>NC_143017.1:82825901-83129235 GCF_055824585.1 Amblyomma mixtum | reverse complement strand
ATGGATGGATGGATGGATGGATGGATGGATGGATGGATGGATGGATGGATGGATGGATGGATGGATGGATGGATGGATGGATGGATGGATGGATGGATGGATGGATGGATGGATGGATGGATGGATGGATGGATGGATGGATGGATGGATGGATGGATGGATGGATGGATGGATGGATGGATGGATGGATGGATGGATGGATGGATGGATGGATGGATGGATGGATGGATGGATGGATGGATGGATGGATGGATGGATGGATGGATGGATGGATGGATGGATGGATGGATGGATGGATGGATGGATGGATGGATGGATGGATGGATGGATGGATGGATGGATGGATGGATGGATGGATGGATGGATGGATGGATGGATGGATGGATGGATGGATGGATGGATGGATGGATGGATGGATGGATGGATGGATGGATGGATGGATGGATGGATGGATGGATGGATGGATGGATGGATGGATGGATGGATGGATGGATGGATGGATGGATGGATGGATGGATGGATGGATGGATGGATGGATGGATGGATGGATGGATGGATGGATGGATGGATGGATGGATGGATGGATGGATGGATGGATGGATGGATGGATGGATGGATGGATGGATGGATGGATGGATGGATGGATGGATGGATGGATGGATGGATGGATGGATGGATGGATGGATGGATGGATGGATGGATGGATGGATGGATGGATGGATGGATGGATGGATGGATGGATGGATGGATGGATGGATGGATGGATGGATGGATGGATGGATGGATGGATGGATGGATGGATGGATGGATGGATGGATGGATGGATGGATGGATGGATGGATGGATGGATGGATGGATGGATGGATGGATGGATGGATGGATGGATGGATGGATGGATGGATGGATGGATGGATGGATGGATGGATGGATGGATGGATGGATGGATGGATGGATGGATGGATGGATGGATGGATGGATGGATGGATGGATGGATGGATGGATGGATGGATGGATGGATGGATGGATGGATGGATGGATGGATGGATGGATGGATGGATGGATGGATGGATGGATGGATGGATGGATGGATGGATGGATGGATGGATGGATGGATGGATGGATGGATGGATGGATGGATGGATGGATGGATGGATGGATGGATGGATGGATGGATGGATGGATGGATGGATGGATGGATGGATGGATGGATGGATGGATGGATGGATGGATGGATGGATGGATGGATGGATGGATGGATGGATGGATGGATGGATGGATGGATGGATGGATGGATGGATGGATGGATGGATGGATGGATGGATGGATGGATGGATGGATGGATGGATGGATGGATGGATGGATGGATGGATGGATGGATGGATGGATGGATGGATGGATGGATGGATGGATGGATGGATGGATGGATGGATGGATGGATGGATGGATGGATGGATGGATGGATGGATGGATGGATGGATGGATGGATGGATGGATGGATGGATGGATGGATGGATGGATGGATGGATGGATGGATGGATGGATGGATGGATGGATGGATGGATGGATGGATGGATGGATGGATGGATGGATGGATGGATGGATGGATGGATGGATGGATGGATGGATGGATGGATGGATGGATGGATGGATGGATGGATGGATGGATGGATGGATGGATGGATGGATGGATGGATGGATGGATGGATGGATGGATGGATGGATGGATGGATGGATGGATGGATGGATGGATGGATGGATGGATGGATGGATGGATGGATGGATGGATGGATGGATGGATGGATGGATGGATGGATGGATGGATGGATGGATGGATGGATGGATGGATGGATGGATGGATGGATGGATGGATGGATGGATGGATGGATGGATGGATGGATGGATGGATGGATGGATGGATGGATGGATGGATGGATGGATGGATGGATGGATGGATGGATGGATGGATGGATGGATGGATGGATGGATGGATGGATGGATGGATGGATGGATGGATGGATGGATGGATGGATGGATGGATGGATGGATGGATGGATGGATGGATGGATGGATGGATGGATGGATGGATGGATGGATGGATGGATGGATGGATGGATGGATGGATGGATGGATGGATGGATGGATGGATGGATGGATGGATGGATGGATGGATGGATGGATGGATGGATGGATGGATGGATGGATGGATGGATGGATGGATGGATGGATGGATGGATGGATGGATGGATGGATGGATGGATGGATGGATGGATGGATGGATGGATGGATGGATGGATGGATGGATGGATGGATGGATGGATGGATGGATGGATGGATGGATGGATGGATGGATGGATGGATGGATGGATGGATGGATGGATGGATGGATGGATGGATGGATGGATGGATGGATGGATGGATGGATGGATGGATGGATGGATGGATGGATGGATGGATGGATGGATGGATGGATGGATGGATGGATGGATGGATGGATGGATGGATGGATGGATGGATGGATGGATGGATGGATGGATGGATGGATGGATGGATGGATGGATGGATGGATGGATGGATGGATGGATGGATGGATGGATGGATGGATGGATGGATGGATGGATGGATGGATGGATGGATGGATGGATGGATGGATGGATGGATGGATGGATGGATGGATGGATGGATGGATGGATGGATGGATGGATGGATGGATGGATGGATGGATGGATGGATGGATGGATGGATGGATGGATGGATGGATGGATGGATGGATGGATGGATGGATGGATGGATGGATGGATGGATGGATGGATGGATGGATGGATGGATGGATGGATGGATGGATGGATGGATGGATGGATGGATGGATGGATGGATGGATGGATGGATGGATGGATGGATGGATGGATGGATGGATGGATGGATGGATGGATGGATGGATGGATGGATGGATGGATGGATGGATGGATGGATGGATGGATGGATGGATGGATGGATGGATGGATGGATGGATGGATGGATGGATGGATGGATGGATGGATGGATGGATGGATGGATGGATGGATGGATGGATGGATGGATGGATGGATGGATGGATGGATGGATGGATGGATGGATGGATGGATGGATGGATGGATGGATGGATGGATGGATGGATGGATGGATGGATGGATGGATGGATGGATGGATGGATGGATGGATGGATGGATGGATGGATGGATGGATGGATGGATGGATGGATGGATGGATGGATGGATGGATGGATGGATGGATGGATGGATGGATGGATGGATGGATGGATGGATGGATGGATGGATGGATGGATGGATGGATGGATGGATGGATGGATGGATGGATGGATGGATGGATGGATGGATGGATGGATGGATGGATGGATGGATGGATGGATGGATGGATGGATGGATGGATGGATGGATGGATGGATGGATGGATGGATGGATGGATGGATGGATGGATGGATGGATGGATGGATGGATGGATGGATGGATGGATGGATGGATGGATGGATGGATGGATGGATGGATGGATGGATGGATGGATGGATGGATGGATGGATGGATGGATGGATGGATGGATGGATGGATGGATGGATGGATGGATGGATGGATGGATGGATGGATGGATGGATGGATGGATGGATGGATGGATGGATGGATGGATGGATGGATGGATGGATGGATGGATGGATGGATGGATGGATGGATGGATGGATGGATGGATGGATGGATGGATGGATGGATGGATGGATGGATGGATGGATGGATGGATGGATGGATGGATGGATGGATGGATGGATGGATGGATGGATGGATGGATGGATGGATGGATGGATGGATGGATGGATGGATGGATGGATGGATGGATGGATGGATGGATGGATGGATGGATGGATGGATGGATGGATGGATGGATGGATGGATGGATGGATGGATGGATGGATGGATGGATGGATGGATGGATGGATGGATGGATGGATGGATGGATGGATGGATGGATGGATGGATGGATGGATGGATGGATGGATGGATGGATGGATGGATGGATGGATGGATGGATGGATGGATGGATGGATGGATGGATGGATGGATGGATGGATGGATGGATGGATGGATGGATGGATGGATGGATGGATGGATGGATGGATGGATGGATGGATGGATGGATGGATGGATGGATGGATGGATGGATGGATGGATGGATGGATGGATGGATGGATGGATGGATGGATGGATGGATGGATGGATGGATGGATGGATGGATGGATGGATGGATGGATGGATGGATGGATGGATGGATGGATGGATGGATGGATGGATGGATGGATGGATGGATGGATGGATGGATGGATGGATGGATGGATGGATGGATGGATGGATGGATGGATGGATGGATGGATGGATGGATGGATGGATGGATGGATGGATGGGAGCGCCCCGCTTTGAAACGGGGTGGTGGCAATTCCCACCATGCTCAGCTTTTCTTTATTTATTTTTTTTTGTTTACTGCGTTGGCAATTCTCATTAAGATTCGCCGTCATATTTACCTACGGTTTCCTACAATTCTAACCTTATGCCACATCTCTCCTTTTCAGCCACCAACCCTCCAATCGCTTTTTGCTAGCTTCCACTGCAGATTGATTTGCATGACCATTGTTATCTTTAAACCCTAGGGCCTCAGAAAGAGTGACTGTGCCTGCATCGACATCCGGATGGATACCCTCACATTTGAGCATGATGTGTTCAATTGTTTCCACAGATCTACCATACACTGCACATGTGTCATCTTCTTCGTTAAATTTCTCTTTGTAGCTGCGCGTTCTAAGACACCCTGACCTAGCTTCAAAAAGTAGGGCACTGCGTTTTGAGTTATCAGAAGCAGCGACGGCAGCGCCACCTCGTAGGCTACGCGGAACTCCGCGGAGGAGCCAGTGAGAGTCTCTTCGGGATCCGGCCAACGTCGTGAGCGGTTGCAGCCGCGCGCTCTGGTCACCTTCCGCGGCAGGCGCACGGGGACCGTCGCGCCTTGCCGCTGGACCTGGTCCCAGGCAGCGAAGCGAGCGCAGCAAACGCCTGCTCTCCTCACCTTTCCCAGGAAATGCTCGGTGATGGCTTTGCCCCAAAGAATGCGGCACGCACGGGAACACCCGGCCGCCATTGTCGGCGCATACAAACGTTCGCCGCCGATACCCCCGAAGTCGCGCCCCTTCCGCAGCCGATAAGTCGGAATCCTTTCTTATGTAGTCTTCTATTTCCGAGGAACGCCTAGTGGATGTTTTGTAGCTAGCCGGCCCGCTGTGTGTGTTATTTGCAAATCTAATAAATTACATATGAATGTTCAGGCTTTGTCCTCCCTCGCTTTCTTCCCTCGAGCACGAACTCCTCCGCGGTTAGCGAGCGGGAACGCTGCATACGCGGAGTGGGAGTGCGGGGGCGGAAGATTGTCGCCCCCTCCCCCTCCAATATTTCCACACGTTAGGAAGCTATTTTTTACTATTTGAGGATATACTTCGTCCCGTGGCAACAGGGAAAAAAAGAACGTTCATGTTTAGTGCACGATTTTACTAGAGTACCCCTTCAATTTGAATGCCCGAGTCTTACAGTGCTATTGCGCAACACGATCACAGTAAACGCAGAAAGGGGAATTCCGAATAACTCTTTACAATTGAATACGCCTTCAAGAAACAATAATGACACGCGGACACCAACACAAAGGAGGAGGCCGGAGAAAGCCTTCCTTTGCACTCGCGTTCGTGAAGCGCCTACGCTTTTCTCAAGTGAACGTTTACCAGCCCGTTCAGTTTTATTTCTTGTTCCATCTATGTGAATTCACTTTGCCGATCGGTTTTAAAAACGGCGTTTTGACCAACCGACCGATCAAGCTGCACTGCAACATCCTTACTACTCCTTTCTATTTAATGTCCAAGCAGAGCCAAGGCCATGCGGTTCAGTGAGAGCGGCGCTGAAAAATTGCTCTTTTTAATTACGCAAGCTTGCTCCTCTTTGCACCTGAAAAATAATCAAGAGCTGTTACCGTTCTTAGCGGCGGCCTCCCGTTTTTTTGCGTTCCTCGGCTCATATTGCAACTTACAACCGTTATAAAACGTTACCGTTATATTAGGCTTCGACAAGAGCTTCTCTTTTCACAGTGAAACGACAAAGAGCCTTATTGCCGCTGGGAATCATCACGTGTGCGAGGAGACCTCGGCTGAATGCACGGTTAGCCGGGAAGCAGGAACCCGGTAGCATTAATAACAACGCCAGTGGCGCTGATAACAATAATTGTCTTTTTTTCTTTTTTTGCTCCCGCATCATGCAACGTGGCAGTGTGCACACGCTAAAAGCTGCAAAACGCACAGCTTGGCTCAGCCATGGGCACCCGGCTGCCGTGTTTGGCAGGAAAATAGTGAGTCGCATTTAAGTGATATTAGACTCAACAAGATACGAGGTTCTCATTACAAGCATTTGCTGCAAGCAATATCCGTTGGAATGCTTACATACGGCAACCAAGAGAAGATTAAATCGAGCCAATTCGTGTTATAAATGGAATGAACTGTCATTATACAGGCCTAATTCAAAAGAAGCGATGGCAGACTATCATCTTCAGACTGTCATTTTCTTTTTCATCTTGTTCAACTCACCTTCTCCACTTCTTCTTATAACGTGTCTTCGTAGTTGCTCACTTTTTTTATCGAACTCTTTTTCCTTGACACTTCATCACAAAACCTGACGACTGAATTTTACGATGGCAGGCCCACGACGCAAAGTTTGCAGCGCAAACATGTCGAGACGTCGTGGCTCTGTCGATGTGGGGCTCATTACATTTCGCAGCGGGCCTCGTTCGCGACTGCTGGAAACCTTCACCGAGCAGCAGGCCGTCATCAGAATTACAACGGAACCGGATTTTTTAAATGCGGCTTTTCCTCTTTTTTCAAAGCGCGGCTGGGCTGTTCGTTTTAGTCGGACGTGCACTCCGAGGTGTCATAGGGGTTAAGCAACGAAACAAGACAGCAGAAGGAGTAGTGTTTTGGGTCGTGCTGGAGGTGATATGCCGATTTTTTTTTTTTGCACTGATGTACATTCTACACAGGGTCAAAGGTTATTTTTTTATTTTTTGCGTCATAGTGTTACGGCTCAATATTCGCTACTTGCTATACGTACCTTGAGGTCGGAAAAACGAAGAGTGGTATTGAGTCAGGAAGGTGCAATAAAGAAATCTTATATTTTGGTTTCTTTTGGTTTTGGAAGTTGAACGTCGCAAAGCAACTCGGGCTATGAAGGACGCCGCAGTGAAGGGCTCCGGAAGTTTCGACCAGCTGGGGTTCTTTAACGTGCACTGACATCGCACATTACACGGGCCTGTATTTCGCCTCCATTAAAATTCACCCGCCGTGGCCGTTATCGAACCCGTGTCCTTCGGGTCACGAGCCGAGTGGCATAACAACGCAGCCACCGCAGCGGCTCTTCTATTTTGGGGGAAAAAAATACACAAAAGAACACTGGACGGGAACGAAAGAAATGAAGTTTCCCAACAGCTGCTGCCGTCACGTACGGATTGCGGCGAGGAAAAAAGATTTGGTGTGGCGGGGAGAGAATGAAGAAGGAAACGCCACCCGGAAATTTTGTTAAGCCCTGTAACCTCCTTGCGGGAAATGAACTGCCAGCAGTTCAGGACAACGGACCTTCATTCCCTACTCCCTTCCCCCTTGACTCTTGGTGTCGATATCGAAGACTCTTTAAAAGAAAATACTTCGGTTAACGTTCTTTTAAGATGCTGAGCAAAAGTTGCCCTCTGGAATACGGTTCTTGGGTGTAATACCTCGTTCCATTACCATTAGCAATAACAGTGGAAGAGACAGTGGGTTGGTCGGTTAACATCAAAAACCGTTTAGACGGGTTCTGAAAGAAAGAGGACGTTCGCCGAATACCGAGTGACAAGCGTTTCACTTCGAGTGAGGCTATTATTAGTATTCTGGAAAACCGTACAAAAACTCACTGAACACGTGCTGTAGTTTCTCTATTAGTTAAGTGACAAAGCTCAGCACGACGCAGTGCCATATACTGTGGACACAAAGTTAATTCTGCCTGCAGTTTTTGCGCCGCTATTTGAATATTTTTAACTGTATAGTTATAAAATGGCATGTTTCGCGCTTCTGATGCATCGAATAAGAGCACAGCTGGGGTATTTAATGATCTAGAAATATTTAACTTGATTTTGACGAGGATAACACAAGCTGCGACGCTATTTTATAATTATTTAGTAGGGAAAAGCCAACTCAACAAACCTTTAAATGAATATTTTTGACGTTCGATATTTCAAACTACATTTCGTATTAAGAAAATTTAAAAACACGGTTCATCGTCTATTTTGACGGCCATCCATGTTGCAATTAATCTTTTCGCCGGGAGATCAAAAACAAAACATTGACAGACGATTACGACTGTCTATATTGAGAAGTTTGAGCAGAGCTCTTTACGCGCCAACTGCCACCGCTGGCAGGTGGTTTGTTACGCTAATAGCCTCCCTCCGGGATTATTCCGTGGCAACAACATTGCGGTTGTTCATTCCTCCGCTGCTGCAGTGGAAGGTGGCGTTTCGTTCTGTTACTATCTGCCATCAAGCGGCCTGTTGCATGCCGTAGCACGCCACCTGTCAGGTGACATAATTTGCTGACGACAACGCGGAGCGCAGGAACGGGCGACTACGAGCTGCATTCTGGAAAGTTTATTAGTTATTTTAAGTTAATTATTAACCCTGTTATTTCTCCTTATCACGTACCAAATGTCCGCCTTGCTGTACAATAGAGTTCAGCAGACAGCACTGAGGTATCTATTTCTCATAGTTTTTTAAACAATATCTATGACGGTAAAAAACATCACTGAATATTTGCCGTCCCCGGCTGGTGAACATACCATTCAATATGCCAAGCAATGGTTGTAATCAGTAATAGCTGTCAACTTACTGAAACAATTTCAGTATAAGCAGAAAATGAGCTGCCTCCATGTCGACCGAGTTGGTTAGAATTTCGCAGTTTTGCAGAAAAGCAGCGGCGAGGAGGTCTCTTTCTTCGCATGTCAAAATGACAAAGTTTAAGGGATATAGCTATCGCAGATAATCCACACAAGAGACTCTAGGTGTCAAAAAATGCCCTCAGTAGTGCCTGACAAGAAAAAAAAAAAAAAACCGCATATCGTCGTCAAGACGCCTACCGAGAGGCATTATTGTGGAGTTAGAAGAGGGTGCATGCCCCTTCTTTTATTTTATTATACGAGAACGCGTAAGTTTCACGAGATTAAGGGAATGTTCTCTGTTCCATTGCGTCGCCCGAAAAAATTTCCTAGTTCAGCCGGCGGCTTTCGTTGAGCGGAAAAGTCGAACATTCTTCAGCTCCCTTATTAATTCAGAAGTCATATTTTTCACCGCTACCGGCTCCTCTTTTACGCCTGCTATAACCTCGTGTCATAACCCCTTGATGTAGGATCTCTACCGGGTCGTCAGACTATTCTTTTGATCCGCGCTTCTTAGCCGCCGTAGAGAATCACTCGTGCTCCCAGAGGCGGTAAGCATGCCGCTTCCGACTTCCGCCTTTTCTTGTCGCGGCTCAAACTCGTACATTTCAGGATTTTCTCAAATTTTCGACGTATTTTCTCCTTTTCTTGTCTTCGGTTCACATGCGAGCTGTTACTGCCTCCGCCTTTCCTGAGAACGGTTCTACGGCGTTCGCCGGCGGCGTGCATCGTAGCAAGCATCTAACCTGGATTTACGACTGCAGGCTGCTGCGCACGCACTATTCTCGAGGTTTTCATCTATTCGTCCTCGTCGCCGAGCTAGAGGCCCAAATCTCGCAGTAGTTGACGTTGAGCACATTTCAAAGCCTTAGCGTCGTCGACTGTGGCGCTGTCGTGAGCGTGCAAATGCGGCGAGCGAAACATGCAGCGTGATGCTGGACACCAGACGCGCTCCAGCGCCGAAGGCACGCACGAAGTTCTGAATACAAGCGTGCACGAAGGGTAAAAGAAGCTCCATTTTCATAGGGCCGTGCCTAATCTTTGCTCCGTCGTATTTCCCCCAAGCGGAACTCTCGCCAAGAGCCAAACTTTGTAGGATTCTTTCTTTTTTCTTTTTTTTTTGGGGTGGGGGGGGGGTGGAGGTGAATTGAAGAGCCTATTCCAAAGGAAGCCGTTCAATGCCAGTGCTCGAGCTGTGCTTTGCCAAAAGGCGGATAAACAGGGAGCAGAGGAGACGGAATTGACTGGAGAGAGCGGAGAAATGCATACGCGGAACGATGAACGCCACGAAGGAAGAATATAAGGCGGCGGGATCTCTTTTACGGCGTTGTACAGCCTGCCTGAAAGGCTAAGGTGCGCACCGAGGCAACGTTTGTGTCCCTCGGCGGCACTAACGCCATGGACAGCGTACGCTGGTTGTAGGAGGATGTCACCGCCGCTCATAAACCCTTGCTCCGCCCGCTTTGTCGCTGTTGTCAAGCAGAAGCCTGGCGGCCGCCTGGACCACCACCGGTGTAATTTCCGTCGCGACGAATTCTGTCTCGAAAGTGAGGGGTCGTCCGGAAGTAAAAGGAGCGCTTGGCGGACGCCTTGCTGTCGGAATCGCGGAAAGCGCTGTGGCACCCGGCCGGAAGTGGGGGAACGCCCGGCGTTAGAATCTGCGCTTGCCGACGACCCAGAGGGCGCTACCATTCGTCTTCGGCGGGTCGTCTGCACAGCACGGCTCCTCAGGCTGCCTCATTCTTACTTCGTGCCCTCGCCACCCAAACGAGGATGACGCGACACCGCAATGGGGAGGTTGGGAAGACCCGGAAAAAGCGTTTTGTGGGGTGACCAAACCGAGCGTCGCGAGCGCTGAGTGACGCAACGCTGAAAGCAATGGAATACGAGAACTAGTTGACAGTTGAGACTAGATGTAAAGGAAGATAAATGTAGAGGAAAAGCGTAAGAAATGGAGCAACCTGGAGAAAACACACGTGGGAGTGCACTTGAGGGAAAAGGGGAATGTATAGAAAAGTGTCGCGAAGATAGCAAAGCAGAAGGAAGCGATTTTAAGCTCATCCGGGGAGAAAATCGCTCCCCCCGTATGGTCCGCCGGGTATCAAACAAACGAGGGGGGTTGCGATGCAAAGACGCCCTGCGGCTGGCCAATGCATTCGTAACCAGTCGAATCCTGTATTCAGCACCGTACCTCCACCTGCGCAAATGCGATGAGAACGCTTTCGAAGTAATTCTCCGAAAAATCTATTAGAGAGCTCTCGACCTCCCAATTGCAACATCCAACCAATGTCTCCTCGGCCTGGGGATGACGAACACCTTTGGGGAGCTGCGCGAGGCTCATATCAGCAATCAATACTTGCGGTTAAGCAAAACAGGTGCGGGTAGCCGCCTACTGACACGCCTCCACATCAATTACACAACCCAAGAGGAGAAGCGGGTATCCATGCCCGAGTCCTGGCGCTTCGCACTAAAGGTTCCCCCCTCCTCAACAACATGACAAAAGATGCCCATGATGGCCGCCGCCTCGCGCGAGCGGAGGCCATTTCCAAGCAGTATGGTGCTCGACCAGGGGTATTTTACACGGACGCGGCCGGTCCACACCATGGGGGTTGGTACACGGCTGCCGTTGTCCACCAAAACAACCCAGTTCAGGGCCTCACCTTCCGTGCCCCAACATTACATTCGCGGAGGAAGTTGCTATCGCACTTGCAGCTGCGGATCCAGCGTCCCGAGTCATTATCACCGACTGAAGGGAAGCTTGCCGCAATTTTGAACAGGGCCAAATTCCAAATCGTGCTTTCCAAATTTTACGCAGATGGGAGTACCGGGATTTACCAACCCGGCGCACCATCATCTGGGCCCCAGCACATGCGGGGTTAGAGGGAAATAAGGTAGCGGACACTACCGCCCGCGCGCTTAACCACCGGGCATCGCCTCTCTCGCCGCCTGATCCGGCTACTGATTTTAATCCGGCTGTTACTTTTCGGGAGATCTCTCTCCTGTATCAAAACGCTCACGGCCGATACCCACCCCCCTGTAAAGGCCTCAAGAAGGCAGATGAGCGTTGGCTACTTCGCCTCTACACCAACACGGTACTGTGCCCGGCAGTGCTACAACATTTCAATTCGGCCTTTTCGGGAGAGTGTCCACACTGTGGGGAAGTGTTGGCGGACACGTATCACATGGTGTGGGCATGCCCTGCCAATCCTGCTTTCCCGCCCCACCCCCACCCCACCCGAGAGGACTGGGAGGCTGCCCTGCTCGGCTGCTCAACTCTCCAGGACCAATGAGCCCTGGTGACAAGAGCCCGGGCCGCCGCGGAGGCCACAGGGGTCCCGGAGTAGGGATCCCTCCTAGTGATTGTGAGGGCCGGACCCTTCACGCACGGTCCAAGCAATACCTCTGTATATAGTATAAATAAATGTTTTACACCACCACCACCCCCACATCCTTCCTTCGAAAAGTGCAAACGCCGTGAGGAAACCGCAAGGGCACGGATCTCAGGCCAATGAGTACTTTTCGCTTGACACGTGCTGTCTTCCGCTGTCGTTTTCTTTCATTTTACTGTTGTTCCTGGCATGCGCAATGTTTTCAGTCATGTCTTCAGAATGGATGACTCCTTTTCTGTTACGACTATTTTTGCATTTTTTGTGCATTTTTTAGAAGTGCAAGCATACAAGCGTGTTAGAAGAGTTGCATTTTCTGCGGAATAATAAATGGGATGAACATGAAGAGGCGAAAATGTGGTGAAGTCAGACTGTCTACCACCGACAAACTGTGTTCGGTGAGATTATGTACAATAACAGCAAGGTGACAAATTATAAGCACCGAATCTTTAAGAAAACCTGCGCTGCCCGCTTTTGGTTGCACGCGACGCTCGACTGCACGCAGCAACACTAACTAGCCTATTTTAATCGTTATGCAGGTGAGCACAGCTAGCTCCAGTTTCATTACCCCCCAACCACGCCAACACACTAAAACGCTTATGCACACACCCGCAAATATGTGCCCGTGCCCGCACCGCGCTGACAAGACACGTGCTGTTGAAAGGCCCGCAATGTACAATAAATCACCACGCGTCACGGCTGACATCGAAGATATGGAGCACAGTGGTGGTGCAAAGTAAGCGCTGGCAGCAACGAGCCTTACTTGAAGCGCCCGCTCAGTTTAGCCAGCTGATTGTTCGTGGCCAGTTATAGCAAACAGCTATAGGGAATAAATGACAGTGTCAGAGCCGCGCGGTTGCGCAGCGGCCGTGGAGCGCATGTAATGCGGCTTTTTAGTCGTCCGGAGACGAAATACCTAAAGATTGGAATCAGGAAAGTTGTATAAGATGTGCTAGAAATAAAAAGGTAGAAAAACCCTTACTGAAATTTTTCATTGAAGAGTTCCATATACGTTTCCATAAGAAATTTTATGAAGTCAGTATGGAGTGTATGGAGTCGGTGTGGAAGTACGCTAGCATGTATGGAATCTTACTGACCCCATATCAATTCATGTACATCATATTGAAGTCGTATAGAAATAATCTAGATTGCTTATGGGCTCTGTGCAGAAGAATTTTTAGTTTCCATATATTGATCCGCAATTTATGGACTCAATATTCTCATATTTTCATACGAGCGGCTTATATGGAACATTTCAGTAGGGACGTAGTAGTTGGCCTGTATTGTCCGCCAGGGCTTCGTGTACTTCTGAATTATTTTTACTCAGTCGACCTATTTTCTTCCTGTCTGCTCGGCCGGTTCTCACTCGTAACCAAGCCACTGCGGCCGACACACAAAACAATCACCCAATCGGCCGCAGAAAATTTCACGTCAGTGCTCCTTTTGATGTTTGCTCTGCTAGTTCGGCTCAGTGGTCTTCTTGACGGCATTTACTTTTACAGCTCGTCGGTTGCAGGTTAAAATTAGGTTACGACTACGGGCCTTCTGGGAATCGTCAACGATTGCCAGTGCTTGTTGCTGACTCTGAGTGCGGAGCGGTGGGGATGAGTTACCACTGAGCGGGAGTAAAAAAACCCACGCCTAGAATATGCAGTATGCACCAGTCAGAAAAATGACATATCTTTATTTATTTCTGCTTATTTATTTATCAATAAATAGCACACAGTGCTGACGAGAACACTGTGCAAGCCGCTTGAATTCTGCAGTGAAAGTATTAAGCAAGAATATAGAACAAAAAAGCATAACAAATGAGGGAGAGGAAGATTCACGAGTGCTATTCGAACTGTGACAAATCTTCAAAAAACATTCCAAACAAATGGCGTACGCGGAAACAAAGGAACTTAGTAGCTGTTAGTTGAAAGACGTCGCGACCAATACCTGGCATGCAATGCAAAAAGAAAAAATGGCCGCCGATGGCCTTCATGATTACACCTTTGTTTATACAGATGTTTATGGTTTATGGGGGCTTAACGTCCCAAAGCGACTCAGGCTATGAGGGACACCGTAGTGAAGGGCTTTGAAAATTTCGACCACCTGGAGTTCTTTAACGTGCAATGACATCGCACAGTGCCCACTAGATTTGCGTTGCCACAGAAATTCCACCGCCGCTGCCGGGATCGAACCCGCGTCTTTAGGGTCAGCACCCGAGCGTCATAACCACTGAGTCACAATGGTGACTTATTATAGAGGTGTGTTATATTGTTTGCTTTATGTTGCTTTCTTTTTCAGTAAGCTGGCTGTTTTTGTACTTAATGATTTAATTTTAATGATACCATTTATTCTCCTCCTTGTTTTTGCTTTCCGCCGCAGAAAGTTTGCCCCCACGTGTGCTACTTTTTCTCTTACCTGTAAGCGTACAAATACTAACATGTTTCAAGGACCAGTTGAAATATTTCCTTGAAAAACTGTAGACATACTGAAACGTCCTTCTGAGGCCAGATTTTACAAGTGTTTATGGCATCGAAAGTTAAGAGCCATCCCAGGTTACCGCGAAAAATCGGCACGAGAACTGATGAGTCAGTATGTACTGTATATTCCCTCCTAAGTAGTGCTGTAAACATGCTACCTTATCACTTTGACAAATGATCAAAGCGCACGACTCTCACGCATTCCGTCGATCCTTCTCTCCGTCATCCTCTACCGGTGATGCAAGACGGCTGATTGTTACGAGTCAACGATTTCCTTCCCGAGCACCCGTCTGCGTTCCATGGATTCACGACACGCGCAATGCGGGCACTTGCGGCGTAACAGTGACGATGGCCTTAAAGCAAACCCACGACATGAGCCAACCTCAAACGACGATCAAGACCGAGCTGCTGGATACAGCCGCTTCGGTCATGGCTCACGAACAGCTTACCGAGTACGGCGACCGAGTGACAACTGGAGGGCTTATCTTACTAATGCTGCTACTTCAAAGCAACCGGAATCGACGATTCAGGGAAAAAGAGGGCGTTGCTTATTTGTGCACTGAGCACAGCCACATTGCAAGTGCTTTCAGGAAGAGTCACACCACAGAAGCCAAATGCGCTGAAGTACGACGAAGTAATCGAAGTCCTAAGTGCGTATTTTGACCCGAAACGCCGCGAAATAACGAAGAATGTTCCCTTTTTCAACCGACGCCAGTTTTAAGGTGAGTCTTTCCCAAATTTGTCGTTGAAATTCGTCAAATACCTTATAGCTGCAACTTCGGAAGTATGTTCGATAAAACGCTTCGCGACAAAATGGTCTGTGGTGTGAGGTCAAGTGCCTTCCAAAAGCAGTTGTTGGCGAAAACAGACCTCACCCTGCGGGAGGCCGAAGCGATAGCGCCCAGCTCTGAGGCAGCAGAAAAGGGCGCCAACATGATTTATTCGGAGTTGACAGCCGTAACGAAGAAAATCGCGCGGCCACCGACCTTTCACAATCCGGTATTAGAGTGTGGACGGTGTGTAAGCGCAAAGGGGAATGTAAACGCGTGTAGCTGGATGAAAGCTCAGCACTACCGCTGCGGCAGGTGCAGTAACCTTGCAAAAAATTGCCTTAGCGACGTAAGCGAGGAACGCCAGAAACTCCATGCTGCATGCAGGTTCCGCAAAACCTTAAATGTGACAGAGGAAAGCTTGAATGACGTGGCCGACAGCAAGCACATTTGGACTTCATTTGCATCTCGTAAATCTCACTCGGAACCTCCAATTCGCCGAACACTCATGTGATGTGACAGCAGCGTAAAGCCGTCGATACTGGTTAAGCTGTGTGTGTTGTGTAGAGGCAAGTTTCCGACCAGCACAAGAAACAATGCCACCATTGTGGCCGTGCCGCATCAAGCTTTCCTGTTACCTAGGGACCTTACCAGTATTGGGGCAGTTGGATATATGTTTTTTAAGGCGGAAGCCTTTAATGCCTCATCGTTGTAAGCAGGAGCTGTCGACAAGAAATGTCACGCTTTTCAATTGGTCGAAAGTGTCGTAACGTCACAGTGCGCGAATTTCAATCGGGGCCAATTGTACTTTAGCTACTAACCATGCAACCAATTAAAGGGATCGTATAGTGATGCTCCAAGTAAGTTTGAGTTAAGTTAATTGCTTACTTAACCATTTAGTCCAATTAACCTTTCTAGTTAGACCAGATAAATAAATAAAACCGACTAAGAAATTGGCCGAGCTTGGGAATCGAACCCCGGTCTCCGGAGTGCGAGTCGAGCCCGCTACCACTCCGCTATGCCAGCTCGATGGTTTGGAATGAACAAAGGTGCGTCTAGTGAATACGGTGTCTTCGTTCACTCCCATCTTCCTCCCTTCCCGTTACGGCGAGGTTCAGGTGTGCACCCAGATATGCGAGACAGATACATTTCCTTTCCTCAAAAAACAATTTACTGACGAGCAAGGCGTATTTGTCCGCGTTTCAGATTGGTCCAAATTGTCGTGATGTCACCACGCGCGAATTTTGACGGGTGTCCACCGAAATATGTGAGACAGTTACTGCGCAACTTTCTTTCGTCAAATACAATTTTCAAGTAGTGCTACTGAGATATGCGAGAAAGTTAATGCGTAATTTCCTTTCCTCAAATACAATTTTCATTTTCTTCATTCCGGCCCCTCTTTCTTCTTTCACTCCACTTCCTCCCTTCCTGTACAGTGCGGCTCAGGTGTCCACCGAGACGACAGAGAATTACTGCGCCATTTACTTTCCTTAAAAAGCGTTGCGTTCAAAGGGCAAGGCATCCCGCTGAACGGGTGGTGGCGTTCAATGGACTCCGTGGCAGAGCTACAACACGCTGTCGCGTTCCACTCCTAAAGGCGGAGCTTAAGCGTCATTAATTGGCAGTTAATTAATGCACCAACAAAATGTGAAGTGAACAATCGTGTAGCAGAATGCTGCACTCAGGCTTTCGCCTTTCAGCACTTTAGCGCTAAAGTTCCTCGTAATGTTTTGCAGTGGGACTGCGGTCGAGGGCTCATTAATAGTTCTCGACTGCTCAGGACCAAGCCTCTGCGGTAGTGACTTGATAACGAAGCTCAGGAACGCAGGGTCGCAAATATACAGGTAAACAATGTATATTCGCAGTCAGTATAAAGTGCGTTTCTGCAGGGTTTTATTGTCTCCCTAGCTTACCCACCAACGGCCTATCTTTACGAAGCCATGTATGGTGGATGGGTAAGCGCGTGCTGTGGGCACTTAATGCTGTTCGGGTTTGGCTTAGTCTCCAGTCTGAAAACGTTTTGGTTTGGTTTGTTAGGGTTTAACGTCCCAAAGCAACTAAGGCTATGAGGGACGCCGTAGTGAAGGGATCCGGAAATTTTGACCACCTGGGGTTCTTCAGCGTGCACTGACATCGCACAGTACACGGGCCTCTAGAATTTCGCCTCCATCGAAATTCGGCCGCCGCGGCCGGGATCAAACCCGCGTCTTTCGGGCCGCAGCCGAGCGCCGTAACCACTGAGCCACCGCGTTGGGGCCCAGTCTGAAAACGACTCACGTAACTCTGTAGTGTGCAAGGGCAAGGGCAAGGAGGCGCCTTGACTCGGCAGACGATAGCATGCCGTGACTGTATGTCAACGCGGTGGTACACTCTAAGCAAAAATACACCTATTTGGAACTGAAAAGAGAGTAAGCTGCCCTCTTACGCACTCCCTTTTGAAAGGGAGTGTGCTAGAGGACAGCTTACTAACTTTTTACGCCTTCTTGTTATCCTCCTTTTAAGCACGTGGGAAAGTACTTTTTTTGTTTTTACACATAAGAGAAAGACTGCTCGGGGCGCAAAGTGTAAGTTTTGCTCATTCGCAGCTTCTTTATGTAGATGTGGTTCTAAGTACGGTAGTTGTTTTGGGAACAAGGCTCGGATGGGTGTTGAGGCGCAAAACTCCCGAGATTAATCATTGGCTTCTATTAAAAAACCATAACCGAGGGCAGCCATGAAAGCCGTGAGCTTGCAATAGTACTCTTTTTCTGAGTAAGTTTATTGCAGTTGTCACCCGTCGCATCCTTTGGGTCGCCCGTGAAGCTTTCATTTCTTTTTTGCACCTGCTGTGTGAAACTGCTGTTCGCGTTCGGAAGCAATGACTATAGGGTACTTCATTTCGCTTACTTACTCTGAAGCGCATTTATCGCTTGTGCATCATCCGTTTGACTTTATTTTGTCTAGCACAAGCTTTTGTGACGTCACTGCTACGGGGCATTTAGATCCTGTTTCTAATCCGTTCTGCTTCTTTCCGTTCGAATATACGCGCTCTTGACCGCCCTCCCCTCGGGACCTCCTCGAAATTTCTCACATTTCATGAGATTTACAGCGAGAAAAATGTGCGAAAAAAAGGTATGGAAAAAAATTGCTGGAGATTAGCTTTGGTCAAGCCTACGTAATTGCGAAAGCAAGTGGTGTAATTTGTATCATCTTCGATATCCATAGCCTCCATCAGGTTAAACGGTAACACAATACAAAAATCTTGACTCGCGTCCGAAGTCTTCCATAGCTATACCGAAGAACCGGCGAGCAGGCGCTACTTTTCTCTACACCCGGTAGCGTGTGGATGTCTGTGGATGACGTCATACCACACGCTGCAACACACATCCATCACCGCAGCAAGGCCTGCAAGCTCTTGCAACTTGTATCACATCAATCGCTTGCCGCCGTTCGCAGGTGGTCGACCGGCCACGAAGTTCTAGCTGCGGCGCGCTGAAAAGCCGACTTGGTGCCCCATCTCTTGCTCTGCTTTGACGTCAGAAGTCACATGACCGACCGTCAACTGTCGTTCGGCCGCGAAGTCTAGCTGCGGCGCGCTGAAGAGCCGAGTTGGTGCCCCATCTCTCGCTCTGGTATGACGTCAGTAGTCACATGACCGACCATCAACTGTGAAGGGTAGGCTGCGGTACCGCGAAGAGGCGACACCTGACGTAGTATTGCTTTGTCAATAAAAGAACCGTACGGAACAAGCTGCAGCAAGTCGACTTCCTCGGCGTAAACTTTGAGAAACACCCAATTTGAATTGAAACGGGAAGCTACACGAACAAATTAGTGCGGACGGCATAGGCGAGACGCGTGTTCGACGTCTGCACAGTAGCACAGCACCCATTCTCAGTTTGGCTTCCTCACTCATCTCAGGGGACGCCCTCGAAGGAAGAAGCCACGAAATGGAGTTTCAAGGCTGATCGATGGGCTCGTAGAAAAACATTGATCACCGCAGCTTCTCAGCTCTAAAGGGAAGCTTGGCGCAGAACAAAGGGAAGGGGATAACATGAAGAGGAAGAGAATAAGAAGAAACGAGAAATTGATAAAGAATACAATAGAAAGTACGCATAGTGCAACCATCTGAGACCAATAAGTGGAAGACACCAGTGCGGCAGCAGTGTGAAGTACCAAGAAGCAGCGGACAGAAAGGAGCTATCAGTTCCATCCCCTTCACAACCCCCTCCCCCCTTTTCCCTAAAAAAGCCTGCTCTAACGGCTTCGAATTCTTCGAAGCTCAGGGAGCCCACTCGTTTGTCTCCATTGCAGAACTGAAGATGGCACTCTGAGAAGACCGCTTCCGGAAGCAAAGCTGAAAGCAGAAAAAAAAGAGGGTAATAAAACTGAAGTTCGCCGAAATTTCAAGCACAACACATCGTTTTTCAAGAAGCTGGAATCGGCTATGTCAGCAATGCCTGTGTACTGGTTTGTTTTTTCAATACCAGACACATGCTGCGAAGTCCTGGAAAAGCTTCTGGAACCAATAGCTTTATGCTCACGAAGACTTTACGGTATTTTAAACATGAAATTATTACTCTTTAGGGAATAACTTATCTTTGTATTAGAGCGAAGTTAATGTATTAAGGAAAATATTTACTGCTGATAAAGTGGGTAATAAAGCTTTTCGTATGGAGGCGTTCCCTTCTAGCCTCCTTGAGGTGTATGTGTGTATGCGTAGCAAGAAAGGGAAAGGAATGAAAAGTGCACCGACCTCTAGATTAACACCAAAGGAGCCACTACCACTGCTTCGAGCAGATCGATTGTTGAGAGAATAAAGAGAAGAAAGAGCGAAAGAGAAAAGGAAGCATCATGGTGGAGGGCTCCGGGTCACAATTTCTAACACGTGACATCACATTACGGACGGTCGTCGTTTGCACTTCGCTTTCATTGGAGCGCAATTGTCGCTAGTGGGTATTTCATTCTGCGTACTCGTGCTCGTTAGCCAAACGCGTAAGGCGGTATTGAGCTACTGCCTGCGGATCAGAAAGAGGCTCGGAAACCGTTCCTAGCACCTGCAATGACAATAGGAATGCGCTAAATGTGATCAGGAGAAGCGACGCGCTGCTGTGAGATTGAAGATTATTACAAAGCAATTTGTCAGTAAAGCATTTTCAATAACAGGTTCTATACATAGGTTCCTCTCGTACTACAGTTTCTAGTCATTGATCGGTTCGCTCTCGCCCTACCACATGCTAGTCGTCGCTGTTAACTCAGTTGCTAGATCCACTACTGCGGTGAAGTGGTTGTCCCGGGTTCGAATCCAGACCGGTATGAATTTTTTTAGGTCCGAAATTTCTAAAAAAGCTGTATAGATTTCCTATGCTGCCGTGTGGCTGCGCTTGGGTGGACGCCAACGAGCAAGTACTCCCTCATTACAATTATCCTTCACCTTGGGGGATTAACCTAAAATACTTGACCAATAACGGGTTATCTGAAAACTACGTCTCTTTATCACCTCTCAAATCCTCCTCTGCGAACCAGTTTTCAAAAAACACATTTCAACCAACTCTCTCAAAAGCACTTTTCAAAATCATATTTCAACGCACAACTGCAACCATCATTTGTACGACACTTAGGACGATTGAAATGTTCTTTTTTTTGCAATTAAACCTCGCTGCTAATGCTCCAGCAGCGCGGTCATCGTAATCTTTTCTGGTGTTTTCCGCTGACCACTCATTCATTTTACTTACTTCAACGGCCATCCAGCCAGCGTTTACGACTTTCTTGCTACACAGAACGACCGCCTGCGAAACACGCCACGCGTTTCGCGGTGATGGCACTTTGAGCGATATCGCGGTGGAACCACCAGCGCTCCTCAGGCCTGCATTACGAGCGTCATAAACTACGCCTTCATGAACCCGAAGGAACTGAGCGGCCCTCAGGCAAACAAAGAAACCGTACGAAGGCCTGCAGAATGGCTTAGCTGAATCTTCCCCCAAAACGATTAAAAGATACAAAGAAAGGGAAATCTTGGGGCTTGTAGCAAAGCGGCTGCGTCAAACGCACCGCGAAATATAGCAGCGAATTCGCGTATTGCTTCTTTCGCGTCCTTGAGAATGCCCCTACAGCGCAGCGGGTTGGAAGGCGGGAAATCATCAGGACACTCCGAGAGGAGCCGCTCGGATGCCCTCTCCCGTACTCTCCCGTATACGATGATGCAATGGAGCCACGCATGCTGCGAGTGTGCTGGGCCAGAATATTGTGGCTGACCGACGGCGGGATAAATCAAGTGGGAGGATGCATTCAGGCGCTCGTGTCGTCACGGTGAATGCAAACGGGACTGGTACTTGCGTCGCTAGCGAGAACTCTGCGTCCATTGTAGAAGAACGCAGTCACGAGCAGCATCGCTTGACTACTTAAGCGGATACAAAGCGTGGGGAGGAAACTACCGTTCCTTCTCCAGCAGTTTCCATCCTCATGCATATGCTAACGAGCCCTTGGCATCACTCAGCGGCTTCGCCCTGACTGCTGCGTTTTCTCCCCCTTTCCACTTGTCTCAAAAATTCCTTCGCCGTGCTTCCATGCGCTGCACAGGTTGCTAGCGGTGACGCCTTTCAGGGACACTGGGACTGCGGCAACCCTGTATATTAGTGTGTAGCGGTCAACGCCTGCTGCGATGGTGAGAACGGCCAAAGGACTACGTTCGACATATGGCAGGCCAAAGATAGCAGCTTTATTTTTCTTATTTGTCCGTCTCGATCACTGCAGGATCCGTAGCTTATCTCTTTTTTCCTTTTCTATTCTCCATCCCTTTGTTCCTCTCCAACATCATTTAGTATCTATGCTCTCATCCGAACTAGGCCAGATCCTAGATGAACTAGTATACGCACCCCACGAGAAGAGGCATTTTTGACGCTTAAAGCAAGCAAAAACACTAAAGGGCATAAAAACACTTAAGTATATTTCGGCCGTTTTTGCAGCTCGAGCAGTCTTTTTGCAAGTAAATAATAATGTCCAAATGGTCTTGCCTGCAGGTGTGCTTGTTTTAAATGGGAATGATATCGCCAATTTAATTAGCAGCTGAAGTTAAATGATGAAAGCGCGAGACAAAAACGCAAATTTAAGTTTACTCCTGATAACTAGGTTGTCATGTCATCCTCGAGGTGTTGCGGTGCGCTGAGTGAAAGTGCCTGGCATCACGTAGTCTGCTTGCTGACAGCAGTGATGCAACTGCCCCTGAAACTTTGCTTTAGGTAGAACACGAGACCTTTTCAGAACGCTTACGCATAACACTTATACATGCAGTGGAGAAACCTACCTAACCAAATAGCAAACTTGAGTGAGTAATTTGCACTTTCTGCCATTCCTACAAGCACTAGCTTTCCAGTTTCCCGCAGGCCATTAGTTCTAACGTTGGGCCAGAAATGTACAGAAATTCGCAGATGACGGGGTATGAAAGGAATCCTATAGACGGAAGGGCAAAACGCCCAACAAACAACCGCAACAGGAGAAAGCCAGTCAGAGCCTCAGAAAAGAAAACAAAATAAATACAAGCACCGCTATTCACCACAACGACCCCATCTGGCAACTGGTATGCGGCGAGAAGAATCGTTTTCTGAAAGGAACCGATCCAACAAACATGGGTTGCAAGACCCAGACTGCCTCGGAGCAAATGAATGCGGCCCCTTTCCTTCTCGAAGAAAGCACTCGAGGCCCATTGATCTGCCGGCGGATGGCATTCGAAGTTCTCTGCCATCCGTTGTCTCGTATAACAGATCGCGATGGTACAGCAATCGAAACAAACTGATTCTGTTTGGCATATTGCTACCATTTTTATCAGCCCTGCGATGCTGTGACGTGCATTTGTAAACCTTTACTTGAGGTGAGTATCCGGACTGTGTCGATATCTTGCGCAAATGTTGTTCTCTTTTACTCGATCTAGTGTTATCAATTTTGCGGAAGATTCTGGAGAATCGTTCCTATAGCAATATTTTTCGTGTTCTGCTCATTTTCTGCTAATCTCCGGAGCACGTTGTCAGCTTATAACTAGCCGTACCTTATTTAAGAAGCGTACCCCACAATATTCACGATAAGACCAGCCATAATGCCAATCTGAATTCTTTATAACTGTATTTCTCACTGCCAATTCCGACGAAGCCCTAATGGGAAAGTTAACGCTTGAATCATGACAGATACAGAATGTTGCTATCTGAATCGCTCTCCTTACCCTCTCTGTCTTTCGAAAACAGGAACGAATAAGAACCTTCGTGCGCTTTTTTGGAGCAGTGTTTCTCAAACTTAATCTTGAATCAAACACTGTACACTCTGTATAAAAACTGAAAGGTCAGACAGCAGTCGACTGAGACGAAAGAACATTTATATCGCCTGACTTTAGTGTACTACATGACCCCTCCATTTTTGCTTGGTCCATAACGGGGTCCAGGGTTCTCTCCAACATAGCTTTACATTTTCGCCTGAAAATCAGAAATTTTCACAAGGCGATTAGATCTCTTGTACTGCTCGCCTAAAAATATGAGCAACATGTGACATTTCCTCTTCATGGCCCGGTGTATTTGCAATGCATTAGCGATGTTTTCGGATGTGTCTCTCACTTGAGAAGACGTTCGAAGAGCTGTGAACAGTCTGCATCCCACTTTGCTCGCACTATGAGCCACGAGGCTGTATATTCAAGATTTTTTTTCCCCGTGAGAAATAAAAGAAGCTACCAGATGTCATCATTTATTTTCAGAGCAGGCGTGATGAAGCACTGTGCGCAAAAATCGAGACACTTCACACAGTACAGTGCTTTTTCTGTTTATCCGCCTAACGTCATTGTTTTTCAACTCATTTTCCATCTGACTTTGCTAACATTGCGTAACATTTTTATGGCTGCAAACCTCAATTGTTACAGAAACAATTAATGTAGAAACAAATGTGTGTTAAATCTCTTTGAAATGTATCTGAAGCAAATTGGAGGACGCTCAAGCTTCGCCTTTAAGAGTGGAACGCGACAGCTAATTGCAGGTGATGGTGATATAAATGAACGCCTTTTCATTTTTTCATTTGTTTCAATTATTTATTTGATCAATTACAAAATCTAAATTTTCTTATTTACCGTCATCAAGCGTTGACTTTTCATTGAGAGCATTTTTAGACTTTT
Organism: Amblyomma mixtum; assembly: GCF_055824585.1. Taxonomy (NCBI): domain Eukaryota; kingdom Metazoa; phylum Arthropoda; class Arachnida; order Ixodida; family Ixodidae; genus Amblyomma; species Amblyomma mixtum. The sequence goes on along the minus strand of NC_143017.1, from coordinate 83,104,467 downwards.
GAACCTCCTTTTTTTCTATTTTTAATTTTTCTTTTCTTTAATTAATCAATTAATCTAACAGTGATTTTCTTAACTCGTCATCGCCTATCACACTCCAATCAATCATCAGTCTCTAGAACCACGAATACCCATGAGATGATATTTTTACACAGCCCCCGATTATTTCCCACACGTGGTGCTGACTGCTACTACTCCGACGGCTTTTCGACCGAACGAGCGGGATACCGTGCCAAATAATAACAAACTTTTTGACAAGAATAAATATAACTGGTACAACAAAACCTTCAGTTGGCAGCCGTGTAAATCTTTCGAATACACGGGAATAGACTTAGACGGAATAGTCTTATAGACGGAAGTAAAGCACGACGATGTGCAGATATCAAGTGAACAATAAGGTTAATGTGCACTTCTTCTAGGAGTAAATAAATTTTGTTCCAAGGACGCCAGCAATTATCGTTCGCTTTGAGGGAGTGTTTTATTACATACACCTGCGTAAGCCTCTAAATTCTGGAAGCCTTCTATCCAATACGTTTTTACAAGATAGTACATTGATATGAAATGTTACTGGCGCCTCTAATTTCTCTAATCGCTATTCTGAGCAATTCAAAGGGCGTCGGACCATTACTTTAGCAATACTTTATTAAGTACTTGAGAGACATTGTTGATCCAAATAAATCTCGCCAGGTAAACAAGTGTGCACATACTCTAAACCATTTTCCGCGCTTTGGTACATTCTTTTGTACGCAAACGTGCACGTGTATGCGCCTGGCATTGCGCGTTGTTGCTCAAACTCGCTATAGCGTTTGGTTAATTTCCAGGCAGTCGATGCCGTAGGCCATCGCCCTTTTCCGTTCCCATTCGAACAGGAACCGACAGCTGTGAGGGAAAGAGCCGCGGTTGTCAATTCAATGACTTGCAGAAAAGCCGTTCACAACTTGCGTTGAGTCCAGAGATAATTGCATGGATTGCCGGTGGACCCTCAAGAGGCAATGCAAATGAGTTGTGGAAACGATGCTTTTATTTGTACACACAGCCTCTCCATGCGCTTCGCGTACCACGAAGTTTGAAATGGTGCTCGGCGCAAGTACTCCAATTTGCCCCAGCTGTGCATAGATTAGGTGCATTATTGAAGCGACTGCTGTTTTAATCAGCTTCTGCATTCTCTTGTTTCTTATGGGATACATGCGTGGCGCACACTCAGCTTGCTTAGATCAACACTGCGTTAACACTCGGTCCATAAAAGCACTTTGCTTTTGTCGATGCTGAAAGGTAATCTTTCTGTCGCATCGTTATTAGAATGCCTGTAAATTGTCTCCGTGCAACGTTGGGGCCTGCTTTGTGAGCTGTGCAAATGCAGCTTTTATGCATACAAATTGTATAGATGCAAATACATACTATATTATATTTTATTATATTGCCACGTATGATTGTAGTGTTTGTTCGTTCACGCTCAAGGCTGCAGGAAAGGGCTGTTATCATTTTTGTTCGTGACGCGAGAAGCGACCAGTTTAATCTCGATTGATCGCAGCCATGAAAGGCTGCATCTAGGTTTTTCCAGATTACTGTAGATGATCTCGTCCTGCTATCTGGAAGTTTCTTTGCCGGCTTTAAATTGAGCGATGCCGCGAGCGGCGGGCATTCGTAGTTCGACGATTGACGAGCACGCTTGTTGCTTACGCCGCCACCGAGTGAGTCAGTTCTTTTGCGGGCGCAAGTCAGCCCAAATAAAGAGCTTCGTTTGCAAGTATTTCTGGTGTCTTCCTGACCGCTGGACTGCCGTCACTACAACGTGACATCTGGTGGAGGTGCTGGGTAGCCTTCCATGTACCGGACACCCCCTACAAGGCGTGATGCCAGCCCTCTGAGTCATCAACCGCAGGACCTGAGTCCAGTCCACCGCGCTAGTCGACGCCTGCAAGAGGACGCACCAGAGTTCGGGAATCTGCCGGACCCTACCCGGAAGCGGAAGCCAGCCGCAAAGTGTTACCATGAGCTTGCCCTAGATGACGACTCCAATCATTCTTCACCAGCCCCGGGTGCCACCAACCTTCGACGCTTCGCCTGGCGCCGACCCCGAAGAATGGCTGGAGCAGTTCGACCGTGTGGCTATCTTCAACAACTGGGACGATGCCACAAAACTTAGGCACGTCTTTTTCGCCTTGGAGGGCCCAGCAAAAGTCTGGTTTGAGAATGAGGAAGCTAACCTCACGAACTGGGAAACCTTCAAGGAGCAGCTTCTAAAGACTTTCACGAACGTCGTGCGAAAGGAGAGAGCCCAGCAGCTTCTACAGTCTCGCATACAACACCCAAACGAGACCGTTGCTGTCTACACTGAGGAAATGAAGCGTCTCTTCCGGCGTGTCGACGCGAGCATGAAGGAAGAAGAGAAGGTGAAGTTGCTTATGCGAGGAGTTAAAGAGCAACTATTTGCCGGCCTCGTTCGCAACCCACCGAAAACCGTCGCGGAATTCGTACAAGAGGCATCCACAATGGAGAAAACTCTTGACGCCCGAGCCCGCCAGTATGACCGCCAGCAGCGCTTTTTGTCAGCAAGCTGCATGGATACCGCTAACAACGATAACCTGCGGGAGGTTATACGTGAAGTTGTGCGAGAGGAGCTGCGACGATTGCTGCCAACGGGAACGCAGCCGCAACTTTCATCGCTCACTGACGTCATCCGGGACGAGGTTCAACAGGCCTTGGGTGTGACGCCGACACCCACGCAGCCTCTGCAGCCCCCAGCCATGACTTACGCCGCAGCTGTGCGCCGTCCTGCACCTCGACGACGGGACCCAAGCCCCTATCGCCCTCAGCTAGCTGCGTTGGACCGCCGCCCACTCGCCCCAACCCGCCCGTCCTACGAGCGACGCGCGCAGCCGAGGAAATGCGACGAGTGGAGAACTCCCGACCAGCGCCGCCCACTATGCTTCCACTGTGGCGAAGCCGGTCACGTCCTCCGGCACTGCCCATACAGAAGACTGGGCATCCGAGGGTTCTCTTACGACGCTCCACGACCCCGACCCGGCCAGCGACCAGCCGAAATCGAGGAGTTTTTACGTCGGGAAGAATACTCATCACCGAACCGCCTATCACGTTTCCCGTCGCCATCGTCCACGCGCTTTGTATCTCCTAGCCGAGGTTACGCTGTGCGTGGACGCTCCCCCAGCCCCCGAAGGTTAAACTAAATAAAGCAGCCTCTGGAGGTGAGGTTGCTTCTAAGCGCAATTACAAAGATCCTCCATCGACGCGTACTCAGACCATGCCTCAACTACGACGACAACACCGACGACGACGACACCGACGACGACGACACCGACGGCGACGACACCGACGGCGACGACGCGGTCAGCCTTGAAGCTCTTACCGCTGCTCAGTGACGTAACGTCGCAGTACGCCCACCGCAGCCTCACTACTCGACGAAGCCGAGATCGGGCACCGAAGACAACGCACAATAAGAGAACGCGAACAAGTGACCTTGAAGTTACGGTCGACGGTCACGCGGTTACTGCCTTGGTGGACACGGGAGCTGACTACTCTGTCATGAGTGGCCCACTCGCTGTCCGACTCAGGAAGGTAAAAATAACCTGGGATGGCCCGCTGATCCGCACCGCAGGTGGCAACCTGATTACGCCGTCAGGACGCTGCACCGCGAGAGTTACTGTAAATGGGAGAACCTATGCGACAACCTTCCTGATCATACAGCAATGCTCGAGAGACGTGATTTTGGGAATGGACTTCCTGAACGAACATCGGGCGATCATCGACCTTCGATCTAATTCGATCAAGCTCTCCACGGAAAAAGCCATACCTGTTGCGACGGGCGCGACTCATCACGTTGCCTTAAACGTCCTCGATGAAGCATTGAGCGTGCCGCCCCGATCAAGTGTTCTCGTCGGCATAGGTACTGGAGACATCGAAAATACCGAAGGCGTTATCGAGGGCAACACCCAGTTACTCCTGGATCGAGGATTGGGCATCGCGAGGGGAGTCGCCGAAATCCGAAATGGCCAAGCCCAGGTTGTGCTAACCAACTTCACGGAAGAATACCGGCATCTAAACAAAGGTACGACGATCGCTTTCCTCGACGAGCTGGCAGACATCAGAGACGAATTTGCCCTACCCGACCAACCCGCAGAACCATCTGACCAAGGCCATCAACCCACGTTCGACATCAACCCGGCATTACCCCGGAGCAGACAAGACCAAATACGCAGTCTTCTTCAAAGGTACACCGATTGCTTCTCATCAGCATCGAATGTGCGACGAACCCGGCTTGCCAAGCACCGCATTGTCACAGACGAACACGTGCGACCACTGCGACAGAGCCCCTACCGCGTGTCGCCGCTAGAACACCAAGCTATCCGCAAGCAAGTTGAGGAAATGCTTCGTGACGACGTCATACAGCCATCGAGGAGCCCCTGGGCAGCACCGGTCGTCCTAGTGAAAAAGAAAGACGGCACCCTTCGCTTTTGCGTCGATTACCGCCGCCTGAACAACATTACGAAGAAGGATGTCTACCCCCTCCCCCGCATCGACAATACACTGGACCGGCTGTGCAACGCTCAGTACTTCTCATCGATGGACCTGAAGAGCGGCTACTGGCAAATTGAAGTCGACGAAAGAGATCGCGAGAAGACTGCGTTCATCACGCCAGACGGACTCTTCGAGTTCAAGGTGATGCCATTCGGCCTCTGCTCTGCCCCAGCGACGTTCCAGCGAGTAATGGATACGGTGCTCGCAGGCTTGAAGTGGCAGATTTGCCTAGTCTACTTAGATGACGTTGTTGTCTTCTCCTCAAGCTTTGAAGACCACCTCAGAAGGCTTCGGATAGTGCTGGAAACGATCAAGTCTTCAGGCCTGACACTGAAACCAGAGAAGTGCCACTTCGCCTACGAGGAACTGCTGTTCCTTGGTCACGTCGTAAGCAAGGATGGAGTTCGCCCAGACCCCCAGAAGACGGCTGCGATCGCAGAGTTTCCACAGCCTAATGACAAGAAGGCTATACGCAGATTCCTTGGATTGTGCGCTTATTACCGACGATTCGTCAAGAACTTTTCGCGCATCGCTGAACCTTTGACTCAACTTACCAAGGCTGACGTACCTTTTAAATGGGAAAGGCCACAAGAGGAAGCTTTCAATGAGCTTAAGCGCCGCCTACAGTCTCCTCCTGTGCTCGGGCACTTTGAAGAAAACGCCGAAACCGAAGTTTATACCGATGCAAGCGGGGTGGGCTTAGGAGCGGTCCTCGTTCAGAAAAATGGCAGACAGGAGAAAGTTATCGCGTACGCTAGCCGTTCACTGTCGAGAGCCGAAGCCAACTATTCGACGACAGAGAAAGAATGTCTCGCCATTATTTGGGCCACGTCCAAATTTCGCCCCTACCTATACGGATGACCATTCAAGGTTGTGGGCGATCACCATGCTCTGTGCTGGCTGGCCAATTTGAAAGATCCCTCCGGCCGCCTTGCTCGTTGGAGCCTGCGTCTTCAAGAATTCGACATAACTGTAGTCTACAAATCTGGCCGCAAGCATTCTGATGCAGACTGCTTGTCACGAGCTCCTGTCGACGCAGCACCCGAAGAGGAAGACGACGACGCTTTCTTAGGACCGGTAAGCGCCAGCAGTTTCGCGCAGCAGCAGCACTCGGATCCTGACTTGCAAAGCCTAGTTGATTATCTGAAAGGCAAGACCGCATCGCCTCCCCGAGGGTTCAAGCGGCAACTGTCGTCCTTGGTCCTTCACAATAATGTCCTCCTGAAGAACTTCGCGCCGAACAGGACAGTGCATCTTCTTGTCGTGCCCAAAAATCTCAGGCAAGAAATTATGCAGGCATGTCATGATGAGCCGACTGCAGGACATCTCGGGATTGCTCGCACGTTGCACCGCATCCAGGAGAAGTACTATTGGCCACGGCTAGCCACCGACGTTTCCCATTACGTGAAAACGTGCCGTGAGTGTCAGCGACGCAAAACGCCTCCGACTAGACCAGCCGGACTCCTGAACCCCATACCACCGCCAACTAAGCCCTTTCAGCAAATAGGGATGGACCTCCTCGGCCCCTTTCCGACCTCTTCACCAGGAAACAAGTGGATCATCGCGGCCACCGACTACATGACCCGCTACGCCGAAGCAAAAGCGTTGCCTAGTGGTACAGCAACAGAAGTCGCAAAATTTTTTGTCGAACAAATTCTCCTGCGACACGGCGCCCCGGAAGTGCTCATCACAGACAGAGGAACGGCGTTTACAGCGGAGCTGACGCAAGCCATTTTAAACTACAGCCAGACAAGCCATCCGAAGACCACTGCCTATCATCCACAAACCAACGGACGCACAGAGCGTCTGAGCAAGACCATCGCAGACATGCTCTCCACGTACATCGACGCCGAACACAAGACGTGGGACTCCATTCTGCCCTACGTGATCTTCGCTTATAATACTGCCGTCCAGGAGACAACCAGGTTTACACCATTCCAGCTGGTATACGGCAGGAAGCCCACGACAACACTCGACGCAATGCTCCCGCACGTTTCCGACGAAGACAACCTCGACGTCGCCGCCTACCTTCATCGCGCCGAGGAAGCCCGAAGACTTGCGCGGCTTCGCATTCAAGACCAGCAGCACACCGACGCCCGACGCTACAATCTGCGCCGACGAGACACGCATTACAAGCCAGGTGATCGGGTTTGGATATGGACGCCAGTTCGCCGCCCTGGATTGAGCGAAAAGTTGCTGCGACGCTACTTTGGCCCGTACAGGGTTCTCCGTCGGATCGGTGACCTCGACTATGAAGTCATCCCCGACGCCACGACAGCATCTCAGCGACGCCGCCCACGCCCGGAAGTCGTACATGTCGTACGCCTGAAGCCATATTATGAACGCTAAAGGACTCGAAGTTTCATTTTCCGTGTTTATTTTCATTTTAAAGCATCGAGACGATGCTTCTTTGGAAGGGGGGTAATGCCAGGTATGATTGTCGTGTTTGTTCGTTCACGCTCAAGGCTGCAGGAAAGGGCTGTTATCATTTTTGTTCGTGACGCGAGAAGCGACCAGTCTAATCTCGATTGATCGCAGCCATGAAAGGCTGCATCTAGGTTTTTCCAGATTACTGTAGATGATCTTGTCCTGCTATCTGGAAGTTTCTTTGCCGGCTTTAAATTGAGCGATGCCGCGAGCGGCGGGCATTCGTAGTTCGACGATTGACGAGCACGCTTGTTGCTTACGCCGCCACCGAGTGAGTCAGTTCTTTTGCGGGCGCAAGTCAGCCCAAATAAAGAGCTTCGTTTGCAAGTATTTCTGGTGTCTTCCTGACCGCTGGACTGCCGTCACTACAACGTGACAATATTATACAAATACAAATTATGGTTTTTAGATTTTATTTTAGTAGAAATTTTGTCGACCTGAATTGTTAGTTAATGGGATTTAACCCTTTGTAAGAGCGAGAGCAACAGAAACGGTTTATGTCAACATAAAGAGTGACTAAAGAGCCTATGAAAAAAATGTTTCCCATCCTAAACTTTTAATGCGCGAGGCGTTGTTCGGCTCCGCGTTTCCTTCCACGTGCGCCGCCGCGGTGGCTCAATGGTTATGGTGCTCGGCTGCTGGCCCGAAAGACGCGGGTTCGACCACGGCCGCGGCGGTTGAATTTCTTTGGAGGAGAAATTCTAGAGGTCCGGGTACTGTGCGATGTCAGTGCACGTTAAAGAACCTCAGGTGGTCGAAATTTCCGGAGCCCTCCACTACGGCGTCTCTCATAGCCTTAGTCGCATTGGGACGTTGAACCCCCCATAAACTAAACTAAACCTTCCACGTGCAGCGGATGATAGAAACGCTCCCACCTACTCCGTATTGCCTGAAAAACGTGGCACAGCAATCTAGGCGTGCTTAATTGCTCGCTCCAGTGCATGCGATGAGAGCTATGTCTCGCGCACGTTATAAACCTGACGCCCACTGTCCCAAGAGGAAGTTTTCTGGGTGTCTTATAATCTTTCATCTTCCTTCACGACAGCGCCGGTGCAGATTTCGTGGGCTTCTATGATCTCCACCTCACACCGCGACAGCCTCGCCCTCGCGAAAGCCCTGCGTTTCACGGAAACTAACAAATTGACCAGCCGCGAAGAGCAAAGTGCAACTATTTTGCGCTTTGGGGGTTTGTTTACTCCCTGCCTACTGACGGGTCTCTCACGCATGTGGGTGTACTTGCTTGTATTTTTCTTTTTTAACCGTATTCTGGAGCAGGCAAGCAAGCGTGCGATTAAGTCACCAAACAAACAAACCAGCAACCTTGGGAGGAAGCAAGGAGACGAATAACAAAAAAAAATGAAGTAAAGTAAAGCGAGCTTCTGTTTATTTTCTGGCCTCCCTCAAGCTGTGTTGCTCTCGGGCCACCTTGTCAGGGCGAGAAGCCTTTCATAGTATACACGTGGCAGGAAGCACAACGTAGCGGTAAAGACGCTGCTGTGCTCGAAAAGTGGCGAGAAGTGAATGAAATGGGTGCCAAATAAAAGCAATACCGACACTAGATGCCAAACAACCCCATTCGAAGAGGCACTTCACGTCACGCGTCCCGACTCCAGCCAGCGTGGAGCGCCTAGGCGCATTCGGGAAATTCTGCTAGTATGAGCCGCGCGGGCGCACTTACGAAGCGCACGGAGCGCGGCTCAGGCTGCCTGTTCTACGGCAGCGGAAGCCAGCGAGTTAACGCCTGCCACTCTCGAATGTGCTTCGCCGCTTGCTAGCCCTCACTTGCGCAGGCTATAGCAGGCATGCACCATGCTGCATACGAAGTGTGTATATGACGCCATCCTTCAGTCATCTTCATCCTCTGTTTTATTTGGATTTAAAAAAAAAAAAGTGACCGCCTTATGTATGCCCTTTTTCTGTTCTGGCGCTTTCCCAGTGTAATCCCCGACCCTTTGAAGAAGCAATGTAAGCCATCCTGGCAGCTGTCTGTCCTCTTTTTTCGACTTTCCTGTCTCATTTTTTTCTTTGTTGAACTATTGCAGTAACAGGACCTGCAGACGCCTGAGCCCTATGCGCTTCCCTGAACTTGAGAATCGCCGTTTTCTTTTTTACTTCCACCCTAGGACTCGGGTATAGAGATTGTTGCTCGTAAGCCCATTCCGTTGTGTTCGGTGCATGATTTTATAGGCTGGAAGTGTGTTGTAGCGCCAGTATTGAGGACCCTTTTTTATAAAATAAGTCAGACGTTCGCCCTTTTCCCTACCTTTTTACAGAGGTGTTTCTCGAATGTGAGTTACTCGGGTTGAGTTGGCGGTGTTAGGAAAGAGAGAAGTAGCGCTCCTCACAGGGCTTCTAGTATGAATCGCATCTCTCTTCCGCTGGTCAGAAAAGTGAGGCCACTCACGGAAAGGCATCAAGGCAGGTACTAAAGAAGACATGACAAAGGCAGCAAGAATAATATTATTCATAATAAGGGCTCAGAAGTGAAGCTTCAAACGAAACGGACCAAAAAACTTTGCTTTCACTTCTACGTATTTCTAATATTCATCTACAAGCATCATAATATTACCATTGCCATTAATTACCTCTCATGACAACAGCTTCTGAAAGCACTCCGGCTATGATGCTAGTGATAAGTATTCTGTAAACAAGACCCACAGTTCAAGCAGTGCGCTGTGCAACTTTATTCGCTTGCTACGTTATATTCAGGTTTGCAAGCTTAAAGAAAATAATTACATGCGATCACGAAGCGTAATGCGGCATTTCGGAATCAGAAATGTGATTTCACTTTTAGTGCGCAACTACTGTTACGTTCACCAACACCAATCAAAAATCTTTTCACCATTCGTACGTACATTCTTTCGATCTTGTGCCGCTGCCTAGAAACCTGAGTTACTGTTCGAGCTTACCCGAGTTAATCGGATAAGCTCGGGTATAATCGCAGGAGCGCCGCGCCAGCTGTGCAGCACGTTGCTCGGAAACAGTAACATGGGTGGCGCAATTCCTACCGGTGGCTGTGATAGAAACAGTCACCTCAGAGTGGAGTGGTGCATCGCTTAACCGCTGCTTCACTGCACTGTTAATGGTATGAGGACTCGCCGCCATCTATGATGTCAAGGAGGATGACCAATTCTGCATACAAGGGCACTAACCCACTAAAGTTGTCGCGTTGAGACGGAGCTTAAGTGTGCCCTCCAATTGAAGAATGAACTTCTTTCGCATGTCTACTCTGCTGAACTACGTTAAGCCTCTCCCATTTCTCTATAAAAATTCTATTTTATTCTCCAGCTTTAAATATCGTCTTTTCAATTTTGCGCCCCGCTAGGTTAGGTTATATCCGCATGTCTAATCTTGTCCCTTTCAGTCTCTATCTCCTTCGTTCGTTCTGATGGCAGCGGCTCCGAACCGCGAGATAGTTGCAAGCGCTTCCATTAGGGAAGCTATTGCTGCGCGTTCCCTCCTCCTCCTTTCTCGTTCTCTTGCCCACTCCTTCACCAGTCCTCCGCCAATTACCTCCTCGTCACAACGCTTACAGCAGATTATTTGTGGTAAGAGAGTTATACTGCTAACGCAGTAAAAGTGGAAGCACAAAAACATAAGGGAAAGCTTGCAATGTAACATGCTAGTACGAACTGAGCGCAGCAAAACATAATAAAGAAGAGCGGAATTAATGCACGAGGGTTGCCAAGACTATACTAAGAAAGTCAACTTGTACCGATACGCAGCATAGGGCAATACATTAAAGGTATTTTGAAAGCGTGAATATCTAACTTGCGTCAAGAGATTAGAAACCGCGACTCCTCTCTCATGCAAGCGAGATTCCTCAAGGAACGGTATAGTATAACAATTCCAGCGGGGCGCAATTCACGAATGAACTTTCGTGAGGCGCCGATTCAGTAAACCGCATTTCTGCGTCTACCAGGAAGGGGATAAAAGCGTGAGAACGGCAGCACCTCCTTTCCCACACTGACGCAGTCACGGCCGCATTCCGCCGGAAAACAATTGAGCCCTTGCGTTCCGCCGCCCCTCGACGCCATGACTCGTGGTGCCTTCCGCGATCTTCCATTCCTCCTCTCCGACAGCGTGGGAGTCGTGTAGGATTCAGGTTTGCAGGAGGAGGTAGGGAGAGGAGCAGAAGGGAGAGGAATCGGGAAGCAATCGGACGCGAAATTGCTGAGGAATGAAGGTCCGCAGTAGACGGGGACCCAGTGGCGCTTAAATACAAATGGAATGATATACCAACGTTCGCCTGGGACAAATCAAAGGTACCTCATGTGCGTGCCAGAGCGCCTGCCACTCAAAACTTAATTTTGAGGCATTTTCAAACCCGCTTTTATGCGATAAAGCATGAGAGAACATGTAGTGATCTAGTATTTCCCACATACTCGGTGAACGCCCCCTGACACCTCAGCGCGAGCCAAGAAGAGAAGGATATTCAGAGAGAACTGCGAGAAGCACTTGTGGTCTTTGCTGCAGAACGCAGGAATCCTGACCATAGGTAGAACAAGCAAAGCAGAACAAGGAGAAAAAAAGAACCGCTCCGGCATTTCGGGGTAAAGATAGCTTTCTTCTACAAAGGCGCAAAGGGTGGGCTTGTAAATATGACCTTATGATTTATTACAGCCATTTTTTTTTCTTGTACTTCCCAAAAGGCTTGCATCGCGGTGTAAACAAAAAGCTCATTTCGGCCATTCTGAAATCGCATTTCCTGGAAATGCTGTTCGTGGAGCAAAATAAACGTAGCAAAACGACGCAAAAAAGGAAGGAAAAGCATGAAATCATGGACGAGATGGGCAGGGCTTACAAAGCAAATGCTTGCATCAGTACACAAGTAATTTTTTTCTTTTCCTTATATTTAAAGAAGAAACTGGACTGCGGCGACAACGTGTGGAATAGCTTCACTGCCAAGCTCTCAGACAACCATGCGCTGAATCTCGAAATCCCTCGTGAGTTTTTCCCATTCTCCTTTCGAGAAAAACAGGGGAGAGTGGCTTATCCCGGAAGCTGTCACTGGAATAATAATTTTTTCTAAAATTGTCCAGATTTCGTTCACTCCCTCGGAACTGGAACGTGCTGCTTTCGAAGTCTGCGCATTCACTACGAATTCCCTTGAGGTCGGGCAGTCTTCCTAGTGTCCTGGCAAGCAACGCGGAATGCCGGATACAATCCAGATGGTTGAAACCGAGTTAGACTTCGTCCTAGTCCTGAAAATAAAAAAAAAATGCAGTGTTTTTGTTTTCGACATTTATCACGGTCCATTCCGTTTTCCTAACTGAAGAAAAGTTTATGGTAGGTATGCCGTTTACAGGCTGCCTGCCTCAGTACAAACCCACTGACTTGCCAGTAACGAAGTACTTGTTGACGCAAAGTTGTTTCTTGCTGGTTCTCCACTGAAACAGAATAAATTACCTTTTCTGCAGAAATGCAGTAGAAAACAAGAAACCAAAATCTGGGCTAACCTGAGCCACAAAAACCAACCTTGACATAAATTGTTGCATGTGCAGTAATTCATTCACGTAGCAGAAATGTTAAAATGACTACAGCAGAGAGGTTAAAGTTAGATTTTAAAGGCTTTGGTTTATATAACACCACTGCACACTAACGTAATAGATTTTGAGCTTTGCTTCCTGATTTTGTCTCTTCACTAAAACGTTGTCGAACAAATAAGAATGCGCAAAGTAAAAGGATCAGCTTACTCCTGTTTAGGAATTCGTTTTATTCGATACTGGTCTTACTAGTGACACCTAACACGTTTAGCTGGTTTTGATATTATTAGTATTTGAGGCACCTTAGCAAGCACTTCGTAAACTGCTTCGTAGAGCTTTTCGGCAAAGATAGAGAAACCATGTCTTATACTCTCCCGCCATTTAAAGAGCGAAACAAATATAGCGTCTGCAATTGGAAGTAGCATGACTTATTATTTTTCTTAAGCCCGTAATCAGCTACGCCCTAAAACATAAATCGCAGCATATATATATATATATATATATATATATATATATATATATATATATATATATATATATATATATATATATATATATATATATATATATATATATATATATATATATATATATATATATATATATATATATATATATATATATATATATATATATATATATATATAAACAATTTCCTCTGAAAAAAGGTAGAGAATTTCTAGCTACGGTCTTGCAAGTCTTTGGCCCAGATTACAGACTGCCGTTAGGTTTTCTTTTTAACTTTTTCCCTTTTTATCATTGGTCATTAAACGAAGTCTGTGGCCTTTAAAGGGGCGCCAATGTGCCAAACAAACAAATAAACAACAGAAGAAACATCAAAGGAGATTTCAGAACTAGCACAAGGCATCACTACGGTTACAACAGATTTCCGCAGTTAGCAAGCGAAAGATCAGCTCGCAGTGTTGCGCGATCAGTGTGTAGCGCTTGCGTTGTTTGCACGTCGGAACACGAATAACAAAAAATAGCAAGGGCCTCGTTTGAGCTTGCGCAAGGATTTCAAAAAATATAGAAAAAGGAAATGGGGGATGTGGTTCTTTGGTGCAGCAGTTTTCTGTAACTTTACACGTCCGCAGCGCATCAATTAACTATCGGCCTCTGGGAGATCATGAAAGGCCAAAGCCTTTGTGTAGCGCTCTGTACCCACTTCTTCAATCCCGCACTGGTGAAGCTAAGCGTCTTCTCACAGATTTTTCAAGAGTTTCCAAACTGTCTGTAGTCTCTAAGGTTTTCTTCACTCTCTTCTGGTGCTTGTTTACTTCATCGACCGCCTCCTTGTTATTGTAATAGGTAGTCGCTGTAAAGCAGAATCACTTGAGCAGAAGAAAAATGCTGCGTAAAAATTAAAAAAGAATGGAAGAAGGGAACAACTTTTGCAATTGTCAAACGAAAACTGAGTCCTAGGATTGTGCAAACACGTGTGGCAACATGAAATGTAAACATTACCATGGAGATATCTTCAGGAGTCTGAAAACACCGCTTGAAGGGATAATGAAACTCTTCATTCGGCACTCAGAGCTTTCGTACTGCTTTTAATGCGAGGGAAACCAATTTACAATTTTACGGCCTCTTATGCGTCCTCCCGGTGCAAGAACAAAGTTTTGTAAACATTCAACATAGTCATCTTATGAGTGGGTATGGCGCAATGAATTAATTTCTGGCTCGAGCAGCAAGCTAGCCAATACAGCAAGGCGAAAAACTAAAGCGAATAGACATAGCACGCAACTTCGTGTTGTGTTTATTCCAATGTCATTTTTGGGCTTTCTTAGTTGCGTTACTTGTTTCAAGATTTAATTCCGCCAAGCTCGAACGTCTGCAAAAGTGACCGTCTGATCACGCATCCTAATTTTACTTCCCTGAAAAAAAAGATTCAGCATTTCACCTGTTTGCTCGGGGTGTTAATGCGTGCCTCTTCCCGTTTACCCCTTTCCGCCCAGCCTTGCCCCATAAAAAAGCCTTTTTGAACCAAAGGTAGTGTCCGGTCTACGTAGGGCAGCAACGGTTGAGTTTTGTTTCATAGGTGTCGAAATAGATATTGAGGGGAACGGATTTGGGTAGGGATCTTAATTCAATTCTTCTCACACGTGTAGTGGCGGCGATGACATTCAGGACACCTAAAGCTGCTTACTGTATCTTTTTACAGCCTAGCACTGTTTCTGCAAGCACTCTTGTTTGTTCGGTAAGCCTTTTGATGTGCGCTTGTTTATTGGAGCCATGTAGCACAGCGTAGAAAAGGCTTCGCTAAATCGGGCTTTGGTTTTGGCAATTTAATTAATAATTATTTATTTCGAAATACTGGCTGTATGCTGCCTGCCGGCTATTGCAGGAAGGACGCAATTTTTCAATGTACAGCAAAGAAGGGGCTGAGAATACAGAAACATTTTCGTCAAAGGCATGTGGTTGCCCAGTTTTTTTTTTCGTCTTTTAAGCCACAACCATGGTACAGCAGACCTAGGTCAGGTCAGCACTGCGCGCTGCAGTGGTGACTACTTTATCCAGCCTTAATTTCTCGTGTGCACTGTTCGCTTCCTCTAAAACGGGGGTGCTTTGGCCTTACCGCCTTACTCACAGTAAAACAGGACTGTGGCTTCAACTATTCATCCATATCTTTCATGCGCACAGTGTGAAAATATTAGCGAGAGCTATTTTAAAACACACGATGTCTTTTGTGAAGGAAAATAAGCTCACAGATAACTAGCACTGCCTCAAAGCAGCCGTGTGCAAAAAGATCCAGCTAATGGAGACAATTCGTTCCCTTCCATCAGCATTAGATATGAGCCGATATAAAGACGGAGTTAGTAGAAAGTTTTAGAGTTCGAAAAAAGTACCAGCGGAGGCTACAGTATATTAATGGATGTCTGCTACGCACGCACAGTGGCCAGTGTGCATTCATTTGCTGTGCGCACAGGCATCCAACAATTCTGGTATAACTCTACGTTAAGCTTGCACTACGCTAAAACTCTCCCATTTTTAGCAACCTCTAAAAAAAGCTTTGATTTTGGTGTCGCACGCTAAGCTTTTTTGCATGCGTGGTAAACTGCTTGGAAAGCGTACTGCAACAAGAAGGTCAAAACTTCCTTTTCAAGTAGACATAAATGTATCTCTTGCCACGGCCACGCATTCGACAAATTTGCTCCGTAAAGAGTTCTCCAAAACACAGTACAGTTTCTCATCTTGCCTTCAATTTCTAACAACGGCATGTATCTTCACACAAGTACAGGAGCGCATATTTTTTATTGTGACTGCTTAATTGCGGAGAAATAAATAAAAAATAACATTAAAGTGTATAAGTTACCGGTCAGGCGGAGACAGCAGATTGCTGTCGGGAGCAATAAATACAGGCAAATTTAGGTAGCATACCACGACTGCTGTTGAGAAAAAAGAACCAGTACTTTGTTTGATAATATTCGGAAGACAACCGGGAAAATTCTTGAAAGTTACAGGTAGGTATATCGACGCAGTTACTAGCTCTGGCTTCAAGTAGGACGAAAATGGCTAACAAACACGTGCCATATATTACCTCTAAGACTGTTTCCACTCGTTGTACACTACATTATCTTGGTCATGGCACCTTGTCCTGATGGTAGTGGTAGCAGTTATTTGGGAATAGATATGTAATGTGGGAACGTGTGCACAACACTGCACTGCTTTGCTCAGGATCTCCAGGCGGTGGAAAGGAGAGCATTGACGTTACCTAGATAAATGAGTGAGGAGAAATAGAATGAAAAGAGAGAAGAAAAACGAAAAAAAGCTTCATTTTTCAAGGTTTGTGGCGTTTAACGTCAAAAAGCGACTCAGGCTATGAGGGACGCCGTAGTGAAGGACACGGGAAAGTTCGGCCGCCTGGGGTTCTTTAACGTGCACTTACATCGCACAGATTTTTAAGGTGGACAAGTAGACCGAAAATTCGACCGAGAACTACACCTAATGAATAAGAAGTTGAGTTCCACGAAAAAGCCGATTAGGCATATCATATCGGCAATTATATGAACCTGCGAGTGTCGGCGTCACGTGTACTTTGTTTCTGCGCAATTTTGTGAGATATAAAATATGGAAAATAAGAATGGCATATTTGCCATCACGCGACTCTAACATATCAGTCATTCATAGTTTGGCGATCTTCTTTTCGGTTGCTCTAACGCTAAATGCATGATTTTGGTCAATGAAATCAAAGGTTAAAATACAATCCGTGTTTGGAAGACCAACATGTCATCAATTAACAACTGCGAAGACGAGAAAGCAGCGCAGAAAAAAACAGCGCTTCTCAGAACCGCATGACTGCAAAAAAAAAAAAAAGAGGTATGATAACCTCTTTTTAGACAGCGTGGCTAGAAATATCACATAGTACTTGTAAATATTGCCACGCGCCTAACGCGCCGCGCGGCCTCCGCGCTGAATCGAAGAAGACGACGAAG
The DNA here is from genome assembly GCF_055824585.1 of Amblyomma mixtum. NCBI lineage: Eukaryota > Metazoa > Arthropoda > Arachnida > Ixodida > Ixodidae > Amblyomma > Amblyomma mixtum. Next base: position 83,087,588 of record NC_143017.1, on the reverse strand, counting down.
CGGCGGTGGACTCTCGCGGCGCGCTTGTTCTGTTTGGTGTCGTGGAAGCTGGCTCTATAATTAAAAGAAAGCTCCCAGTCTTGGGTTCTTGCCGACGCCTACCTTCGCGGCTCCTCTGGTCGTGACACTGGTGGAGGTGCAGGGTAAGGCGAAGGCCCAGGAGGTGGGGCCGCGCGGCGCACGACGTCCGCGTACGTGACTGGCTGGACAGGAGTCGGGTACGGCGCGGGATCGTATGGGGTCGGTTGCGGCGCCGGCACAGCTGCAGCGTCTTGTGCCCTGAGTGACAATATAGTATGCCGTGTGAAAAAAAATATCTAACATTGTTGTGCAGCAATTACTGCGCAGCAGCGATTACTGCGTCGTGTTATGTAGACAGGGATTAGCCTTTTTCTTTGAGAGGACAACAAATCCCATAGAATGCACATCCAGACATTCGGTTCCTTTCAGACATCCATGTGGCAGACAGACCTTTGGAATTGAATATGAATACCAACTGTTTATTATTCTAAATTTCTTTCAGCTTCTAGAATGTTCGCACATCCTAGCTTCTAAACGTGCCAATAAAACATTTTCATCACAGCCACCTCTTTAAGAAATATAAAATTGCCGCGTTGAAAGGATGGGGATGGACAGGAAAACAAAGAGACGTAACAATATACCAACGTCTATTTTTTGGCTGGCCACTTTCTTCGTGACAGTGCAATAAATACGTGACAAGAAACTGCCCCTGGTCCGTTTTACCAGCCGTTTCCAGTAAAAGATTACAAAAATGCTCAACTATGAATAAACATCCCCAGTTCGACATTGTGTGACATTCTCCGCAAGGCGGGCAACTCTTTAGACTAAAATATTTCTTACTATGTCCTCTTTTTGATATCTTTTTTTGATTTACAGAAAAAAAACGCGTAAAATGAGTGGGTGGACAGCATGAAACGTGAAACGTATTGCTTTATTTATCGTTCCCTCCTTAATTTTAAAAAGAGCAACATTATCAGCCCGTGCTTAATAATTTGCCCGATGTATGATGTCCACATGATAAAGTACACATTGCTTCCTTAGCCACTGCTCTCAGAGAAAATTAGTGATAAAGCGCCTGGGAAAAAAATAAGCCAAGCAATTTCTTCCCTTTGATTTACGAAACGGCTCAAGAGAGAATTTTTGGCCGATGGAGTAGCCGGAGAAAGTCTTCACGGAGGTATCAATGTTCCGCTCTCTTAACACGTGAAACAACCTACTACACGTCAAGCAGCTGTATATAGGGGCGCCTCCCGGCATAAATGAACCGCTAACGAAGACTGGCTACAGAAAGACCGGACAGGCAGACAGAGACGGGAGGATTCATTATTTCAGTAGGAGATGCAACCTAAGCGACCGGTTATGAGCCATTTATTTTCTTAAGCGCGTGGATCCACAGCGCGCTATATTGAGGTCAGTGTGCTCTTTGTCAAAGTTATGGCTTCGTCACCTATAGAGCCGCGACAACTTGTCCAACAAAGCAAAAACAGAATGGAATGCAAGTGTGATGCAAGTGCTACTAATCACGGTCATGCATGTCATCCGTTCTTTTTTGTTTTTGCCTTTATCCATTCCTCTTTCGATAGCGCAAATTTTTCCTGTTTGGCGAGCAAGAACAGATTTTTTGTTGCGCGAGCAGGTTTGAGACTGCGGCGCTACTGAGATGTCAACGAACAGAGCGCAGTTATGAATTTTACACCACGGACAGCGCGAACAGCAAGGGTAGCTGTAACAACATGCTGCAACTGCGTCTCGGCATCCTCGTGTCCGAGAACACTTTTTGACTACCAAAAAAACAAATTTACGGCGACGACAGAATTAACTCTCTGGTCTCGCTTTCACGCACGTTGCAACGCGACGCAAGAGAGCTTCGTGTTTTCCATGGTCTTTTCCTTTTGCGCCAAAATTTATGCTCACTGACACTGCTGCTTGCCAGCAAGAGTTATTCGTATAACATTGAAGTCGGTCATTAAGCCCCGCTTTTGCCACTAAATGGTGCATCAACATGCAGCTTCGATTTTTCTCCTTTGCTTGTCACCAGTAGTGTAGCACACAGTGATAGGTACATGAGGTACTTGTTATGACGCACGCATGACTGATGGATAGATGGAGAGGCGGGAAAAATTAATTTTCCGGCGAGAATTAAAATTTAGCCGTTAAAACCACTACTGCATAAAAACCCAGTCAACTGTCTGATAAGTTATAGTAAAAAACGAGACTTATTTTAGGGAAGAGCTTTAGGCCTCAATGGTTTGCGCTGCTAGCTAGGAAGTCCGCCAAATTTAAAGTTAACGCGCCGTAAGCCATTCCAAGTGCCTGTAGTAACACGCCAGAACGTCTATTCTTCCAAATACGGATGAAAGTTGAGCAGTAAAATATTTTTCCCACTCTCCTAACATGCTAACATCGGGAGCTATTCAAGAAAGTTATGTATTGTTTTTGAACAAGGTCGGTATGATCAAAAACTGGACGGGGCACTTAAGCTCCGCCTTATGGGCATGACACGATAGAGTTTACGCGTTAATGTCAGTACGAGCTGAATAGGTAATTATCTATCTCATACTCAAGGAACGCTGGGAGGCCTCAGACCACTCCTGGCGTTATGGTACAACGGTTTCGAGATGCGCCACTGGCCCGGCAGGTGGCTGTTTCAAAAAAAAGAAACCGGTGGGGCTTGGAGACCCAGGTTGGTCTTCGCGAGCAACCTCTCGCGAGCGGCCGTTAATTTAACTGACATCTGCCACGGTGGACGGATTGCTCCCAATCTGGTGGGTAGGTTATGATGACGTGAGAAAGTCATGTGACGTAAGTGGCTCACTTGGCCCTTAGGTTGGCTCTCTGGAGATTTTCGTTGAATTTGAAGTTATAGCTTTACTCTGCTAGGTAAAGCCGGGTATTGTTGTGTGTGCAACTTGACTCTGGCAGGTGGTGTCCGAAGAGCAATCTAGGAGGCAGGTGGGCCACCTAGAGTCACGTGATCTTGTGACGTCCTCCTAACGTGCCCAGCGGTTTGGGAGTAAACTACCCACTGTGGCAGGTGGCAGTTAAATTAATTATTGGTCGCACGGGGAGATCAATCTCGGCGGCACATGGCCCACTGCTGGGAGCAGGCCAGGACAGTGGGGCATCGCATTGATCTCAGGGCAGTGGCGCATCGCTTAGCCACTGCACCACTGCGCCAGGTGTGGAATCAGGGCTCCGAGCAATCTGTGAATCTAAAGTAAAGAATGGCATTCTGCATATATGGGAATATCGGATGACCTGCGTCTTTCGGGTCAGCAGCCGTCATCACAACCACTTAGGCACCACGGCGGCTGGTGTTAACAAATTGTCCTCCATTCAAGAAGCAATACGTTAACCTATTTATTATGTGTTGTAAAGTAATAGGCATTAAGTAATGACATGAATATTACGAATCGCGTCATGTGAAGACAAGTACGCCTCCGAGTTGGGAAGACTCAATTCGTTTAATATGAGGCCTATCCAACAATTGAAAGTGGCACACAAAAGAACATCGACAAAAAATATTAGCGTGCTTTTTTGCACGGAAAATTTCTAATATGCAAATAAAGAGCAAGCAGGTGTAAGACGTGTAAACACAAGATGAAGCAGAAAGGCAAACGGGGTCAAATGCGCCATTAGCACATAACCAGCCACTGCGCTGAGAAGGCGCTATTCCGGAAAGCTCCAACGACAGGCGTGTCAAGACGGAGCAGTGTCGAGGCAGCACACAGTTTCTTTTCCTCCGATCACTGCCGACCAAGCGAGCACATCCTGATACCAAGCGACTCTAGACCACCAGACGCCTAGAGGTACAGCTCCTACGGAGTCGACGAGCGGACGCAAGTGAGGGAAAACAGAGAGCGAGGGGACACACACTGCAGCATTCGCTTCCAATTAGCACTCGTTATCGATCAGAACATGATGACTCAGTCTACGATGTTTCCTTTTCCTTGTCTTCTGCGTTCTAACCTTGTCTTTATAAACACCACACTGTGACTACATTTCTTCATTCGGTGGCTTCCTTTCGTCCCGACGACGCACAGGGTTCGCTTATTCAGCATCATTTCCACTTGTGTGCCTCATCCTACATCTCAGGTTCGCTTGTACAGTTGCACTTCTTTCTCCCCATATTATTCTCCCCGAGGCTGGTGATTTCCCTCTTTACTTTCTTTGGGGGTGGGATAGGCGAGGTTACCGTCCCTTTCTCCTCGTGCAGCCCTCCATTTCCTACCTACGTTATATATAGACCTGTCTTCAAAGGAGCAGACTAAGAGTGAGCAGCATCCCTTCGCTCTGGATATCGATTTCCTTGCTCAGTTCATTAAGCTAGCTCCTCTTGCTCTCTCTTAAGAGTGCCCGTCTTCACTGTTATTTTCATCTTTCTGCCGTTTTTCTAGAACGATTTGCGGGCGCTACTGACCCCTTAGCGTGGAAACCCTCTCCTTTACCTGACAATACAGAAAGGCTAGAAATGCTTCCCTTCCGACTGTCGGTCACTAGCCACGAGGAGTGGCAGCTGCAGATTCGGTTGGGTGAAAGGAGGTGGCAGGATTTTGTATCATTACCTTACGTTCTCTCCCATCGCCGTCATTTCTTTGCGTCCTTTCCATTCCCATATTTCCGATTGTCACAAGACATCGTCTCTTCCATGTTTTGCTTGGTTTTGGCTTGCCTTTGTTTTCTCTGATCATGACTGCAGCCCCTGGGCAGTCATTGATTGCCGCTGGAAGTTTTGTGTGCTTCCTTATCCGCAATAGCAAGGCCGCTAAGAGAGAGTTGTAGTGATAGTCGCAACTACGTTTCCTGGTCCGATACTTCACTAATTCCAGCGCCTTAGACGTGCTATTTTGCACTGGAGAGAGGAAGAAATGATGAAAGCAATAAAATTCATTCAAACAGAAATATCTTCTTTTTACTACTGAGTCTTTTAAAGTTTTATTTTATGCGCTTTCCACGGTTCTACAATGAATACTGCGCACTTCCTAGCATACGGAGATTATCTGCATGCTATTTATATAGAGCATAATTCGTCATTGATTCGGCAGCCAGAAGAAAAGAAAAATTAAGATGCAAGTCTGTGCACGGAATACCCTCCTATTCTAGCCGATCCCGCAGTTTAGGTGTACCCCCTGTGTTAACCGGATCAGCACCATCATTGGTGTTATTATTTCCTTTTTAGGTGCACGTAACCAAGGGAGGGCTACCCTTAGTAGATGTCGCTTCTAAGTTGATTATGGCCAAGGTCTAATTTTCCTTTCGGCGTGTTAAATGTTAACCGGATAATAACTGACGCCATTATGACCTAAGTCATCACCTTCACTGCAATACGGGTGCTGATCTTAGCGATCTTGTATCAGTTTTGTCCTGCGCCAGCCACGGCAAATTTGTAAAGATGTCAGCGCGAAAAGGAGACGAAGGACATAAAGAAAGACACAGAAGGCATTTACCAGCGCTTCTGTCTTTTGTTCTGTTTCTCATTAGTTTTCGCGCCAACTTCTTCACAACCTGCAGCATTAACCAGCCCAGCAGCATGCTCTCGTTTAACTACACCTTCTCATTTGAAATGTGATCACGTCTCATCGGCCCCTTGGCCATCCGGAGCCATACTCACACTAGGAATCTATTGACGTCAATTTTGACCAATGGACGTCGTGAGAATGGTGCACTATAGAGTCAGATGACCCCGGTTGTCTTGGGCCATGGAAACAGAAGATGATCTTTGGAGATTGATGTGGTGATCAGCGCATATTCACCTGTGCAGTCATCTGTTCGCCCCATCAAAGAGCTATATGTGTTGGAGTTTCTTTTTTGGTTTTCTACTGAAAATCAACATTTTGGGAGGCGCCTGAGCGTAGATTCTGATTACAGAAAGAAAGAACACGTGCTCCTATCGCATGTTGAGGTCTGCTCCCGTGTAACTAGTATAACGAAATCATGACCGAACGGTATAGGAAGCCCGTCTTTGTTAGTTACGCTCTGTTCCCTCCTGCTTTCAAAAATCAGTTACATATACACATTCGAGTGCATGCTGGAGCAGCCTATTGAAGCCATGAGGACCAACGCGTCAAACTGTGCCGTCTTGTTAATGTTCCCGTTCACGGACAAAATCCTGTTCTCGTGTCTGGAAATTAAATCAGTCAAACTAACTGCCAGCTAGCGAAACTGGAACCTGTGGCAGCTCCCATAAGAAGCACCTCCAACTGCGTATCACCACGCCCACTACGAGATTTTCATCTGAGGGGAGTCCTAAAATGAGCCACAACAGCACACACACGAGAAAGCTGCTAAATATGAATTAAAACCTACGTTACTGAACTAGACAGGGACCTGTATTTGCTTGCAGGCACAAAAACAGTAAATACACTTTCTCTTTTTTGACAGAAGGCGGAAAAAGTCGAAAGGCAAAAAATCTAGAGGCAATGCTTTAGACATGAGGGGAACGTTGATGTTTTTGCCTAGTCGTTCGCTGCGCATCTGCTCCTACTATACACACCTCTCGGCCACGTAGTGTCTGTAAGCTGCGCTAGATGCCGGAGTGGCAGGACCAGAAGGCAATCAAAGGAGCGGGCGTTTGGCGTCGACATTAAAATCCTGCGGCACGTATTCGACGTAACCCTTACCGCCTTAACTTGGAACATTCCTTCGGATTCTTTGCTTTTCTTCCCCGCCGGGCTGAATCAAGCTCCAGCTTTCTATATTCCCTATTTTCCCTGTTCAGTTTCGAGGAGGATTCTTGTGTCGAGAGCCGCATAGTGCCCACACACATGGCTCAGGTAAGACTTGGTCTGCGTCGACGGCAGTGCGCTGATAGAAACTTCTAGCGGGTTCTTTTCTTTTTCGTTTTTCATTTTTCGTGCGAACTTTTTCAAGGAACGAAGCTGGTTTACGAGCATCGGAGGACAGTTGATGTGTGCATGAGAGCTGGCTCGGCTCCGGATCTCCGGGGAACCATGATTGATCACACGGGGCATCTTTTCCGACTAGTGCCAAGACATTGGAGCCAAACCTCTTATTGCCCGCCAAAGGACGATGCGTCTACTAGACAGGGAATTGTAAGGATGATGTCGAAATCAAAGGCGTCGTCGCAGTTGCAGACACGCTGTCAGCACGTCTCTTTAAATAGTTCAGTTGAATCCACTTTTTGCTGCTCTTATGTGTACACGTGCCAAACCACAATACTGAATTGAAGACTTTTTTCGTGGACGTTGCAAAGTAAAATCTTGAACCCTTTTCTACGATCGATAAGCAAATGTTGAAAGTATGTGACAAACTTCTCATACTGAAGGCTTGCTGTAGATATGCTGACACATGTAGCAGGAGGTTTGTGTATCCAGATAAGCTTCAGATCTGCGTAATTCCCATTCATTTAAACCGAAGCTCTTCAGGAGGAAGTTCTTGAATTCATCAAATTGAGCGCAACGTAAACACAGAAAGAGAAGCAATACAGCAGTCCTGCATTGCTGCGGTTTATTATGGTCAATGGTCGATTTAGTCTTCTTCTTCCAATGGAGTGCGGTATTTTCTAGCAGCATTGCTCAAGCGGGCAAGAGCGCCCGCAAAACACAATGGGCTCCTGCTATGAGGGCCCACTCAACTAACCTCGCTTTCTTCTGTGCAATAAACATTTTACTGTAACAAGGTACCCATGTGGGCTAGTTGGTGTACATCAGACAACTTCACCAGCGAAAGAACAAACATTTGAACAAACAAACAAGAACAACAAGAACAAACAAACAGATCAAACATTTTGCTCACATGTACTTTAAGGAAATGAGGCGAAAAAAAAAAAGTAACTGTAATTTGCCTCATCCCTTAACGCAATTCAAGATCAACGTGAGCCACTATGTACAAGTGGCATTCTCTGTTTGCTTAGACTGTCCTCAAATTCTTGAGCTCGAGGAGCAGATTTCAGATTCGAAGCCCACTTAGGATGTTCTGGTGGCATCGGCATCCGCTTCCAATGAGCGATGTGCAATGCTCAATTCCCAGGGCTTCCCGCCGCTCATTACTTTCCCATCGGGCATGAGCTTTCACCTGGCCTAGTCCTCTACTCCCCTGGGATGAATTGCTTATAAAGTGGGCCTTTGAACTCATCTCGAGCTGAGCAGGCAAGTTAGACTTGACACGCTGGCCAAGCCGCAGTTTTGGGTGAATATCGAACCATCTTCACGATCGATTTCAGCCATGGTGGCCGCATTTCTGTGTTTTGGAATGCGAAGAACATCCGTATTCTGAGATATCCGTACATGACAGAGAGCTACAGGTAGTCTTAACTAACAGCAGAGCTCCACGGCACGCCTCGTAAATGCGGTAGCTTTGATACTTGACCATATAAACATCCCCGTTGAAAACTATTGTTCTATAGCTGTGGCACATACAAGGGCTCTTGTGATTAAAAGGACGATGATGAGAACTCTGTCCAGTTATTGTTTAAAAAAAGTATTCCTCCTCTAACCCTTTCTGAATATTTTATCATTTGTATGGCAGCTAAGCACGATTTTCAGTGTGACTGGAAATTTTTATTTTAAAAAATATCCGGCCAGTCTATCGAAACTCGCGACATCCCCAACGAACAGGAATGGCTGCCACCGTTTTGAAGTGAATGGTGGTGTAGTATAGCCTCTGGCTTGCGAGGATGAAAATCGGTTCCGACGCATGCATCTTACATGCCACATCTTTCGATGCTGGCGACACCTGTATTTCGCTTTTATGCATTTTCTTTCTTATAAAAGACAGATTTTAAGTAACGATGATTTATCTTTTAATGTAGCGCAGTGCTGAATCTCTGGACAACAGGTTCAATTGGTCCTCAGTGCCCGTCAATAATTATGAAGTTTCATTCGATCTGCTGGTCCACTTCTAAGGAACTGCTTCATTAGCACGGACTAACATTTATGCCTTGATTCACGTCGCGAAACACAATACAAAATATTGCAGGAAAGTACCAGGCTTAATTTTGGAGAGGCAAAAATGGAACTCCGATTACAATGAAGGTTGGGCGACTTCTGCGAAGATGGGCTCAAATTTTTTGCCGCCGCGGTGGCTCAATGGTTATGGTGCTCGGCTACTGACCCGAAAGACGCGGGTTCGATCCTGGCCGCGGCGGTTGAATTTCTTTGGAGGAGAAATTCTAGAGGCCCGTGTACTGTGCGATGTCAGTGCACGTTAAAGAACCCCAGGTGGTCGAAATTTCCGAAGCCCCCCACTACGTCGTCTCATAGCCTTAGTCGCTTTGGGACGTTAAACCCCATAAACCAAACCAAAATTCTGCGAAGGTACTCTGTGAAAGTTTATTTTTGGTTAGCCAAAAAAAAAATGTTTTAACTCGTACTGTGGATGAAACACATCGATATAAACTACGCCTGATTAGTATTGCTCGACCTGTTTTAGAAGCAAGAACGGACAGATATAATCCGCGGGGCGACTATAACTGCTCAGAGCTGTGAAGTATACCGGTGAACAAACACCGTATCATTGAGAATATATCAAATTCAGCAATCTTTTCTTCTCTGCTTAGCCAAGAACATCCACTGGGATGCCTGCATATTTCAGAAATTCTGAGGGCCCTCGTTTGACGAGGAATTCGAACTTCGTACTGTTTGCATACGCGACAGACTTAAACCACGAGGCTATGAATGTTTACTATTTTGTACCCTGACTGCTGGTATAATCACAATGCTTTTTAATTAATTTCATTGCTGAGATTTGGGAGTAATTGGGCTCCATATAATGTGGTTAGGATCAGGAAAAGACGTGATTTATAACTGCCGAAGTAACACGGCTTTATGGAAAAACCATTACTTGCAAGGCAAAATAGTCGGCATTTAGTCCCCGAAAGAGTGAACAAATCATACCGACAGGCAATGCTGGTCCATTGCCTGTCGTTGTATCAATTGTATCCATTGATACAATTAATCTTGCGGTTGTAAAAACAACCTTGGCGGACAACTAAAGCGAAACAAAAGGTAGCTTTTACAACCTTTAGCAGCCTTCGTATTTAGCAGTTTCCGTACTCTGTTCAGTAGCAGAAAAGGTCCAAAATAAAAACTTTCAACTTAGACTGCGTTATGTATGAAAGCCGTAAAGCAGCAGGCAGGCATTTTAATAAATAAATTTCGTCATCATAGGAGGGATGCGTCGATATTATTTCTCACGGCGATAGTCAATAAAGGTTCCACCGGCACCGGCGGAAAAACATGCCTCGCCCTTTTCACCGATCACTCACCGTCAACAGCATCCATTTTCAAGCGAGAAAAGTGTGATCCATCAGACTGCTTTTGGGGCATAATCTCATAGTGGCTTTCACGGTAGCCGCGTGAGCGGTCTCTAATAAAATTCTAGCCGCGGTTTGTAAACGGAACGGGAAACCTGATATTGGAAACCCGGAAGAGTGCAACCTTGTTCATCCTAATGACAGAGCATTGTAAAGAACAGTATTGCTCTTTAGCAACCTCTTGAATACTTTGCTTCTACATTCCAATTTCTCAGTATTGTTTACTTCATTCACTACCGTGGCGAAAAATATATTTAATTAAGAGGAGAGGAAAGGCGCTCAGCCTATCTCACTTCTCGATGGAAACTTAAACGTCGCGTAAGGGAACACGTCATTCCTAAAGAGGTTCGGACCGTGACTTCCAGAAAGTGTAGAATGATGTTCAGGCAGAAAAAAAGGTTACAGAGTCTTTGCTACATGCATGCAGTTTCCTCCGTTTTGATATTAAATCTCTAGTTCTTGTAACGCTGGCGAAAAAGGAAAAACATCGTGCAAGAAATCTTTACGAAGCTTATGAAACGTAATGTACGCCTTTGTATTGCATAGACAGCATTTCAATTTTTTTTTCTTGCATTGCAGTCAACCTATCCCGGAGGCAATAAAGATTTAAAAAGTCCAAACACCGTCGACAGTCACATTGCTTGGAAATCGAAAAGCTGCGAATGTGTTGACTTGGGATAAATGACGATAGGTGTCGTCTCAAGCCGTCGTAATTGTTATCCTCGAGTTTATCATTCTGCAAGATTAACGCATCATCTTGGGAGACAAACTTCTGCCTTATATTATACCCCTTACGAAAATGGCAGATATGGGCCAGATATATTTTATATGTGGCTGTATATACTCATATATGGGATCATATAAAGTTAAATAGGTCCATATATGCTCGTATATACGGCCAGATATGACCATGGGAAACCTGATATGCCGCTATATACTGCTATATATGGGCGTATAAGACCACAAATACGGGCAGATACGGCCATAAGGTACCTTATATAGTGCCATATACTGTTATATATAGTCGTATTTGCGTCCTTATATAGATGCTCTTTCTTTATATGGGGACCTTCAAATCCTTATATGGAAACAATCTCGCAGATATGGAACATATCCTACCTCATATATGGGATGCTTGTGCCATATACTTCCGAACTTGAATAATTAACTTTGTGTCAAACATGATATTGTTGGTCAATTAAGGTGGTGAAACACACCGCACAACAAGGTACTAAGCTTTGTATGATTGAGGCTTCAATCAAGTTAGACTGCTATTACATAGCGGTGTTTAATTAAGGTGAATTAAAGTACAGTGCTATAAATCACCTTCAACTTTTCTATGATTTAAATGCACTTATACATGCATATACGCGCTTTCTATCTTGGGTGGACTTCGAACCTTCCTGACGAACTGAACCTTCCTGACTGGGTCTAAATAAGTGGATTACAAGTCCAGCGAGTTGGTTGAGATCGAAATCATAGTTTTTAGGAACATAGATAGATTATAGAGTCCCGAACGTACAACAACCGCTTGGGGATCGAACTCAGCCCCTTCGCAAACGTGATGAATACTCAAACCATCAAGCCGGTGGTGCGGTGTACGTTCCTTCTTTGGGCGCTGTTCCCCAAAACTATGTCGTTCTGAAGGACTGGGAAATCTGCATTAATTGTTTGCGGTAATGCCGTACAACAAACGTTTGCAAAACCGCTGCAGCATACAGCCATTTCTTGTCCAGGAGCGTAAATAACACATCGCTCCTTGCGGCACAGGGATGAAGATTAAAACGCTCTAGTATAATTATCAGAGAAAAAATACAAAATGTTTGTAAATTCATCTATCTAGAGTTGCCAGCAAAACGTTTACAATGCAGACGAGAAAAACTCCACAGCTACACGCAAATCTTTTACCTATCGCCTTTTCCGCGCCACCGAGTCTCCGTGGTGTACTGACCAAGCTCGCCATTCTACTCGGACTGTTGTGCCAAGCTGAACAGTTTGTAAAAAATCTTCTGCAAATAGTTCTTGATACTATGCGCGTTGGTCTGTTTCTTTTCGCCTCAACTTTTTCTTCCCTTGATAATCCAACCTCCCCTGCCGGCCGATATTCAGATGCCAGTTCTGAGACCGACCGTCACGGGAACGCAAGACATCCCTTATTTGCGTAATAAATGAGTCGCCGCTGTGTCCACGGTCAGCCACCACTCACGGCAAAATGTTCCTTACCCTACTGAGCGAGAGATGGCGTTGCTGAGGCGGTGAAAAAGCAGACCTTCGAGACCCGCCCAGAATAGCAGAAAAGCGACACATTGCCGCCTTCGGCGGTGCTCAGAAGGTAGCTGGAGGGTGGGTAGTCCAGGTCCGTGTCACTTTCCCCCTTTCTTTCGCTCCGAAAGGCACGCCGAGGGTACCGAGGGGCACATACCTTTGGGCTAGTTGGTTCATAGCAAACACGTACAAGCGCTAAAAAACACGGACAGAGAAGAGACTTGGACAACACGAGCGCTCGTGTTGTCCAAGTCTCTTCTCTGTCCGTGTTTTTTAGCGCTTGTACGTGTTTGGTACCGAGGGAACCAGAGCTTTGCAGAGGGGCGTTGCAAGCGCGAGTGAAAAGCACCATAGCACCGTCTCCCGCGACTCCCCACAATTGACCGGACAGACCTGTCACCCCTCCCATTGAGAAGTTGCGCGTAACGCCCTTTCTCTTGAAAAAAAACCAGTTCCGCACATACTTTGCACGTGTTGGACTAGATGGAAATCTGTTTGCGCTGACGCTTGCTTTTTCCTTCGTGCTAGAACGCTGACGAGATTAAGAGGATTAGGAAAATGTACAAGGGCGATGGAAAATAATGTGAACAGCATGTTGCCTACGCACTGCGAAATTGGAATTCATGTCTGTAGCGTACTTGCGTTCGAATTAGGCGCCGCGCTGTTCGCATTTCTTTCTATCGCGACAGTACCCTCTTAGGTGCAGGTTCCAAGAAAGAGTGGTCAGCGATTTTTTTTTCTGCGCCGAACCTGAAAAAAAAAAAAGAGAGAACTGACAGTGCATCAGGTCCACTTCGTGGAGCAGATTGTTGACGAAACCGCCGTTACCGTTGCGGCGAAATGTGTGTCGCAAGTAATTGGCAAGTTCATTTAAGACGTGTAATTCGAGCCTAATACCTTTTTTTGTGGCCGGGACATTTTCGCAAAATACTTAATTTTTTTGGGTAGCTGAGCAGTTCGATGTACGCAACTTTTTTTGCCAAATAGTTGGAATTTCATTACGTTTTTCGCTGAATAATAACGAGTATGTGTTTATTTGGACGTAAAATGAAAATATTCGAGGCTGAAAAGAAAAACGAAGATACGCGCGAAATGCGCTTACTAGCTGCTCGCTTACGGCTAACAGAAAAAATGCTATAGTTTGGTCGATCACTACGCAGTGGTAGGTACATTAAATTTAATGCCGATTGCAGCGCACGTGCATTCCCAAAACAATTTATTTGCAAAGCCATCTCTTATATTCAAATGCTCACTCATGTGCAAGCTAATATCTTTACTACTTTTACTTTGAGACATTTTTTACATCTAGCAAAATAACTTCGGAAATTGAGCCGGGCGTCACACAAAGGAACAATGAGGCGATCACTGACCTTGCTTCACACGCGTCTGCCTAACGCAGCTGTTGATGTCAGCCTCCAAAATATTTGTTTGCATTACCTTACCGGCGGAGGGCTTTAATGGCAAAAAAAAAATAGTTTCGTTAGCGCGAGCTCTACGACTAAACACTGCATGCTTAGTGAATTACAATGAAAGTTCGTCAGAAATAATTACACGCGCAACATACCAAACCAATTTAGCAAGAGAAAACCGCCTACTTCAGCTTGCGCAAAGAAGTTATCCAGGCTTGCCGTCTCTCGTTCTCAATCATTTCACAGACAGCAATTCCGGGGAAAACCTATTCTTGAATGGGAAAAAGTGCATGAACGTATTTTTTTTTTGTACACTCGAAGATTTCATCAGACATGGCAGTTGCGCGAAACACACACACACAAGACAGGTTACTGATTTTATTCAAAATGCAAAGCACATATTTAAAGGAAGCAAATAGAATGCACTAGAATGGAAAATAGAATGGAAGATTTCACTACACCAACTTCCCGTCGACATAATTGCATTGTTTTTTTTTGTCTTGCTATTAATGTTTTTGTTATCGCTCGATGCGAGCGATGGAAAAGTTCTGCAAGATTTTGCTACACATCGATAAGATTCACCATTACCTCCAAAATTTCCTTGGCAGGTGGTGACAAATTTTGAATATTGAATTTTTTTTCCAGGAATGTGGGACATATGTCCAAGAAATCTATAGAGTTGCACGGGCTGCTCTTGGCCGTTCATGTTGTGAGAACTATTTTGGCAGCACCCGAGACAACAATACGTTTCTCCACTCTCTCAACGTCGCGGCATTCCAGTCATGACTCACAACGAGCGGCAACCCCTCTTTTGTGCACCCACGAGCAGGAAGGCACGTGTTCACAATGAAAGAAAGAGTGTCAGCAGCGCGAGCAGCACGCGGGTACCAGTCGAGGCGTTGCTGACTCCATGCGCTCCGCCGGCGACGTGCCCACACAGAATTTCGGAAATGACCAGCAGGCATAAAAAAAGTGCAATATAATCGCTGTTTTACATTCCGGATACATTACAAGTCCGGATAGCGAAGCTGGTTGACTGGCTTTAGCATTGTAGTGAATTAAAACGAGGACGCAGGGATTATATTGCAGTTTTTCGTGCCTCACTCATTGACGTCCCACTCATAGTTAAGTTATTGAAATTTAAACAGCAAGAGAAAAAATCGATAACAAATTATTTAGCAGTTGTAGGAACACCACGTGGTACTCCATGTATAATAATGCCTCATGCATGCAAAGAAGAAAACACGCATCCAAAAGTTAGGTGTCCATACTCCTTTAAGTGCCCTTACAGTTTGAAGAACAGGTGTCTAATTGACTCACATAATGAAATCAGCCGCATACCTAACATGGTCGGCTGGAATTGCGAAAAAAGCATCGTTACTATACACAGACAATGGTAGTGCTATATACTGGATGTCTTCAGGATGAACACTGCTTTGCTTTATGTAGATGTATCCCGCTCAGAGAAGCATGGGTGTAAGGAAACAAAAAGTCTAAGCATTTCTTGCTGAGTATGTTACAGGATTTTGTGTTAGGTATTTACTCAGGGCTTAGGGGACAGCAATTAGGGACAGCAAAGAAATTTTGCCGTGGTGTATCGCATTGTATGGTAAACTTCAGGAAGGGTTTAGCGATGTGACATGCAATAAATTACTTTACAAAATGTAATGCACTTTCTAGTTTTCTTTCTATTGATCCAGAAAAAGGTTTTACATGGCGGGAATTCACCAATATCAATATAAGAATTTTAAACCGCTCTATGCAACGTGATAAAAATCAATACAGAAAAACTTATAAGCGAAACATCGTGAAAAACTACGTAAGCACACACAGAAAAACGACATCGTACCCACAACGCGCACGCACGCATGTAAAAAAAAACTGCCCTAACCCGCTTAACCACACAGATGTATAAAAAACCGTAGTCTGAAACTACAGATGCCCGCTCCAAGAACGCCCCAAAAAACCTTCTCTTTACACAAAGAAACAAAGCAACTCCTAGGACTCCTACCAGTGATGGCTCATTGAAAACACCCCAGACTATGTAAATCCGTTCCCATTTTGCTCTCATGAATTTAGTTCCAAAATAGACTCTGTCTCCATAGAAAGAGATGAAATTTTATCTTCGATATATAAACACAGCAGCAGGTCGAGCCACCCATAATTAGCGAAGTTTGTTTTCGCTTTCGGAGGGAATATCTTGGCGCTCTCCTAGCTGACTGCAAACTGAACGAGAGAGCGACGTCCACCTCCCCCCCCTCCCCCTCCCTCTTCCCTGTTACCCAGATGACGTCACTCGTGCTCGCCAAACTGCAGCGCATGGAGCCTATACCTAACTTCGACACCACAGCTGTCATTCGGCTATTAAAACCCTATTCGAAACACCATGTGAAAAAAAAAATGCAATGTAAATTATTTACTGGTCACATGTTAACAGTTAAGCCCACTTTGTTCCGTCTACAGCAAGGCAAGCGAACAGCGCATGGGAACAAAACAAAATATTTTGCCTGTCTACTTTCAGCTGTCGTGCAGAACTAGCCTGATTCCTGTGTCTGGGTGAAGGGTCTACCGAAGAATATATTTTTAAACTGGCTGCAAGTGAATACCTCTCTGCAATGTAGAAAAAGAAGGCGATATGCGTGTTCGTGTTTCATTCCGGCTGGATTGTACATCCGATCCTACTTATAATGAACCTGACGCTCACGCTCATTATGTTTGCTTCTTAGTATGATGACTCCCCATATTACCGCAAAAAATACTAAATCAGAGAAAGATAGCTTTTGTCTCTTGAATTGAAGTCCATTGTGCACGCAACCAGAACATATCACGGCGCTTTCCGAGCTCTCCAGCGCCGTCATGAGCTGCTTCGATGAGACCCTTGCTTTCGACGAATAAGCGCTAGTCCGCATTGTTCGCGTATGTGGTCTCGGCTTTTGTGGAGTGTGAATACACAAGTTTTGGCGAATGCAAATTGTCACAAGTGAAGTTTTGGAAACTGTAACCCTTAGCGGAGGATTGCTGATATCGCAGGACGAATAGAACGAGCGGGAAGCGCCGGTGTCACCCGGCATGCCGAGCATTGCTTTAGGGAGCCGTCAACAGTCGACCACTGGCGCCGCTCGTGGATAACAAATGAGATCCTTTTCGTTGATGCGATCAATCGTCGAACATGCTTCTGGATAAAGCAGTTCAGCACCGAGTATTTGTGGTATGGAAGAAAGCGGATCTGCCACGACCGAGAAGCGCCAGTTCTCCGGCTATCAAGTGTTTCGTCGCAATCATCCGGTCTTCTTGCAGTGATCATGCTGTTTAAACAAGTATAGTTACAATCCGCGCATCAGAAAGAGAATATTTAACGTAGCTTGCGTTTTATGCCATACAAACGATCACAGGCAACGGTGGTACTGCAGTGCAGTCGACATTTGTGTATTCCCGCTGAAATTTCACGCACACGCTGTAAATGCTGAATGACGAGTCATTAACTTGAAGCACTAAACTAGCGACAACGCAAGCAGTGTGCTAAACAAAGAGGAGAAGAAACAAGTCAGCAGCAGATGTGGAAATCAAGAGGGCCGAAGCAGTTGCGGGACGCGGCTCTGAGGCAAGATAACGGCCACCGCCAATGGCAGGGGCGGTCTCTGTTCGCATTTCGTAAGCATTTGAAACCGTCGAATGTCGGCCGGACGCCGAAGAGCCTCTGAGTGCTCAACTTTCCGCTAAGATATCTTTTTCCCATTTTCCGCAAAGCTCTGTCGACTCGAGTGGCGATCGGTTCGACGGGATTTCAAGCAGCCGTGTAGCACGCATTGGGCATGGCAAGGAAAATACTAGCGATAACGTCAAGGGGAGCGATTAGAGTATTACTGAACAAACTGGTGTCATCCATATCTTAGCACTAACAAAATGCGGAAAAATGAGCTTAGGGTGGCCAAGTAACGAGCCGAACAAAGGTCGGCGTTTAGAGTGGCAGAGTGGACTCCAAGGGCAGCGAGTCACAGTCAAGGCTTATGGAATGTCTGATGAGCAGATGTGACAAAAAACAAAGGTAGCCTCACCCTGCCCGACTGAATTCAACAGCAGCTAATCGGTGGTAGATGGGAGGGTTCTTTGTCTTGTAAAATTGATCACGGATGACGATGATGGCAATCCCCGTCCTCAACTTTGGAGTGAAAAGCGACCCTCAGATCAGGCAATTCGGTTCTTATAGCCGTTGCAGCCTTCTGCTTCTCCTTAAAGAACTACAACATGTTGTTGTGTGCTGCAATGGAGTACAGCGCACACAAATCCCCCCCCCCCCCCCCCCTCAAAAAAAAAAAAATTCCGACCCAATCCGTGCAATAATGCATGCAAAACAGTATATACCAGCGATCTAATTTTTCCAATGAAGTATGCTAACTGCTGTTCCCTAGTAGAAGGCATTTGTTGCTGATTTTTGTGTGTTCATGACGACGAGCACTAGAAGAAGCTGAAAAGTGTTTTGTTTCATTCTAGGCAAGAGAAATCGAAGAAACATCACGAGATGCACCTGGTCATCACACCAGGGAAAAGTTTGGCGCCCTTGGTCACTCTAGTCAGGTCGTAATCACGTCGATTTAACCGGACATTGAAGATACCTCAGAACGCCGTCGTTTTTTGAAAAATTCAGGCAAAGATAACGCACTAACACAATGACTGCCTGTGTTTTCACAAAAACAAGCACTTAAGCCTCAACAAGTAATTAGAATTTTAAGAGGTTTGTTAGGAAATTAACGGTGATAATTCCACCACACTATACGGCCGCTTGGCCGAATAACTTGCATACAGAAACCGCTGTGGTGTACCGCTAATCATATCTTAATATAAATTGTGAAAGCGCACCTTCACAACATCATTTATGTGTGCAAAAAACACATGAAACCTATTTGTCCAAAACGGAAATTGCCGTTTGACTAGCTACATATTTGATAGAGAAGGCGCGCCGTTACCTTTGATAACCAGCTAAAACTTTCCCGTAATCTACCCTGTCCTAAAGCAACAAACATGTAAAATGACGTGATTATGTTCCACAACGGGCAGCTAGTATAGGCATTCAAGAAGAGAAGACCGCTCACGCATGGGGTGCCGAATCTGCGGAACAAGCAGATGCTAAATCTGCGAGCGAATGCAAACGTCAAGCTGCGCATCGTATCAATCTCTAGGAAAGGCAATTGGGACCTTTGTGATGTATCTGACGTGATGTATGGTCGAATTCATTGCGCAGTGTCCAGCACAAGGAGCAGAGAGCTAGCGATTTTCGAAATTCGCTTTAACAATCACTTCGAATATAACAGGTTTCAATCAAGCCTCTCTTTGGTTTATGTAGATAGGACGAAATATTTATTCGGTTCAGTTTACATAATACGTCCTACAGAGTGATCCGAAAACACGACGCAGCAGGGGTATCGTTAGTTATATTTATTTTGATAAAGATACACGCGATATAAAGCCCCATCTCGATGGACACTTCCAAGGCATACACGCGAAGCGCCTGCGCGCCCAGCACGCACCGCGACGGGCGTCGAAAAGTGGCATGAACCTCCATGCTCCTGGTGCTGGCTCGCTCTCCCTCGGGAGCCTACTGAAAAAAATGTCAAGCCGTGAACAAGAGATGGTTGGGGAGCTGCAAGGATTCCAAGAAAATTTAGGGGAGGAGAGCTTCAAGCCATGAAGAAAGAGTCCCCGACAGCCCCCGCGGTCCTCCCATTGTTGTAAACCGGACCCCGCTTCTGACGCGCGCGCGAGCGCCCGTGCGCAGGTGCCGATATCTGACATGCACAGATATGCACAGATATCTGCTAAGGAAGGCATTGGTGGCGCCACCCTTGACTGTCGTCTGTTGCACAGAGCTAGAAGCCGGACTCTGCAGTGTGCTACGCACTTTCGTGCCGGGCGAGCAATTTCCGGTTATACCCGTTGTTGCATCCACTTGTTTTTCCTTTGAAATCATGGTACAGCGCCACACTTGTGCGTTTTGAGGAAGAAGATACTTTTGACGTCGTGAAAATGACCTGCGCCAAGCATGCATGGGATGATGAACCATCGGAAGGATCCAGGGTGCAAGTGAGCGGGAAATACCAAGGTTTCTATGAACCTGCAATCATCAATATTTAAGGTAAGCGTGAACAACCATTTACTGTTTTTCCCGTATTGCTTTGTTGGTTACCTTTGTCAATGCCGTCGGAAGTTTTCGATGATAGGGCTATAAATTAAGCTAAATGCTATCATAATGCATGATTTATTTCTATGTGCAGTCGGAGAGTAATCTCTCATTTTTCAGTAGCTAAATTTTTGCCGCCACCGAGTTGCGTTCCTGCCAGCGGTAGTTCAAGTGCATGATATGAATTGTGTAACGCAAAAAACATAGACTAACCTCGCTAAGCACATTGCGGGGTTAGTTAGGGATGTATTTTCTAAGTAACGAGACGTAGACAACAACCTGTCATGGATTCTGTCATATGCACGTATCATTGTCGTAAGTAATAGTGCTAATTCTATTTTAACACGGGATAAGCATTGCTGCGTTCTGCGTATCCAATTAGGCTACAATGGCCCCATTACATTTGCCACAAGGCTTGCGCTCTACAGCTAAGCAGGAGCAGTGGAATGAAGAGCTGGTACGCGTTTTATTTCGGGTGGTTAGTGCGAACGAACGTGTTTCAGAAACAATTGGCGTATACCTGTTTCCGTTCGCGGTTGTGCCAGGAAACTTTAATGGTAAAGCCCCCCCAAAAAAAGCATGAGGCTAAGCTTTTAAAGGGGCATCGCGATGATTTGCTCTGTACCAGTTAATATTATTAAATAGATTCATCATGCGTTCCAGAGACCAGAGCAAAAAGAATTATTGAAATCGGAGCATGCAAGCGAAAGTTATTCCACTCTAAAAATTCGAAATGAAAAGCTCAGACGAAAACGCATTTCCCTCTCCCATTTCACTCACCCAGTACCGAGATTGGGCGCTACAAATCAGAACCGCGCCTAGCGCCCACGCAGCGGAAGCGTGCATGCAGTTGTTGCTTTGTCGGGGCTGTCGACAGCCGCGCATTTTGACGGCGTCTTCCCCCCGTGTACGCGACACCGTAGTAAGGGCAGGGGGGACTAACGACAAAGGAAGCTTCCCGAAGTTTCTTTTTTAGTCGGACTCTAAGGCTGTCAGCGGTAGCCCCCCTCCCCCCCAAACTCGACTCCCGTCTCCTGTCCCGCCTTTCTCTTCACATTTTGGGCAAGGTGTATCGACTGGCTTTTTTTTCGCTGCCGTCTTGGTATGGTCACGGCCGGTCTCGACGCGCGCGCTTTCTGGTCTGAGCCAACGTTTTTTGAACAGCGCTGGCCGCCATGAAGGTTTGAAGCGGAATGGAAAGTGTCGCCCCTAGCTGCATTCTTGTTAGTTTTCGTTCGCTTTCCCTGCTTCTTTCCAGTTTTTGTGGCATGCGAAAAAGCTTTCAGTACTCAGAGACATAATATTTTGGATTCATTTCACAAGTATGAAGGAACAATATGCAAACTGGACGCCCAATCAATGAGAAAGGCAGCGCCCTATCTGGATGCCACCTCATTTCCGCTGCCGCAAATGGCCGCCGCGTTGCGACACCATCGGCTCGAAACAAGCATTTCTAGCGAAGATTAAAATATCAAATATTATGATTTCAGTGATCTCATTGCGCGTTCAGGACTCACAATGTCCCTTACTCTGCATACAAAGATTAAAGAACCCATGCTTTATGTACGTCGCAGGGCACCTTTAATATCCCACAATAGATTTTACGGTAGGGTGTCTCGGATTCAGTGCATAATTCTTCAACTTATGCTACTGTGGCCATGTGCACAAGTTCTGCGCATATTTATATCATGATCGCTCTAAATTATCTCCCACGCAGCCTACACAACGGCCCTGCCGACCAAGAAGGGGCGGGAGCTCTCCGGAAAGCTGCTGTTGCTGGCCGTGGGCACTAAACTCAGCGAAATAAGGAGCGAGAAAGAAAAGCATCGACGATAAGAAGCATACAGAACTATAGAACCACAAGAGCATTAAATGTACCCCAATAAAATTTCCTGCGCAATTTCTATGTGGTAATTGTGTTACTTGTGTTACCTATGCTATATGATTATCAGGAGCTTTAGAGCAGCATAAAACCGAGTGGTTTTTCAATTTAAAGCAGCACTTAGAGATATGTATTGGATGACATTTTTTAACGTTTACAGATTTTTATTTTACAAAGTGCGAGAGATGTCGGTTTGGTCAGTGAAGGTGGACCGTACAGCAAGACGGGCATTATGTGCGTAATAGAGCTCAATAATCTGAAAAATGATTAATTATATTTAACTATCAGCTTTCATAATTTTGATTTTGGGGCGTAAGTCTGTATCGCGAAAATGAAGGCCGTCAGTAAAAAAAGATAACCTTAGCTTTTAAATTTTCGTAATCGTTAATGTGGTTCGAAATACTGAACATACACACTTGCAAGCTCAATGAATTGCCTTGCCCGCTTCGGATATTCATAAACGCGTCGCTGCGCGTCGTATCGTCGCCGAATTCAAAGAAACTTTTTCTACATCACAAAATACACAAACGGTGTCCGTGTTGGATGCATAAAAAAAGTGACCGACAGTTTTATGCATTTTCAATGCGGGTAAACCAACTCAGCGAGCTTTGAAATGCGCAAAATCTGGCGCTCGATATTTCAAACCCCTATACCAATTAAAAAAAAAGTTAGAAACTGGGCTCACCTTTTACGATGACGGCCTTTAATTTGGCAACATAATATTGCCCCTTAGAATCAAAATGAAAGGTTCATTAGTTAATGTTAGTTAATTAATCGTCTATTAAATCAGGTTTATCGCTTACATAATGTTAACCATCCTGTATAACCCCCCTACACAGCACCAACGTATCTCTCAAAGTTTTAAAATAAAAATCTGCGTCAAAAATTTAAGCTGTATTACATATATGAAGTAGTAGCGGTAAGGACGTACTGCACAGTCGCTTACGTCTGCATGTGGCGATAACGGCATATGTATGACAGCATTCTGCAATGGTTGTAGCTAATTTCATTACATATTTTGTTTGGCCGCCCTCCATCACTGTTTGGAGACGCCACGCCCCAGGCTCACTCTTTATTGGCTAATGTGATAGAAGGCCGCGTCGCTGTTGCAGGCAGTCACTGAGAGCGAGCAGTACAGAACTCGAATGAGAAAAGTGATGCTGGCTGTGATGCTGGTGTTGTTCTAAAGTAGCAGCCTGCAACATTGGAGAAGGGGAGCCTAGGTACTTGCAGAGATTGCAGATGAAGCGCGCCGCAAATCGTTGGATTTCTTCAATTTGTTTTTTGTACCGTCTCCTTCGGTAGATCTCGCCGTATGAGGGCACATATACATAGGCTGCCATTTATTATATATTTCCATATGAAAGCTTATAAGGTTTTAATAAGGGAGTAATCACTCATTTTCATTCCGCCAAGCAGTCACACGGCTACAAAGGGACCCGACACAGCTTCCACAGAAACTTTTGCTCTTTCGTAAAAAGATTCGTCCTGGTCTGGGGACATGGTGTATGACTGTGCTTGGATGGATGCGAATAAGTAATTAATAACTTAATGGAAGTCTGCTCCGCCTTAGGGGAAATTTCCCTTCAACATTTAACCAAAAGTTGTGGGGACGCTTTCGTCCCCTGCGTTCGCTTTCCCTCAACGCGCTAGTTCCCTGTGGTTAGCTCCTCCGCAAAGCACTCCTCTCGGTTCGGTGACTTTCCACTAACAGGGGAGGGCGCTCGCGTCGCAGCGACACCAGTGCCACGGATGGCGTTTTGCTGCGCGCTCGCGGGGAGCTACGGGGGTGCTTCTCCCTCGGCAACGGGAAGCGAACGGACGTTTCGCTCGCAGCTTCGCTCTTCGTCGACGGGCGCCCCTCGGTCGGAACTTACTCCCGCCGAGCTCGTCCCGCTCGACCTCGGAGTTCCCTTTGCCCTACCGTGGGCGGACGTTCGCTCGTAGCCGTGCTGGTGAGTCGGACATCCTAGATTCCTCAGTGTATTTTGTTGCTAGCTGGCGTTATTGTTGTTATAGCAATAAATGCCTTGTTTGTGTCAGCCAGTGTGTCGTTCCTTTGTTCCCGCAGAGCAAGGCCCGCCGTGGTCGGCGTGCGCTCAGTAGCGTACGCGACCACGGGGTGGGGTCCGCGTGGTTTTGAACTGAGTCAGCCGCGCTTAAGCGGGGAGAACGTATTTATCCCCCCATTTTAAACCCCACAAAGTATATAAGGTTATGTGCAGATCTGTCAGTATATGTTCGTATATAGAACCAGCTCCATATATAAGCTCCAACCAAATATGGACATATACAGATTTATCTATTTTGGCCATATATGGCCCATATAAGTATATTCATCCATATATGACTGTTCGCAGATATGGCTATATACGGATTTGGCCGTATCTGGGTATATAAAGACCATATATAGAAATCCCATATATGGGCTCCATCAGATATGGTCATATAAGGATAGGACATATCTGGCTATATAACGACCATATATACATATATTTCCATATATAAGTTCAATCCATATATGAATATATAGGGAATTGGGCATATCAGGCCATATATGCCAGATATATCCATATATGAGTTCAATCATGATATGGATATATAGGGAATTGGGCATATCAGGCCATATATGCAAGATATAGCCTTATATGAGTTCAATCATGATATGAATATATAGGGAATTGGGCATATCAGGTCATATATGCCAGATATATTCATATATTGTCATATATGAGTTCAGTCATGATACGGATATATAGGGAATTAGGCATATCAGGACATATACGACCATATATACATATATTTCCTTATATGAGTTCCATTCAGATAATGGTATATAGCGAATTGGGCATATCGGGATATATGTCCGTATATTCATATAAGACCTTATATGCCCAATTCCCTATTTGTTCATATCTGGATTTTTTCATATCAAACCAGATATGACATTTCCGTACGGGACAACCCGAAGACAGCAGATGACGGCGCCTCTTCATTTCAGCCCGCTTCCAGGTATGCATGCGGTTTTCTTTTTTACATAACCCGCTAATTCATTTGTTGTACACGGCAAATGCATAAGAGATGCGCTTGCTTTCGCGAGAATCCCTAACGAGGGCGCCTGGGGGCATTCGAAAATGTCGCAAAACGCATACGGCGTCGAAAAACGCGAAACGCGAGCAAGCGCATTCGGTAGCAACAACGCCTTGCAATCCTAGAAATGCGTTTTGGTTCTTCCAAATCATTGCACAGCGACATCTCGCTGACGGCGAATCAGCGTTTCTCCAGTTGCCTTATCAAGTTAGTTATGCACAGCCACCATACTCTGGCGCAGTTTTGCTATTCCAGAAAATGGGCTGATCGTTACGTGGGACGTCGCCGCCACTTTGCACAACTGCCTCCAGGGCAGCCACGCTTCTAGGTGAAGGTACTCGCAGAGACTGAGGCAAAACGCAAAGCGGTGAAACCTCTGTCGAACACATGAACTTAGCTTCTTCTGTGATTTCGCCGCCTACTGTCGCCCTTGGGCAATGCGGCGCTTGTAGGAAAATCAGGTTTGGACGTTCCTGCGAACTCCTTGCCATCGTGGCATCGACGCGTCAGCTAAATTGGCGGAGTCACAGCTTCAACATTGCCGGAAAATGGCGATAGCAAAAAGGGGGATTACGTCGTCCGGGGCTCTTTATCAGAGAACCCAGACGAGAGGAGTCCAGACGCCGTAATAGTACCCCAGAGCCTAATCCCTGGATCAAGCGGCGCAATCCAGACGCGTCTTTACAACGCTGCTCTCGCCTCAAATGCTTTCTCATCGTCGAGTTCAATCCGCAGCTTATCCGTGCCCTCTCTCCGTTCCCGAACATGGCAGGGTCTAGAATGGTATTTTTTCTCTCCAGGCTGCCGCACCTATGTGTTTGTGTTGCCTTAGCGTCTACTGCTGTTGGCCTGGCGTTCGCACGCTCGTTGAGGAAACTACTTCGCCGACAACGCTGTGCAGTGCGGGCCGTGCGGATCGAACTGCTATTAATTTCTTATCCTTCTGTGCATAGTTTTTGCTTTCATTTCGCCGAGCTCTTCGTTACATTTCCCTTAAGCCTCGAGCACGTTTCACAGTCCGGACGCAGTTCGCAGCCTCCCCGTGAGCTTGCATAAACTTTTTGTGCTTTCATAAGCAGAAGGTGTGGAATAGAAAAGAGAATGAAAAGAAATACACACAAAAGGACGGAAGCTTCAAAGCATACTGGGAAGGGTTGGCGCTCGCAAGCAGCCTGAAGCAAGGCTGTGTTGCGTGAAGCAGGATTTTCCAGGTCAAGCCAAATGGACGCAGCTATGCCGCGGCCCGATATGACCAATAGCCACAGCCTAACTGCGTTGCTTGCCTGTGCCTATGGCCTGCCCCCTTTCCTTCCTACACTACCGCCTAGGGTAGAGGCTATTGGGTGCCAAAAAAGAGGCGCAGGATGCCGGTGCTAATTAATTCAGGCCAAGTGCTACCCAGGATGACGGATAATGAAAAGTGCCCGCTGCTGCTGGGTTTTTAGGCTTGCTCAGGATGTGGAGAGTCGTGGCATATCGGTCACGCAGTGATCGCGTTAAATTTGGAGATGGAAAATAGAAAAAAAGCTAAGTAAACCTGTATAACGAAAAAGAAGTAATTAACTACTTTCAGCCGTGATATGTTGCCTCCCAATCATAAAGCTCACTGTGAGACTCGCTCGAGAACTCAATTATGTGTTCGCGGAACTAGCTTCCGGATAAAATGCCAGGTCCAAGCTCATCTTTAGCTGCCGCAGGGGCTATATGGTTATGGTGCTTGGCTGCTGAACCGACAGCCGTGGGTTCGATCCCGGTCGGCGCTGTCGCATTTGGATGGGGGCGAAATATTAGACGCCTCTCTACTGTCCGATTTTAGTGCACTTTAATGGGCCCTAAGTGGTCGAAATTATTCGGAAGCTTCCACTACGGCGTTCCTAACAGTCTGAGTCGCTCTGGGAAGTTAAACCCCGTAAAACTATAAATCAAGCTCACCTTGGTCAGAAGAAAGGCCACATATGTTCTTGAGTTTACATACCTACGTCGATAGCAGCTTAGGTTATCGTATTAGTCGCGTAAGCGTATTAGTCACGTATTAAGTAGGCGTACTCGTCACGTATTAGTACTGTAAGACGAAGAAAGATAGAACAGCTCCTGTAGAATTCGTGACATTCTAGTCTCAATCTATGGAAATACATTTCCACAACAGTTGCACCCAACGGTTCATATGTGATCTGCAAATTTTACAGCGGGAGCCGCATGATGCGCTTGGTCTGTCGTCCCGTGATCTGTCGTATGTGATCTGCCCGGCACGCCGTGCCCCGAAACCCGAATGTCGTGCAACCTGCACAGCCGCCTGACTAAACCGCAGAGTCACCTTGAGTTGTGCGTTCACATAAAGAATTCGCACGGGGGACAATTTCATCCCTGTCGAGCGTGGAGTTGCGCACACGCAAATAAAGCGTTACTCCTGTGGGATGGTTGACGCGGGCGCTAACCTACCCCAGAAAAAGTTTGCTCGGCTCCTCCGCAGGGAATGGGCCGGCAATGGCGAGCGAAGAAGTAGGTTAGAGAAGCTAACTCAATCCAGCTGCAGTGGAGGTGGCCAGGCTAGTTTCTTCTTGACTCTCCACCAACGTGGTGGGGCAGGGGCTTTCGCCTGTTAACGAAGTTGTCCACCCGCCATGGAACTCCCCCATGTGA
Source organism: Amblyomma mixtum (assembly GCF_055824585.1). Lineage (NCBI taxonomy): Eukaryota > Metazoa > Arthropoda > Arachnida > Ixodida > Ixodidae > Amblyomma > Amblyomma mixtum. The sequence continues at coordinate 83,059,833 of NC_143017.1, read as the reverse complement.
TCTCGCATTGTGCGCCGTAAATACTCCGACCGACATCCTGCGAGCCTAAATTCGACCCCAACAGCAGCCTACTGCTTACTGCATCCGTCTACTCCAACACTCTCAACGCCGCTCTCCCACACCCTCCTGTGTGTACGGCCACGGTCAAACGGTTGATCAGGTACGTGTGCCTTTGGAAACCTATTCTGTAATGGCGAAGCTTCTTCGTTAGTTATTCTTAAAGGTATAGTAGTGCAGACGCAAAGAGCGAGAATATTTACCCGGATGTAGCATAAAAGGACTCGGATGTAGCCAGCGTTGCTTAAGTCCTTATTTCATTCTCATAGCGTGTTCTCCGCTACAATAACAGCAGACAAACGGCAAGTTCTCTCTCCCACGACGCTGAATCGTTTGATCGAAAAGCAATTCTCGTAAAGCTCAATTTATTTGCTTTGTGGGCACACATCAGCTATATAATATTATTTGTTCTCAATGAAAATGCAGCAAAGAGCCTCACGCATAATAAGGCGAAAGCACTGTGCCATGGGCGTCAAAGTACATCCGTAATACCTGTCTTCAAGACAAGTCTTGGAAATAAAGAATCTGCAACTAAACGCGAGACCTAATTTTCTTCCAACTTCATAAAGGAAAACATTCACACCGCTAAGTAAACTGGATGCCTGAGGGGCAGAAACGGGAGTCGGCGGCTGCTGCATGCGCTGCGAGGCACCCTTTCGAACTTGCCCCACACGCTTGAACTAATCGAGGGCATTAGAAATTGGGGGAACACTTCGCCTCCGCCTTTAAGGGTATGATGCCCCAGTGGTTCCTCTTGCCCACGCAGCCATGGACACTGCTTCCTATTTCACATTCACGATCATAACGTGAAAGACCACACGACATACATATAAGCAGGACTTTAACTAAGCCGCGCTGACGTGCTGCGTGGCGTAGCGGTAGCCTGTTTGACGGAAACCTTGACCCCAGGGTCAGGGGTTTCCGATGTGCCACTGGTGCGGCTGGCAAAATCTATGGAACCCTTTTGAAACAGCAACCTTTTCGACCAGTCCAGGTTTTCCCGTCACGCCGACGGCAATGCCGACACCGGCTTTTCTCAGACACGGGACCTGTACACTTTTGTCTAACAACGCCGCACCTGTTACCGTTTCGCTTGCCCATGCTGTAAATGAGGCGTTCACGCAAGACGTCAATCGGCAACTTTACGAACACGTCACTGGCGATTGGAAGGGCGTCCTTTCGGAAAAGGAGTGGGAAGCAAGATGATGTTTTGCGTGTCGCGTGACAACGATCAGGATACGAATCGTCGGGCATGACTCAGGCGGGAAGTGAAGAAAGTTTGCCATTGATTTTCGCGAGGGAGGACTGACGAGCCGAACATGCGAATTTCTTTTTGTGACTTGCGAAGCAAAAGCTTGGAGGCTGCCAGTGGTTTTGCTTGTTGAATATGCTGAGCAGCTTAGTGCCACAGTGACATTAGTCTAGTCGTGCTCTGAGCATTTTATGAGGAATGCAAGATCCACTGTGGAATGTATTTCAGTGCAGGCTTTGTTCGAGCACACTGCAGACAAAAAGCATGTCTTAACAGTTCCAGACGCAATGAAGTGGAAAAGTGCACCACGTGCCGACAAACCTTCGAGCACACATTCATTACAGCCAGTGTGATCAATACTCGTCGTGCGTTGCCACGAAGTCTTTACTACAGGCGCCATGCAAATTGTAAAAAACATACGTAAAAAATGTACTCAAACTAAAATATTCCTGATTACATTTTCGAAGCCTTTTCTCCATTAATAACTGCCGGGTATGAAACATGCTCCACAAAGGCTTAATCCGGAAAGACACATCCTGTACACGTGTGAGGATCCGAACAGCGAACTTGGATAAAGAGCATTTTGTAACTGCGGTAGGATTTTCTCCACCGATTTTGATTCACTGAGAGAAACTTTCTCTCTGAAGGCGGAACAAAAACTCATTACTTTAGCCGAGTGAATTCGTGGTGGCCGCAGCTGAAGCATTAGAAAGAGCAGCCTGAACCGTAGTCGGCGCTCGAACTAGCCATCCTGTTCGCTCCTGGTAGCGTGCGAAATATTGCACGCTAAGCCGCACGTTTAAGTCGGGAAACGGTAGCTGCCCACACGTCAACACTGTGTTTTCTCACTCAGGGGCAGCATTACCGATTTAAACTCCGTTTGTCAAAGTTTGTCACCTTAGTAATGTGTTTGCTGTATCTTTCCTAGATTTATTCATTCCGTTCTGTTCCCTTTCTTTCTTTGGCTTTTTTCTTAAATCATCCTTCAGATTATGCGCGGACGCAGTTTCACAAGTGCAAGCCCATGCTGCGCCTTTTATCTATACTACCACCTCATCCCAGCCGAGAAACACACCAAAAACGTTTCTGTGCTCGCAACAGGTTTTCTCCTATATTTTTGACCATGAACTCGTAATAGGTTCAAAAATCTTTGTAGAAATAACACAGATTTGTATAGTTGCTACAAACAAGTGCTACAGAACAACAGGCTGCAGAAAAGTGCTGGAAAAAATATGCAGTACTATAAAAATAACTACGTAATAACCGCAATGTAAATCGTTGCGGTAAAGCTAAAAAATAATATGGGATATATTTGACAGTGTTCTGCCGCTTGTTTAAAATCGGATGTTTCGATCTCCGTTCCTCCCAGAAATTCTGGCGTCTTGGCTAGCAGTGTTTTTATATGCGTGGTAAGCACCTACGCACCACAAGAGTCGTAAATAAACATGACTCTTTACGAGTTAAACGATTGTAGTTTATCAGCCAATTGTTTATCAGCGTAACAGTAAAGCAGGCCACACGTTAACTGCGCCAGCATTAAACATCAACTCGACAGGGAGGGACTGAAAAAAATGCGATGTGAAAGGAATTGTGATAGTGGGAAACAAAAAGTTGTCTGCAAAAATAAGAGCGTGCAGATAAAGGAAGTGCGAATTGCAGGCAAGGACGCGCAGCCACTCATCTCGCTTGGAAAGGGTTTGTTACTCCACACTCCATGCGGCGTTTTCGCCGCTCTCCGCCGCTTGAGCTGTCGAAAGGAAGAGGCAGGTAACAGCAACGTGGCAATTCCGATCAGTTTTGACTTTTCTCTCCCTTCCGCTCCCTCCTCCACATCTCAGGAACCGAATCGCAAAACTCAAACGTCAGAACCAACAGAAACATTGACAAGTGGCTTCTTCTTAAGCCGCCACGGGCGCTCTTCCCAGGCATTTGATTCTCCGCATTGTCTTCTTCCCCATACTCTTTTTCTCGAGGTTTCTTGGTAGCTGTAGCATGCTGGAAGGCGGCAGTAGCCGCAAAATTATCGAAACGCACGAAATGTCCCGCTGACAGGCCCTACCATTTATCAGCTGCTTCCGAGATGCGCTCTTTATCTAATCTAAGCATCTCCTACGCTTGAGTCGAAATGGAAAGGTGCTACCGGGACGCCCCTCCGCGGCGGCGGCTATGGTGTCGTGCACTCCACGAGATTGTTCCATGGCTGGCTTGCTCTTTGCTCCTGTTGCCGCTATTGATCCTGCTGGCTTTGTTTTCGCGGCCAGCGACGAAGTTTAAGCCTCTAAGAGCGCTTCGTGGCGCTCTTTATCTTGCTTCTCTGTGAGTCTTGAAGGTGTTCCCTTCACTGCGGTTCCCGACGAGCAGCTCTGCAACCTCTTCCATTTTTCTTCCTCGCGTCATCACCTCCTTCTTGTTCTTCTTTGGAGCCTGGCCTCGGCCATTAGCAAAGAACGGAAATCAAAACAGCTGGGACATCGTTAGCTCGGCAAAAGGGAATTTTTTGGTTCCTCCCCATTTGTCACAAAGCTATCGTCAAGCAACCACCGGAAGCTTTCCTGAGGCAATAGGGGTCAAAGCAAACGTTCCAGGCAAAAGAGCTATGTGCAGACTCGACATGTATGGGAAGCGGAAGCCTTGGGTCTCGCTGAGTGATTTTTTTTCTCTTTCCCCTTTCTCTTCTTTTCTCGCCTTCCGGGGACCGTTGCACAATAGTGACTGCCTACTATTACAACCTACTCACTCTTTTTGAGGTGTGGCTAGCGTTCTGTCGTCTTCTCTTATTGAGACCAGCAATCAAGCAGGAATTTGTGGTTCGGCAATCATGATACGAATTTAATTACGCGGCAATTTGGACCTCATTACCTTTCACTTCCTCCACTGCTGCACGCATCATGCGGTATTGCAACAATAAACGGAGAGACCATGGATCCTTAAAAAAGAGAACAGCAGTTATGAATATGAGCCGAGGTAGCGAACTGTTTTCTTAGGCATCGTTGTTTATTTGGCTTGAGCTATGGCACTCCCGGCCAAAAAAAAAGCTAGTAGTGCAAACTAACACTCCTTTCAATTTCAACCCCCGTTGAAACTGGCTTCCAGAAGAGGGCAAATACGGGCTGGTTGGTACATGTTTTACGAATTGGGAAAAACAGCGCTATGGCACGAGTTTTTTAATCAAGTTGTGTGGTTGTGCGGTACCTTTCTCTTATGCTTATTTTGTGTTTTTACTCGTGCCATTTCTTTCATATGCTGCCTCACCTGTAGCAATAAACCATTTGGTTGTTAATCAGCGCTGGTGTTTTGTCCTTCGCTTGTGTCGTCTTTGATTGCGCTGTTTTTTACAATTCGTAAAGCTGGCTTGTTCAGGAGCGAGTTTAGAGACACATCTGCTGGACTATCATGTAAAAATTTTTCGCACATATCAGGTTCACTTTTCGTTTTCTGCCTTGTTTTCAGGCAGAAGAGAATGACAGTTCTTGTCAGACTTCAATACATTTTTTTACTATATGAAGAAAAAGCACATTCGATTGATTGTTTGACTCTCCATAGCCAAGCTGAGGAAATCGAGCAAGATCGTACGATAAAAGCGTATGAATTTTCCGTTGTTCGTTGATGCTGTTTCCTTCGCGAGTCGGAGCAACACACTGAGTGCCTTTTAATTTATCTGTATGCTTTCGAGCGTAACTTTCGTCACAAGTAATTCTTTAAGTACCAATGGCCCCTGATAATCTCAGAAATCGGCATTTAGATTGAATTTCGGAGGGTATTGATTTATTGTTTATTACAGGCTATGGTAGTGAGCATGGTATACATTTATAATGGGACGCTGCTAAGCCACACCGACTGTATGAAATGAGAACATTTGATTTATAGGTTATCAACGACAAGCGCTGCGGATCAAGAAGGGAGCTGGTAGTCTACATCTATCAGATGTGATGGCCACTCGTTTTCAGGAGCTGGCAGCGTCTGGCCCTTGAGAATTACAACCGCTGCCGTATCCTTCAGTTTTTCCCTTTTCATCTTCCTTCCATTTCAATTACAGTTAGGCGCTGTCCCGACCTGTGAGGATCCATTGTGAGGGCAAAGTTTCCTTTGTTTCTAGCACCATTCGCTTTCCTCTCATTATAAAAAAAGTGTGAGCCAAAAAGGTGAGGTTTCTTAATATCATTTCTAACTTCCAAAACTAATCGTGAATGGAATCGATTGTGCGCTTAGATGCGAAATGCATTTTGCTACTGCTCTATTGGAGGTGTGATGGGGTGCCATGATCTTTATTACGGATTGGACTTCTTTTAATCATTGTTCGGAAAAACTTGAAGGAATATGAAAAGAAAAATTCACCCAGCAGTCTTACGTTGACACCACTTATATTTTGTGGACAATTAATTGATAAATGAAACTTTATTCTGGGGCAAGAAATTCTGAGTGGAGTCCTTTTTCTAGGACGCTATTGGCGGTGGTGTCCTGTCTCGCCTTTTGGACCAGCCCTTTCTTATCCTCCTCCCGTGTGCGGTCAGCATTACTCCACACTGCTGGGCTGGGGGGGGGGGGGGGGGGGGGGGTTGATAATATGTAGCTCCTGGTTCATCCGGAACGCCCACGCTACATGCTAGCTCAAGTTAAAAGCCTGTCAACTTAAGCAAGCTGAATTAGCTGTGAGCTTCTTTTCTTTCTTCCCCAGGTCAGTTTGAACTTCTATTCACGCTATTTGCCTAAAGCTTGGATCTAATATACTAGTTAGTGCTGCAACGGCGTTCATCTGCACTCCTCCTACTCAAATGCAATTGTCGCCATCTGGCGATCACTCAACCCAAGAGGAGGTATCATGGCCGCCGCTGGCACAGGACAAGGTTATTTCCAGAGTTATTTCCAGAGCACCCAGGTGCCAGCTGACTTCAATTACGGAGTTTGCCCGGTTGGAGTGCAGGACCAAAACGGACCCCTTTCCGAAAAGTCTGCACGTGTAGAACGCCGCCGCCGCCGCCTCGGGGAGACGAACGTTATCTTCCCCATTTGCCGTGGCCATGCCGAGGAACAAAGGGCCTCGTTTCGTGTGGCTCTGTGGCGTGCCAAGCACCGCGACAGGCCGGCGGGCATCATCTCCGACCCTCGCGAACGTCTCCAAGCACGAGGAACCACTTTCGGCCTTTTCGTGACCTCGCGTCCGGCCTCGAGCGGCGGGTGACATTCGATGATCAACAGATGTCGGTGACCCGCAGAAACCTTCGGCTGGCCGGGGGCCATCACCTACCACAGTCGACGCTACCTCGACGACGACCTTCTTTCCCTCAGACTCAACATGTGACGGGGGCGTGGCCCTAAGTGCAGTGGTGTGTTTGTGCACACAAGTTTGTGTTGTTTGTGCTCTGGGCCCCTCCCACCTCTGCGTGGGCGTCCTCAACCTAGGGAATTTGGGGAACGAGAAGGCTATAAATGTCGAGAACGAATGCGGCAGAGCAGCTCACTTCGCTTCACTTGAACTTCACTTCAGTCTCACTTCTAACCACCATGTTGTAAAAATGTAAATAAACCCTCTTGTAATCTTCCTCACATCACCTTAACTCTTTGACTTGGCGGCACTCCTGTCCTGGTGGTGGTGGGAACGGGTGTCGAAGCTTGACCACGGTTCCGTCAAGCAGCGAGCAGCAGCAGCAGTGAGCTAGCAACGACGCCGAACCGACCCATCTTCGCCAACAACTGGTGGCAGCGCCAACAGGGGCAAAAGCCAGAGATGGATTCTAAATGGCTAAGGCCTCGGCTAGGGCCTCACGACTTTGGAACGCCTCTGTAAGAGCTACGCTCGAGAAAGCAACGTTCAGAAATCAGCGCAGCCGAATGCATGGAAAGAAGGTGCCAGCGAAGGGGCTGCGTGGTTCGCTGAGAAGGAAGTCGAGGGTGTGATGCAAGAGCAGAGGACAAATGGGCAAAAAGTGAGCAGGAGTGCTTTCAAACCTGGAGAGCAAGACTTTCCTAAGTGAAGGAGGAGTCATGCCGTCGAGACGCGACGCGTACCAGGCACGCCACTTGCCGTGACTGCGGCTGCTCTTCCGAGAGTGGACTGCATAATTAAGATTTACAAGAAACCCTCGACAACAGCGCATGCGACGCTTCTTTTCCAGTAACCCCTCTATCCCTGTTGCACTTTCCGTGTGTCTAGCATTTGAGTGAGGCGCCGTCTCGGGGTGGAGCTACCGCAGGCGTAGTCCCCTAGATCCTCTGCGGTTGCCGCGGACTCGCAGAACGACTGTTCTGATGTTTACCTCCACTACGTGTTGAGGGCAACATAAAAGGGGAAGAAGGAAACGCCGGGAGAGATATTGGAAAAAAATTCCGATGACTTTTTCTCATGGGTCAGAGTGCACAGGCGGGAGAAAAAGCTCTCCCATTGCTCTCCAGCCATGCGCTCTGTTAAGCTACTTTTCTTGGCTCTCTCTTTACATAACCTTATTTGATCCCCTTATGCCGGTTATGAAGCGTAGCTTGTTGTTCGAACTGTGTGTGTCGTCACCTGTGGTCAGCTGCGGTGCAGCGAACCTCTTATTGCCTTTCATCTGAGAGCGCAATCTGTCTACCTGACTAGCAGTCTGATACCAAAAAGTGTAAACGGCGATGCTACCGCTCATTCATGCATACCCGTAGACAAAAGTTATCATGCAGCTATAGTTGAAATAGCGACCTCATTGATGTCTTGCTGTTGCGCTGAGCACTGAAAGCCGTTCTACTAGAATTGTTTCGGAAAAGAGTAGTATGCATCCACGAGTGGTGCTGCTGCACAGGTCATGATCGACTAACCAAGGCATTGATATTATCCATTAGTATTCAGGAAGCCTATGTTACGGAAAAGTTGAAGTATTGCATACGTAAGATACAAATTAGTATTACAATAAAATTTATCAAATCAGCGAAAAGTGTCCTTTAATGTTCAGCTTAACCATTGATTAGAGTACACAAGATTGCTCAAGACATATAAATGCTTATTCCTGGCTTGGTCACACTGAGGCCAAAGTATGGTGCTGCTGAAAATATTGGTTTCAGCGTTGATTCCAGCCATTGCAGTCACACTTATGAGGTCGGTGAAACGCAAACTCATTCGTATGTTATGAGGTGCCTTTGCTTCTGAGAGACAAAAATGCTCATACTCATTGCGATGAGCTTTCACTGTAAAACCTCTGATAGCCAAAGCAAAGCTTAGAAATTTGAAGTCCCATAAGTAAAAGGTATATTAATTTCCGCATGCTACATGTCTAGCACTTTTATGCTGACTGAAAAGGATGTAGCTGTGTTGGAGGATTATCGAGCAGATTATACATAGGGCTAGTTTAAACAATGCAGGCAAAAGATGGCCAGTTCCTCAACAACATGATCAGATTATTACAGCCATGTTTATTCTCTTAGAAGAATCGCAGCCACTTCATTAGTGCTACCTGAGACGAGACAGAACTCGTAAAGATGGACGGAGGAATCCAGTATGTGCATTCACAGCAAAGAAGATCGATCTAATACTATTAAACTGTACGAACATTTCAAAAAGTCGTACATCGCTATTTTACAACCCTTGTATGCCCTACCTGTATGAGCGTTAAAGTGCGACATTTTGCTTGCACTGTCCAGTTATTTTTTCCTTCGAGAAAAAATTTCGTGCAGAGAACTCGAAAATATTCATTCTCATCTGGCATTAGAAAAATATATCTGCCGGAGTGAATCTAGAACTTCGCCTGCCATATCACATAGCAAATTTCTTAAAATCAGGATTTTCTTCTGTGCAGGGAAAACTGCAAAAGCACAAATCAATATTCGCAGACTTATTGACGCTGCGAGACGGGCAGCACTGCCTTCCAGTGCTGTTTTGCTGAAATAATACTGCGTGTATGTTTCCACATGAAATGTGAGCTGTGATTTGTTGCACTGTTTTAACGCAGCACCTAATCATGAATTTCGATGCTGAATAGCCAAGTGATCTTTTCCTAATGTTGAACTTCTGGAGTTTAGACTTCTGTCTACTGGCTCTGGCAACACCGGATAGAGTGGTGTGCACAGCGAAAATCCTGCAATTTTAGATCTTCATCCTGAAAGCTGTGTTCAGTACGATAGCCTGTCTTCTTGCACGTGGGCGCGCAATCAATGGCTTCTGACTCATAATTCCAAGACCCACTGACACATACCCAACAATTTCGAACAAAACCGTTTTTCAACGGGAAAGTATTTTTATAACGTAAATTTTTCAGAAGTTGCAAAAATTCATTACAACAATTTTTATATCCGCAGATCTGTCCTCAGCAAGCTTACAACTTTTAGCTCTTAACGTTTCTGCTATCCAGAAAAACGTTCTTCATTGGTTTCTATGGGAGCCTTTACTGCTCGATGCGACCAACTGAAAAACTTTAAAAGGAAGATTTTGTTATACATCGGAAGAACGGACCATTCCTTCAATATTTTTATAATAGACCCTTAGAAAATTCGGATATTAAAATATTTTTCTATCATTTTAAACACTTTTAATTTTCAAATTTAAAAATATTGCTATGTTAAAATATTTTCGATATATAAAATTCTAAATATTTAAAATATTTAAATTAGACATGCATGAACTGATTCCTAGCTTGTCTTTTTTTTCTTTTGCTGCGAAAGTTCTGATGGGCAGGGTTTGTGAGCACAGCTTATTCGACAGGTTGGCACGGCACAACATTATAACAGTACAGAGGACGCAGACAGTGAAGTGTGTGGTGGCATGCTCAAGTTGAGCGAATACTCACTGCACGGGTCTTGTGAGAATAGTAGCTTGATAGTACTGGAAACAAGTACCGTGAAAGCTACACAGTCCACTAATTTGACCCCGTTAGACTTGCTCATTTCATTGCAAGATCAGCGCATTGCTGATGCACGTTATCCGAGCGCATTCGGATTAGTGTTCCAATTATATTTACATTGGATGAAGAAAAAATGCTTTTTGCTTCCGTTCATGCTTGTCTTTTTTGGGTTATTCTGCGCAATTGTCGATGTGTACTTCGTGGCCTGTGTTTCCTAGTTTTTTTTATTTTTCTTGGAGGAGTTTGGCGTGTACCGGTACGAGTGGTAATTCGAATAAACTTTCAGTTGTCAGTCAGTTCCATGTTGCATTCTATGTTGATCTTTCTTTCTTCTTGTCCAGCTTCCACCAAGAATTTTTTCTCTTGGGGGGCCGCCAGAGTAATACAGCTAATAGGAACACAGCCGCGGTCTAATATTCTTGGCTGTCATTCAGCCTATTAATGTTGTTCAGCATGCCGGAAAAAAATTTGTAGCAGAAAAAATACTTATCGTCGGCGTGGATGAGGGCCGTCTGAGTGAACCAGTGACTGCGTTCATTTTTGCATCTGCGGGAAAACGTGCGTAGCTGCTTATTTTTTTGTTTTGAGTCCCAAGAAGTGTACATGAGAACAAAGGCCTGCTTTCTCTAGCGTGTCTAGATGGAACAAGTGGTTGACGTTAATTTTAGCTTGTGACACAAAATAAGAGAGAAGATAGGTGAGGAAACATACGTGGGTTAATCACATCCTAATCGAAATCAAGAGGGAGAAATGGGCTTGTGCAGGGAATGTAACGAGAACGCAAAATAACCGCTAGTCCTTAGGGTAACGGAGCGGATTTTAAGAGAAGGCAAGCGTAGCAGGGGCAAAAGAAAGTTAAATGGGCGGATGAGATTAAAAAGTTTGCAAGGATACGGGGGCCGCGGGTTTCAAAGGACAGGGTTAATTGGAAAGACATGGTAGAGACATTTGCCTTGCAGTGGGCGTAGTCGGGCTGATGATGGTGATGATGATGATGATGTCAAGATGACCGTCCAGGGAAGTAATGTGCAAGTTCGCCTGATACTCGAGACACAAAGTAGACGACAACCGCCCCTCTTAAGTCAGTCATCTGGAGAGGAGAAAATGTCCAGACCTTGTACATCAGCGGTACCGGCCCATGGCGCAGAAAATCAAGTTCTTCGTTCCTGGAAGCTTCTGCAACACGCACAAATAGAAACAAACAAATAGATACGCCCACCTCTCCCCGAAACAAATTTAATATGAAACTTCGAGACAAGCAACCTTTTTGGGATCAGCGAAAATCATTGCAAGAATGCGACATTGTTCATACTGTTATTTCTGTCCTTTTTCATTCTGATCTGCTTCTTCTTCTAACGCTAGCGTCGCACACGTTTCTCGCAGGCCACTAGTTTTTACGCTCAGCCTGAAAACCGCCGAAACTCTTAGATAATTAAAAATGAACCTAGACATTACGGCGATAGGTTAACGCGAGCGACAAGTAGATGGACGCAATCAGCCAACCGCAACATTAAGCAGGGCGTCAAAATCAATGAACAAATAAACAAAATAAGCAAAACAGCAGTAGTCACCGTAACGAGCTCACCAGGATATTCGTATCTTGCGCAAATCATTTTTTGAAACAATCCCAGACAACAGACATGTAGTGCGGCACCGAGCGTGCCTCATATCAAATGAATTCGGTCTCTTTCCTTCTTCGCGAAAGAAGCAATCGATGCTGATATAATTCCTGGCGACCGGCGTTGCACGCTACATACCGGCCATCTATCATCTCATACACGACACTTCGTGTTCGTCAGATTCGTGTGGTAATCCGTCGATCCAAACAAACCTTGTTTATATTCGATATATCTTTATAAGTTTTATTTGTCCTGCAATGCAGTCCCATGCAGTTGTTAACCTTCTCATCTAATAGATAATCCAAACGATTTCAATGTATCGTGCCCAGCGAAGTAAGTTTCGTGTTTCGGTCAGGTGCTGGCAATCTCCACAGCAGGGTATTTTTTAGAGATATCAGTGCATTGTGAATGGAGCGCAGCCATTACTTCGCGTCATTAGACCACTCCTAATGACAAAATGATTCTTTTAAATTGTCTGGCTGCCCATTCATTGTCGAGAATACCTTAGAAGTACTTAGCTCTTTGCCACAAAGCCACAATAATCCTTTCAAAAACGCTGTCCTCATTTTTATTTCTTTTTAATATCAATGATATGCACTGTTTTGCTTAATGCGTGACTCAAACGCTTCGAAGACTGCGAAGAGTAGCCGAAATCTCAGAGACTCTCCGACAGAGACTCAAGAACATTCGTGTAGCCTGAAATCAGTGTACATCACCTCTCAACATGTACATGACCCGGAAAAGTGTGGGGTGTGTTGTTGTGAATGTAACTTCAGCACTCTACTCTAAAAGCTTAAATTTTCACGGCACTGAGTGTGCTCTCGGGTAGAGCTAACAATGAAATACAAACCACTAGATACCTTGCCTCTTAACGCTCCTTTGTGCAAGCGGTGCAATGCTGATTGATATCTTCAGATCATTTATTCACTTCGGAAGATGTGCGAAATGCTGTGAAAACGTGCACCCACCTCGTACCCGAACGGCGAGTCGACATATTTAAAAAGATTTTCTGCACCTCTAAAGAAATAAAAGCTGCCAAGTATCCTCACCTTATTTTTAGAGCAGCTAGGGCCACGCATTCCACACGAGTCATGATTTCTTTTTTCCGTCAGAGAGCGCAACCACTTCCTTTCAATGCATCCTTTTCAGATAGATCCATCATTACTGTGCCGAACAATACACAGATAGGCAATACGCGTAGTGACTCGTAGTCACAGTGGATATTGACCAATCGAAATGTAAACAAAATTAATATAAACAGCAGGCCTCCTGAAAAAAACTAGATCAAGCAATAAGCACATCAGTCTATAGTAGTGTGATTAATTGACGTAGTACACTAAAAATAAAAGAAATAAAACAAGAAGTGCAGATATCAAGAAGCGTGTTCAGCTCCGTGTTTTCTCGGGGGCGAGGCAAATCTATTCTAAGGACGCCAAACATTTATTATTTGGTTTGATGAGGAATTTCAACCCATATACGGAGGCCTTTACCCTGTGCTAATCTTCAAACGCAAACATTAAGAGGGTCTTGTGCGTTGAATCATTTATAAGTGGCTTATCTTGTTTCTCTCATTGGTAATCCCAGCAGTCCAAAACGAGAAGGGTGGAGGGGGAGGAAGGAGGATCAGTACTTCATATTGCTGGGTTCACAGCTTAAGCTAGATTGTTTACAGAAGGTAATATCGCAGTGTAAATACGGGTATGCATACTCCGATCCTTTTCCCCTACTTTTGCGTGTACTGTTGTATAGAAACGCGTACCTATACATATGTGAGATTCCGTGCTGTCGTCCACGCATGCTATAGCTGTTACTTTAGTTGACAGTCCGCCAATGCTTAGCCGGAACAAACTGCTCTCCGTCGCGTGCGATCGCCCCTTGTCGCTCGCGTTCGCGCCGAAACCGAAAGTTGTCGAGTCAGTGCTCAGCGGTGGTCGATTCAGGAATTTCGAGCAAACCATTTACAACTCGAGTATAGGCAGGGAATAATTGAGTGAATTCTCGGCGGACGCAGAGGAGGCAATGCAAGTGACCTGTGGAAGCGAAACTTTTTCACGTACACCAAGCCTCACATTGTCCCTCCCGAACGGAGCGACTTCAAATGGGGGTTCGGCGCTGGTGCTCCCATTGGCTTCAGTTGCGCGCATATGCAGGCGTTCTTGAAACGCGCGCTGGTTTAATCTGCCGCCGCATTCTATTGTTTGCAAGAGGATGAGAGCGTCACGCACCCTTCAAGCTGCTTTCATCTAAACCGTGTTTGCACTGAGTTGATGAGAGCGCTTAAGCCGTGTGGAAGCTGCCGAATTAGCCTGTGTTCGAATGCAGTTTAAGGCTTTGAGGAATTGTTGCCGCAGAATATTGGGGCTTGTTTTTCAACTGCTTAAGTATAACGAGTGTCACTGCTTGTACACAAATTTTTCATGACCTTGTGCATGCTGAATCACAGTTTTTGTGTTTGTGTGGATATCTCTAGAATTACCGAAAAGAAGACTTACCGCTATATCTGACAAGCTGAATATTATCTCATCCTCTTCGGCATGCCAGAAACCTAAACGTTCCACATAATTTTTCAGCCTTCAGCACAATTCTGTCTCCCTTGCTCTCTCTAAATTTTTAAGCGACCGCCGATTAATTTGCGTACAAATCAAGCTTTGAAATCACGCAAGGCAAAGTAAATATAAACAAATAGTTTATTTCTATTGCTCAAGATGATCCCAACCCATTCTTTTTTAATGCCTTTGAATGAAATCCTCACATTATCTTTCAAATATTAAATATAATAGTGAAATTCCATGTTTCAACCATTACCGTTAAAATTTAAAATTACCAAAGTTGTCTCCAAACTAGGTTGTTGAACCGGAACCGAACCTGAAAGCGAAACCGGAACCGACCGGAACGCGTATTTTTTTCGTCATCTTGAAACTGAATTCGAACCGCAATGAATTAAGAGGAACCGTTACAAACCGGTTCAGGACTCAGCTCAGCTCAGCTGCACTTTTGTTCTCATCTCGTCCTGCTTTTTTTTTCAGACAAATAAGATCTGATAGCGCATAGATTTACTCACCGAAGGCTGTCTGCGCTAGACAGCACAAAAATGATACCCAGGCTATACGACAACAAAAATTTAAGAACTCTTGCCTGTCGGCCCAGTTTTCCTCAGCCGTCAGGCCCGAATGCTCGCCCAAGGCATATTGGAGTAAATCTTTGTAATCTGTTTGTTCAGGCTAGAAAGTGACTGTGCTCAGCCATATAGTTTTTGTTTCTGACGCCGAAGGCGACCAGTTCAGATTTTCAGGATTTCTCTGGTGACATTGCTTGCACGTGCAACTACTTTACGAGGTTCAGTATTGTCGCAGAAACTTTTCGCACCTTATATCGAAAGTTGTTCTTCAGCTTTAAAGTGAGAGCAGCCGAATGAGACCATCCGTCTGTTCTGCAACGAGCGCCGAGCACGCTTGCACTATCGCCGCCGCCAAGCTGGCCTCGAGTAAGCCCGAAAAGAGTGAGTGTCTGTGCCACGTCAACCTGCTTGTCTGTTGGCCATGGCATTGTCACCACCACGTGAATATGTTCGGGAGACCTTGATTTATCAGGCATGAAGATTTGAACAACATGCGCTGAAAGAAACATCGTAGCATGGGTGTACCTATCCCATCTGTATTATATCAGGCATGCTCCAGACAAACCTGATTAGCACCATAATGGAAGTTTAAGGTCGGAGTGCATATGCATAAAAACTATCCACCTTAAACCGCGACTGTATAATAGGCGGCCTGAGGTAAATATATCAAGACACTTTGTGTTTTGCCTTTTTTTAAGGCTGCGACGAAATACCAACTTGCCCTCTTCGAGCGACATGCAGAAAGAAACGACGTCGAATACAGAAATGAACCGTAGTGTTACAGAAAACAGGATATAGCACGAGCCATTTTGTTGCGGATGCATAACCGAAACAAAAGCCCGGGAGGAGGAAAGGAGGAGAGAAGAAAGGGGATGAGCAGGAAAGAAACAGAATCGGGACAAGGATCCGCAGGAAAATGTAGTAGTTCGGCATGAAGGGAAAAGGAGGCGCGCGTATCCCCTGCCACGTTCACTGCAGGGGGAGACCCCCGCTGGTCTATATTTCCGAAACGGGCTAGATGCGGCATTTTCTTGCGAAATAATTTCCTGTTCTGGAATCCCCTTCAAGTACTCGATTTCATTCGGAAAACGTTGCCCGCACTAAGCTCCGAGAAGGGGTGGAGACGACTGCGTATAGCCTCAACATCCACCGCAGCGGCATCCGACAGGCTCTGCTCGGAAAGACAGAAGAGACAAGGAATAGCGAAGAGTGGACCCACGGCTCGAATAAGGAATGCGGGAGAAAGAGAGCGAAAGGAAAAAAAGAGGCCTTCCTTTATGAAGGCGAGTCGGTGAGCCATCTCTTGCCGAGGAGATCAAGAATAGACAGAGTGGGGGGGGGGGGGGGGGGGGGGGGGCGACTTTCATCTAGAACGGGCGCTGAGCTTCAGGATGAGAAAGACGAGAGTATCGAAGGGGGAACCGCGGCCATGCATCTTCAGAGATTTACTCGGGATTCGATCGGATTGCTATGCAAGTTGAGGCTCATCACGAAACGCTTACCCAGCGGGCTATGTTGGGGCAGTATCGGAGGATATCAACAGAGATGCATTTAAAAAGATTATTACGACTTACTTTACTGCGCACTTTGCATAAACTGCGCACGCAGTGAATGGAATGAAAGAAAAAATATCCGAGCAAATGTTTTTATCAGTGCTGTGATTGCATGCAGGAAAATTCCCATGCACTGAAGATGAATATAAAATTGCAAAGGAACTGTTACTGAATAAACTGGTCGATCGCTAAGCCGATTTGTTTGCTGATTGATTAATTAGCTACACATTGTAATTGCTAAGTAATAATATAAAGCCTGATCGAAATAGCTGTCTTGGCTAATTGGGAGTGACGCAACCTTTCTATTTCATCAAATGGCTGACGTGGTAAAATGGCGACATTTGTGTTCTCCCAAGCAAAAAGTGTGCAATTTCGTCTTATAAAGTGTCTTGTTCACTATTTCGATTGGATGCACTCGCTAAGAAGGTTAAGCAGCATAGGAACCTCCGCGGTGGCTGAGTGGTTACGGCGCTCGACTGCTGACCCGAAAAACGCGGGTTCGATCCCGGCCACGGCGGCCGAATTTCGATGAAGGCGAAATTCTAGAGGCCCGTGTGCTGTGCGATGTCAGTGCACGTTAAAGAACCCCAGGTGGTCGAAATTTCTGGAGCCTTTCACTACGGAGTCTCTCATAGCCTGAGTTGCTTCAGGACGTTAAACCCCATTAAACCAAACCATTCAACCAACCTAAGCAGCATAGGGGCTTATGCCAATTAACCAGTATAGACTGCGTAGTCGTTTTTTACGTTGTAGATACCACGGATTTATCCACCTCTGTTCGTGTTTAATACCTAAAAGCTTCATGAATCAGTAAACACAACTCAGAGGCGAAATGTCTCTATGTGCACATACTACATGGTTTCTAGAGTTTTTCAGGGCCACACCCGAGTTCCACCACGCGAGATGGCGCCATGCTCCTTTAGAGTAACGGAAAGAGAAAAAAACTAACGAAGTAGAGCATGCTGCAAACTCAGGAGAAGAACATTTGGACGCTGTAACCGCGACAGCCTTCGCTGATGCTCGTCCTGCAAGCCTTAAAGCCAAGAGAATATTCCCGTCTTTCAAGCACACCAGCTGCTGCATTGTAAGGAAGCGAAGCCTCGCACCATGTCCCCTCTTCGGGAGCGTCCAAAGTTTCGCCTCACGAAGGCAGAGACCTGGCCGCCGTCTCTCGCATCACGCATGCACCCCGAAAGGATCCGCACCCACGTGAAAGCAAAGCAAGCAGCAAAATGTCATGCAAGGCAACCAACAAAAACACCACAAAGAAAAACTACAGCGCAAGGGTGGAGACCATGAGAGTTGCATTAGGCATCCAGAGGGCGTGGGCTTGAGAGGTACATTAAGATTTCATGAACGACGCTGCCCACACTTGTCTGTTATTTTATTTGTTTCTTCTCCGTCACCTTGGACGGTGAACCAGCGGCGTGAGCATTCATTATGACCTGAAGATGTGTGTGGAGGGGGTTTCGCTCTTTCGTTTACATGTGTCTCTCGTTATTTCGAGAAAGGTCGTTAGATGTAGAGAGATTTTTTAACCCTCTCACTCTTCAGTGTCATGCCATCGTTAGGAAACAATTCATTGGGTGGTAGTGAGAAACCTCGTAGGCTCACGCGGCTACTTTGTTAATACACCGGAATCATCTCGTGGTTTCTTACGGTACATTGTATGCGTAATAAGGCAAGCTAATATGTCGTTATAAGCGTTAATACAATCTAAGCAATCAAGAAAGACAGCAGCAGCTCTTTTTCGTTTGGTGAGCAGCGCTAGGAAAAGGTAAAGGAGAAACGATTTCAATAAAGAAATCAGTTATAATCCGAAAACTTCACTATGTGATTCATAGTATGGCTCCAGCGTTTTTTCCGGCATGCATCCGCTCATAAAAACAAATCTCAGTGTACCATTTTTTTCATTGCTAATGTGGACAGCCATGCGACGCGCGACTAATCGCTTGTCAGAGAACACGCGCTGCCTGCTATGTCGTGACCACAGTACTGAAGCGAAGCCTGCCGTCTCAGTGGGCATTGGCTGCTCGCCTTAAATTTCCTTAACATTGCTGACGACAGTACCGCTGCGGCTCATGCAGGTTCTTATACACACCACCGTGCAACCCGCCAGCGAAGCACATTCCTGGAGATCCCCCGAAAACCATTGTCCGCCGTTCAACGGGAAGCAACAATAGAAAAGCGAGCTGCGAAATGCAGTGGCTCCCATTGATTCGAGGGGCCTCCTCACATCGACGCTTGGATATTTCCTTACGGGTCCCCGATGAATGAGAGTATGTTTTAGTCTTTTTTTTTTTTCAATGCATTTTCTAGCAGGTAGGAAGCTCGCAACCAAAGAAACAAGCAACACGCGCGTAAGCGCTAGTAAGCGGGCAGCAGAGGACGGGAAGAAATAAAAGCAAGCAAAGCTAGTTGCTGTTTATATTCCGGTATCGCAGAGGCAGGAATGCACTCGGGCAACTTCGTCAAGCCGGGACACCGTTCACAGAATAAACGAAGCAAGCAAAACAACACTGCGGTAAAGATGACACATGGGGCAAAAAACGGCGAATAATCAAGAAAATAAGTGGCAGAAATCAATAATAGAACGCTTTGGTGCCGAAGACTGTCCAACGAAGACCACTTTCAGGTCGCCTGCCCCAACCCCAGGCATCGTGACAGCTTTGCCGCCCTGATGACCCGCGTGGACGCACTCACGAGGCACGTGACAAGCGGCGCAGGGTGCCTGCTTCAACATATAAGAGTCAGCACATGCCATCCTGGCGCTCGTGCGCCATCGAAGTAACACCTGTTGCCGGCAAGCCCGATCCCCAACTCGACAGCCCATCACGGGCGTCATATCAACCAGCACTACACACCACACACTAAAGGTGCGATGTCTCTATGAGAGGCAATACAGGTAATACTGAACTGGAATCTCACTTCGGAATGGTCCCCGCATGGTAATACCAGCGGTTCTATGCTATTCCTTAATTTTAGAACTCAGCCGCGCCGCATCTAGTCAGCAGGAAATCCAGGACGGAAAGAGAAGAAACCAAGAGGGCACAAAGAGAGAGAATAACTCGTTTAAAAAGCAGAAACACGAAGCACGACGACAGAGAGACACTACACTCTTGCGCGCATATATAAAGAGGCTCACAATGTTTCTCAAACGCTGTGTGGAATAGATGTGGAAGCACAGCACAGGAAAGTGACGAGGTGACCCTGGGGCGATACATGCGTTTATAGACCTTTGCAGTATGGGCTCCCTGGGCGCTGCCATATTGTTCACTGGACTGTCGTGAGCACCCCTCGCTAGCACGGTGGAAGCGGCGGCGGAACCGGTTTCCGACAGTCCAGAGAGGAGGCTTTTCGACAACTCCCTCGCCCGATGCAAAGGTCTATAGATGGGCTCGTGTTCAAATGTGATTTGTTGGGTTTAGTGGCACATAAGCATCCAAGGCTAACATGCGCCGCACGTATTTAAATGGGAGTTGGTGATTCGTGTTTCTGGCTGCCTCTTCAGTGTGAGGAGTGTCAATAAAAAAAATCTATTGAAAGAGGCGCAGAGATAGATACAGTGGTAGAACAAAAAAGCAGGCATCTCAAAATGCAGCGAGATTTCTGGCGTTCGCCTGGCACGAAAGGATGAGGAGGACCGTTTAGGTGGACTTAAGGTGTGCATCGGTGACAGCGGTCATTACGCTTTAGACCCAAAGACTGAGGAATTGATTAATCATGACGTTATTACTACGCTGTCGGAAGCCAAATTGTGAGCCTGTGTCTCATAACGCGCACGAAACTGTGGCACGGAGACGCTTCATTTCGCTCTCATGTACCAGGCCCACCTTCATCTTCGCAACCTACTCCTTGTCCTTCATACCTCCCCCCTTTGGATAAATGTCATCCTCGAGGGACTTCATTTCATAAAAGTATAACTCGTTTATTTCTCAGCAGAACGATCCAGGGAGAAAACAGCGACGGCTGCGCGAATACCGATATTCAGCTCTGGCATTGTCACCTGCGAGGTATAAGATAGGTAATAAGCACGTGCGAGTGAATTCCAAAGGCTAAGGCAGAAAAATATATCCAGCCAATAACGCGCTTTCGCGCTATCCTGCCGTTACTGCTCCTCTCGGAAAAGACGCCAGCCACGATCGCATGCACGGAAAAATTGAACTAGCGCGAAACCATTTGAAAACTGGGTCTGGAGCTCAGCCACGCTGTATTTGCATGGTAAACAGTTTGCTCCTGTTTCATTTTGCGTCGCACTGCTCGACGCACGTCATCCGGCCGGAGAAAAGTTGTTGTTTACAATGAGACTGGAACGCAAAGCGCGAGGAAATAACACCAACAGTTACGCTGAAAGGAAGTTCCGAAGTGGGCAAACGGTCGCAGTTTCCATTCTCATCCTATTTCTTTTATTTTTCTCCGAGGACGCTTTGTGAGGAAAATTATTGAATATCAGAGGAAACATAACGCTTCCTTCTAACGCTAGGAAAAGTTACAAAATGAAAGCAACCCCCCTTTAAAAATTTCACCCATTTTCTCGGGCTCATTGTTTCTGCCATTTCCATCCGGTGCCAGAAAACTTCAGGTGTTATTCAGTATTAGAATGCTACCTTTCTTCCTTATCTGAAGCAGGCAGCACGTTGATGAAACAAGGGTTCCAGGATTAAAATGAAGGAACTGTAGCGAACCACGACGGCCGCGGCTGATACCGCCTAGGCCGATCGCTGCCGGAGCGCCGACGACGACGAAGCGTCGCTGAAAGGCGAAGTGCCGCCACGCTGCACGAGATCGCTTGGGTTGGACTGGCCGTCTTCTGCGCTGCCCGCCGTTCTGCTCGCCGCTTTGTGTCGCCCGCCGTGAACACCACGCCCTGTACCATTTGGGCAGAAACCCCCTTTCAGAACAAAGAAACATGTGATGGTATGGTTGCGTACGGACATATAGACAGGGAGCGAGGAATGTTGCTCAGCAGATAAACTGGCGCGCAGTGCAAGAGGATCCTGAGGACAGGAAAACTTTTCTTTCGCAACAAAATATTGCTGTACTGTCAGTCAAGTAATTGCACAGCCTTAAGGGGCGGTAAACGTAGACGGGCATGATGATAAAACCATCGCCATGGACAACAAACCAACGCGCATGAACTACGGAAGTAGCGTTAGGAACAGCGTTTGCGCTAATCGCCTGGACGTCATTTTCCTCATTCGAAAAAAACGCCGGTTTAAAGCATGGGGGCATCCAGGGAAACAAGATGTGGCAACAACAGCCTTAACACGACACCTGAAGTCAGGTAAGAAAACGCTTATTTGCGCAGCACATGGTAGACTTGGATGGAAAAAAATGGGAAATACATGCACCGAGACGAAATGAAAGTACTCAAGGCAAAGTACAAAAAGCTACGATGTCCCCGGTGAAACGGTGTGACTCAACGTCTGTGGTGCGTTTGCTTCTTGATGGATAGCGGGGTGAGATGCTTCTTAGTTGTAGAAGAGTCGTTTATAGGCCTTGCTCAGGCCGCACCAGTCAGTGCTGGCTCTACCAATATCGCTTTGTTTCTTTTGTTTTTTTATTTACTTTTCAGTAACAGGAGAAATAAGGAGAAGTAAACGTTCGCCTAAAGCCTTTCAGGATTCCTCTGCCTAAGTGTACCCCCTTGTTTCGCCCTTCTGTCGTCAAGCACTGAACGAGGCATCTTGGCCATAACAGCACACTTCGATATTGGAGACGAGACGATATCTAGAACAAAATGTAATAATGAAAGTGGGATTAAATCGATCTTAAAATCATTCGCGGTCGCTGCCGGAGATAAAAGATCGGTCTCCGGTGGAAAGGATGGGCGAGCCAAAAAAAAAAGGAAGGCGTTCTCGCCAGGAAGTTACTGAACTTTGATGTGAGACCCTCATGACAGATTAGGGAAATGCCAGCGTTGGCATTCTTCGTGGTCTGGTTTTCCAACTATGAGGCCAACAATGAATGCGGGTACGCGAACGGAGAAGCGGTGGTCCCGGGTTCGAACCCCAGACCAGGACGAATTTTTCTTCAACTACGAAGTTTCTGAGAAAGCTGTTTAGGTTTCCTTTGTAGCCGTAAGGCTGCGCTCAGGTGGACGTCAATGAGTAATTCCTCCCTTATTACAAGGGGGAGAGTAGAATCGGTTTTATATGACATCAGCATGCGTGGGCCTGAGAATGCATGTGAATCTTTCGCCTTATGCGTGAATAAAATCAAGATGTCAATACTATGGGAATCGCAAAACATCACAGTGTATGCTTAAGCAATTTTCTAAGAGCTTAGCTGCCTAACATTTTATTACATCTCTAAAATTGATACTTCATTCTCAGCCGAGAAACGCAGGAGGTACTGCGAAATGCCAAGTTTCCAATGCGTCGTGAACGCTATGCGCGAAATATTCTTGCGAGATTTATTCTCAGCAAGCTAGTTGCTGCGAACGAGATGTTTTATTTTTAATATCAGATGTTAGTAATTTTCTTAATATCAAAATATCTTCCTTACAGTCTCCACTGTGACAGCAATAGCCGGAAATTATGAGCGCGGCATCAAAACTCTGCGGGAGGAAAACACGCTATTCCGCAGTTGTAGAGTATACGGTCTCCGCCATCTCGCTTAGTTTGCATCGTCATTGCCTCGTAAGTAGCTAAGAGCTTGTAAACTGCAAGGTTTACGTCAGAATAACGTCTCATAGCGGCCGTGGGTCGGCAAGACTCTTCACGTCCACATGGCACGAGGGTCGAGTTTGTGAGTGAATATCTTGCTTCTGTTCGTGAAACAGGGTGCCCTTTGAGATCTCTTGGGGCTCTCTGCCTCTGAGCGCTTCGATTATGAAGGAAGCAGTTTCACTTAATATGAGCTTAAATGCGTTAGAACATTACGATTAAAGCCTAAAACTTGATTGTTTATAATAATGCACCAAAATTGAGCTGTTATTATAAAGGAACAAACAGCATATTGAATTAAAAACGACTGTTGAGAATGCGGCACATAGAGTTTCATTGATTTCGAAGCGGGTTTTTATGCATTATAGGGGAATGTTGCGCCAGATTCGTAACAGTAATTTCCAATGACGACTTGGGATAGCGGTCTCGCGAATTCCTAAAACCTTGGACTTACATATTAAGTTAGCGCCACTGCAAGTGTCGTGAAGAAGAATTGCAATTTTACTTGAATTTATAATTTTTCTTCAGCCTTCTATTCACATGTCCAGCCTTCTCGGTAAAAAATTTCGAATATTGAAACATTCTAAACTACAGTTACGGAAATATTACTGGTAATGATCCATTCTTTCGATGCGTAGCAAAATCTTCCTTTTGAAGCATTTCCATCGGTCTCATCGAGCAGTTCACACTGCTGTAGAAAACCGATGGGGAACGTTTCTGAAGGTAGCGTAGCCGTCATTAGCAAAAAAAAAATGCTAGACTGCTCATGGAATATTTGTGGATATATAGGCTGTTATAGCGAAAGCATACAATATTTTAAAAAATTCGTTCATAAACGTTTTTCTGTTGAAATGCTTTTGTCCAGAATTGTTGTGTATGCTATGCGCACTCGGTACTCGTGCCTGAAGAAAAGGTCTTCGCACTTGTTGCCCTTCCACTTTTCCACTTTTTTCCCTGATTCAGATGACCGAGATCTTCATTGACTTTGATTGTTAGATTGGTTATGACTACTTTGATTGTCTATTCTGACTATTCTGAGTGATTTCTGTATTCTGACATTATATGAATAGTCATGCCCACCACAAGTCGCACAACATGAGGGTGAGGTGCGCGTTTGATGAGAAGGTCATTTTTTTTTCTTATTCACCTACAAAGTGAAGCTATGTATTCGCAGACATCTGAAGCCCTAAAGAGGGATGAAACGTGTTTGCAATTTCACGCACACCTATCATTATCGACGTTTGTATCCACGTACTCTTTCCACCCATTCACAAAGAACCTCATGATGGAGGACCCCGTGGTCTCCGTTGGCAGGATAATTATTATCTTCAATTCACAAGGATTTTACTCACACGCTTAATTTCACTCTGCCCTTCTCGCCAACAGCGAACAGGGAGGGCGCCATGCTACCAACCGGCGCGGGAGCACGAAACCCAGCTAGGTCTCTCTAGGAAAGCAGTCGCCTACAAAAAGAAAGTATTCGCGGCACTTCAGTATGCTCCCGCACTTAGAGGACGAGGTGCATAACGCGCTCTTGTTGTCACAGTGTCAATAAACCCTCTCCGCCTGGATGTACTGCGTGACAAACACAGGCGCCCTGCCATCGTAGCGCTGACGAGAATCCGCAACAGCGGATGAGGTGTCTGTGCGGAGGCGCTAAGACAGGCCTCTCCTCTGAGACCCTCCTCCTCAGGGTCTGTTATTACATGGGGTGAGTAGAAATCGTCGGCAGCGAGGGAGATGAATGGACGTGTCTTTCTGCTGCGACATCCGCCGGCCGCCGCCACGTTGCCTTGACGGCTCCCCGCCGTGCAAGCGTGCGAGGCGCCACTGTGGTGTTTTCTTTAGTCACTCCCACAAGGGCGATACTCGGGTCAACGTTAGAAGACTACCTCCTCTCTCTCCACGCTGCTGCGTTCCGTTGACCCGCTGTCACAGCGCGCGAAGCCGAGCGTCGGACCATGAACGCGCGATGTGCTCTGTATTGATCCCTATCACGGTGAAGATACAATATAGAATCCACCCTCCTCAACTCTGTACCCTGCCTGCCTGGGCAATGATTGGGAAAAACATGTCGGAGCGCATCGCATGTCTTCACCCCTTTTCCTGTTTAAGCCTACCTAGTTGTCCCCCTTTCCTTTGAATATGCGTTTCGCAGGCATCGCTGGCATTATTGGTGTTCTGCACGCTGTCGCCATCACCGCCGCTACTGTTACACGCCCGGTGTTTTTCGGGAACCGATACTGTTTGCGCACATGGCTAGTTGCAGAGAGCTAAATCGGCCATGTGACCAGCCTTCAACGGCTTGAAATCAGCGCCATCATCAAGGCGGCTTACAGCATAACTAGCACCGATAAACGTGTGGGATGCCCTGTAGAGGGCGCTTGCTCTCGGCAAGTGGTTCGCATTCCGTACGTGGATAGTGTGCTGGTATTTAACTGCAGCAGGTTCTACATCTATAAGCTCTCTAGTTCTGCCTCAAGTTCTAAAGTAAGCAAGAACTGCGTATATTCTTTGCTCAATTCTCAAATTACTTCGTCAACTACTAAGGGAATGCTCACTGCGCAAGACAGTTGATAATCTGATCCAAATTTTATTGCCGTCAGACTGCACTTCAATTGGGTGCTTATATCACTACTTGAAACAATGTAAGAAGCTTACCGTGAAGTGAGATTAGTCACTCTAGAGTAGTCGTAATTTATCCTGCTTTAACTTCGGTGCACCAAGCGTTGATAACGTTAATGCACTTCAAGGATAGTTACTTTTTATAAAATTTCCAGGGGAGAAATTTCACCTCCAACGACTTATTCTGACTTCGGGTGCTTTGCCCGACGAGCTATATACGTCTTTTGTAGATTAAAAAAGTTGTACTTCAAAATAAAACCCAAGAGCCCATTTCACAGTTCACAATTTCATTTCAATGATTTCACAGCAACTTTCAATTATTTCTGAATGGGCAGGGAGTTTCAGTACGAAGGATGGGAATGCATTATTAGCCTGCTGTCCGTGTCCGTTTCTTGTATTTTAGTGGGTACCATGATTTTCTTTTAATATGTTGTATTCCTCGAGATACACGGTGTCTATAACAAGCTTTACAGTTTTGTGCATACATAAAAGTTTAAATTTTTTGAAAGAGAACTAATTGAGCCTCATCCCAGCGCTTTTACCTGTAGGGCCTATTGTTTCTTGCAGAGTGTCTTCACTATCGTCAGGCTACTTGGTCCGCACGTTTACATCTGTCAGGAGGTAAACTTGAGCAAACAAGCCTTCATGAACCTGCCTCCGACTATTAGTTTATTTGTATTTTGCTATTGGAAAAGTAGTTAGTCGGGCCGCCGCGGTGGCTCAGCGGTTATGGTGCTCGGCTGCTGACCCGAAAGACGCGGGTTCGATCCCTGCCGCGGCGGCTGGAATTTCTTTGGAGGAGAAATTCTAGAGGCCCGTGTACTGTGCGATGTCAGTGCACGTTAAAGAACCCCAGGTGGTCGAAATTTCCGGAGCCCTTCACTACGGCGTCTCTCATAGCCTCAGTCGCTTTGGGACGTTAAACCCCATAAACCATAAACCAAACCAGTAGTTAGTCGGTGAGATTTAGCGTACCAAAGTGACATGGGCTATAAGGAAAGCCATAGGAAAGGGATCCACTTTTATTTCGAACATCTGGGGTTTTGTTAACGTGCAGTAATAATAAGAGTGCATGTGCACATCGCGTTTCGCATCCATCAAAAAGTGGGCACTGCGGCCAGGATCAAAGCCGCGTCCGTGGATTCAGCAGTAGACCGCTGAAGCCGAGTCACCGCGGCGGGGCCGTTTTCTGCTATTTAATCATTAAACATAATTCATGCAGCTTAACAAAATTCAACACTACACGAGCGGGTAACAAAAAAACTCTGGCCTGCCGTGCTGTTTACCCACCAAAAATATAAATTGATAAAAAAGAAGCAAATATTTATTCCTGTGTAGTTCATTCGCTATATTGCGAAAGTTCAACATCCCAGATTGGTCAACGCACCTTTGTCAGTCTACGTGCTCAAAGGAGACCTTCTTCAAAAACATAGACTTTATTGTAAGCTCAAAAATTAACAAGCAATGCCAACTCGTCCAGCTTCCCGTTATTTTAGGCTTTGTTTTTAGTACTCTGGGCTTAGTCTCTATTATAATGCTTATTCTGCACTCTTTTGTGTGGTCATGTTTTTGTTTTTTTTGGCGCTATATGTTTTACAAGCAAAACCAACTCACGAACAGCTGCGTCTTCACTGTTCGATCCTGTTCCACTTAACAATCACGGTAATGCTGGACGTTTATTTTCGTTGCTGGACGTTTCGTTGCTGAACACTATCAAGATTTAGGCTGCGCATAACATAAAACCCTTCGTTTATGGTTTTCTTGGTTTCGATGACGGCTAGCCTCCCTAATATAGCACCCAGCTTTCCGTGGTTGTGAGGTATCTAATTTAAAACTACACGGACACTCAGAAGTACTGCGCATTTGTTATGAAATCCGTACAATTGCGAGAAGTCTTCTGTAATCAATACACATATTTTTGTTTCATATCTCCTTCAGCCAAAACACATAAAAAGTAAAAACAACAACATATAATGTGCGCTTTGTGTTGAGCACACACATATTCCGTAGACATTCCAGTTGTCTAAAATATAAATTATTTCTGCTTGTTTGTGTATAGCTCCTTTCGAAATTGGCGCTCCTCGAGAAGAAAACAGTTAATGACTGAGAGTAATCTTATTCGCTCAAAAAAAAAAAACGCGCAGACTGATGAGTTCTGCTGAGGTATTCTGCCTGCACATATGTTATCGAATAAATACAAGACCTGTATATAGTCTCTCTCTCTCTCCCCTCTTATACTTTCTGGTTGTCCTCTCACCTCTTTCATTTCATTTCTGCAGTCTGCCTGTTATCCCTTTATTTCCGCTGCCCCAACTCAGATTCTTCCTGTAGTGATGGTAGATGCTGGGGCTAGCAAGAATATTTTTCTTCCTTTTATTTATTAGTTTAAATAAACTCCTACTACTACTAATCTCTTAGCACCTGTGCGTAGCGAACAGAAATGCGAATCATTATCCTCTTCCCATAAGCACGTGAAATAATAGCTCTGCGTCCTAAATCATGAATGTCCACGTCGAATGATTGCGGCCATGGGCCGTCAGCTAAAGAAGGTGACGCGTGCCATTACATGGCGTTACTGAAGAAAATCTTCATAATTTCCAAACGTTTCGCCCTCCTAGAACATTGCCGATTATTCTAAAATCAAAATTTAGATTTCTGAATCTGACAGCTAGCGAGTAGCACTAACAAAGAAAAGTTGAAAAGCTTGCACTGGAGGGGCAGCAGTTCGCGTAGCTCCCATCACCGCTGGCTGCTGCCTCTGTGGAAGTAATGGTGTCAGATTTCTTTACTGGCGTTGCCTTTCAGGCGGGTTCCGCACCCTACCCTGGTATATTTCTTGTGCCAGTTCTGCTGAAAAAGTCTTTTTCTTGGCCGCGGAGACATAAACTAAGATATGATAGTAGCTTACGCGCACAGAAAAAAAAAACCTTTACCTTATGGGTCCGAATGCTCTGAACCAGACACTGAATTGCATAAGTAGCCGTTTCTCTGCTATATTACGTACTCAGTGCTTAAACTTGTGGACTGGGAGCTGCTGCCAAAGGGAGGCTATTTGAGCTGCTCACCTGCTAGGCCAAAAGAGAAACGCTGCTAATGCATGAAGCAGGATGAAAAAGCATTTCTTTTTGCCAGAGAACTTCCTTCCTCCAGCCTAGCAAGACTTAAAAGGGCACTCGAAGGTTTAACAGTCGTTACAGATACAAGGCAACTGTACTACACATTGTGCTCCAATATGGCTGTCTTAATTTTAACTCGAGAGCGCTAGTACCCTCGTGTCGGAAAAAAAAAATTATTCGGCGTCGGCTTAGGAAGCTTCAGTGTCGCCCGTTTAAACCCTCGCAACCAGAGCTGCCGGAGCAACCGGCTGCTGCCGATACCTGAGTGGGCCACCTATATCACGTGACCTCGTGGTGTCATCACAACCTGCCCGCCAGAATGCAAGCAAGCTGATCATCCTGGCAGGGGACGCTTGGTGTAATGATTGGATACTAAAACATTTCTCGGGAAGGACAACCTGAGTCGCACACAGCCCACCGGTGTCAGTACCTGTCATCGCTGGGCAGTGGCGCATCGCTGAACCGCATCACCACTGCACCAGGAGGGGTGTGAGGACTCCCAAGAATCTATGAACATAAAGTCGAGAATTACCAAATCCGCATTTATAGGTATTAACACATTAACCCTATTGCGTCATACCCTACAGGCGGAGCTTCAGTGTCCCCTCCAGTTTTTTTTTTTTTTTTTGGGGGGGGGGGGGGGGTTTCTGCCTAGCGCACATAATGCTATTTGGCTGCCGATATGTGCTAGCTGTAAGGTTTTCATACAGGTCGTTAATACGGCTGTAGCGTTTAGTTTGGTATTTAGTTCACTTAATAAAAAATTGCAAATCCATGCCCATTTTAAATTTCTAAAATATATGCCGTATTTTAACGGCAACAACAGATCACTTGTCCATTCCTTCAAGTTTGCAGCAATACATGCATATCACCGAAATCGTGGCACTGAGACGAGAGGCCGCTGAGTTGTCGTACGCGCAACCAGCGACAACGCGCTGTAGTTAGCGCGCTTTCCCGCAGTGCTGTCTCGGTGCGGACGAGCGCTGTAATCATGCAGAAAGTTAGGTGCGCTTCACCGCGGAGCAATCACTGTGCGCACCCGCGCTATACCCGCGCTGTAGCAGACGACACAAAGCACCGCCTCCGGGCCCGTATGCGCCTGCCCGCAGAGCTTCGATGCGCGACCGCGCCGGATGCGCTCGCGCCCCGCGGAGCGCGGCCACGCTGCGCCGTGTTCGTACTTAGAGTGGACGACCGTGTACATCCAGTGCACAATGGGCGTTTAGTTTCGAAATAAGGTGCGAAAAAGCAGAGAATTTATGCAGGAATATTTTGAGATGTATTGCCCTCTGGAAAGTTCTGTAAACGACATTTGTCTCGAATCACCTCACGCTTCAAGAATCTAATTGCAACCTGCAGCAGAATGAGATTATTTGAAAAAGTAATCAACAGATTTAAGTTTATTAGCAATGTAACAATGACGGCTGTCTCTTCACCTTTTGTCCGCTGAGCTCAACACACACTCAGTTAAAGGGGCATTCACATGACCATCAGTGTCATTTTTGTTTTTATAAATAGCGAATGCTGAAAAATATCACCTGTGTATTTTTAGTGGTCGCGACTCGAAAGAACTCTGTTTCGACAAAGAGGATAGAAACTACCACACGGGAGACCAATCGAGTGAAATCCCATGGAATGGAATAGAAATAGAAGGAGTGAAATATTAAATTAGACTAGAAAACCTCATTGTCGATTGTTGTCGTTAAGGAATAGGCAGTTCGGTTGTTATTAAACGCATAACTAAAGGAATACTTCCCGTCGTGTCATTCAAACTTTTTATTCTTTCATTCAGAGAAATATGATTGCATTTTGTGAAAGGAAGTGCACTCGAAGGAAGTATGAATGACCCTCTTTATTTTATTATCTTTCTGCTCTTTTACGAGACAGCTTAATTTAGGCGACGAGCCATGGATGAAATAGGCGAATTCCGGCATTTCATCGGAAGGTTGGCGCCGTTTTCTTGCTTGCGGTTGCCCGTCTGCAGTGGTATTTATGGGCAGCAATAAGCAGTCGTAGGAGCTTCATTACTTTCCGCTTAGAGACCCGTGAGCTGTTGGGGCACCAACATCCCAATGGCCGGCTTCATTAGGCTTTTATAGCTCTTTCCGGCTATCTCTGTCATCCCATAGGCGTTCCGGCTATCTTCCGTTCATTCACCCCGGTGCTTGCTCTGCGGAAACCAGCTTGTTGTATGCAGTGAAGAGAACCGGTTATAGAGGCTGCCCATGTTCAAGAAACTCATGAACTGGGACGTGATGAGTTCCAGGTAAACTAAGATAAGAAACCTATTGAGTCTATGATGTATCATATTTTACAGTATTGCCCTGTGCCTGTTGGCGGCCAAGGCGGTTATAGTCCGAGATTCGCATCAAAACAGGCGCGTAAGGTACAGGCTACATCATGGTTGGAAGTAAAAATGAAAGAAGCAAGTGAACAGATCCAGATTGCAGCAAAACGGAGAATTTTACAAATACGTATGCACAGCAGATGGAGACAAGGAATTGCCGAATAATTCTTATGCCAAGAAGCGCGAGCATAGACTATAGTGATGTCGGAAACCAGGAAGCGGAGCGGACTAAAATCCCTCGAATAATGGTAAGTTAGCCACATCTCTTGCTTTGGTTGGTTGCTGATCCTTCCAGTTGATCGCGAAACATTGATCTGCGTACAAATACGAAACGAAGGCTCGTGATTTACTGAATTAAGTTGAACATTTTTGCGCGATGTGTCATGATATGGAACTCAATAGACAAAAAGCCCTATCATTTGGCAAGACTGCTCACCGAGACCAGTGTTCAGTTTTGCGCTTTTCGTCCGAGATGAATCGGGGTTATTTCATTGAACCCTCTTCAGTACATTCAAGAGTATACTCATTCGTATACCCAAGTATCTGGCGCACTTGAAACGTGTCAACCCCTATTGCTGGTTTTCAATTTCAGTCTTAGTGTCGGAGGTCGTGGAGAGGCACCTGAGGGTTAAGTTTTGCTTAAACAGCCAAATGAAAGTCACATTTTAACCGAAATAATTTCAGCACTTTCGATTTTGTACTTGAAACAGAAACTTTTTCCTTCATGCCATTGTCATGTCCACACACTTAGACATATTCAAGCTCATATCCGCGAATTTATAGATATAATATCACGCGAGCCACGCGTGTGACGCTGAGTGACAAAATGTGATCAGCCCTCCGTTCAAAACAGCAAAATTGTTGTTCCTTATTTCACGCTTCATTTTACAGCCCTGCTTGCTAAGATACAATGTTCATGCTACGAATGCTTTATTATCATTGGTGACCTGCGCTCTAAACAGTCTGGTGCCTAAAAACTGAGAGGCAAATCAGAAATCAGTTCTTATCAACCAGAATTTTTTTATTAAGGATGATCAAAAATTTGATGATGCAGGGGCTTGAGCCCCTGCATCATCACTCCCCCTACTGTGTCACTGCAAGTCAAAAGTTAGAATATGATTGGGAGAAACTTATATGAATGCATGAAACCTATGGAACAGGAATTGAATTTTTGTGTCGCCGTATTATTCTCCCTTTTAAAACTCTTCCGGTGCTCTATTTCCGGTCTGCTTATTAATGAGTATTGAGTTAAAGTACCAACTCACTTCTTCAAGCTCTTCGATTGTGAGGAAGTTTGCTATAGAGCATTATATTAATGAAGACGCCTACTTGCACACGCTCACGCATAACAAGACTTGCGGATAAATGTTGTTTCGGAACATATAAAAGGAAAAAAATTAAAAGTGTCATAGACTGTGCCAATTAGGGCTTCAGACTAGAACTGTCATTTGTGGTGCGGCCTAGCCGCGCTCACTTGCATACTCTGGGGAGTAAAAGTGGCCAGGATGTGCAATCTCTAGTCGAAATGCTTCGCTGTGTCACCTAGCGGCTCGGCATCCTGCTATTCAGACGGCACATGTCGAGTCTATCTGTGCTCGAAGGGATATCTTCCAACAATATTGCGACACTAATGTCCCCATCCTTACGTTAGATATGTGAAGCAAATCTTCGGCAGCCAGCAGCAGCTCGCTGCTAGCAAAAGTCAATGTCGCTTATCTCAAGGGCGGTTACGGCTACGCTTTATCAAGATAGAGGCGCAATCATGAGGCACAAGAGACTCCCAGTACATCGGTGAAGTAGCGCTTCACACCGAGGCGTAAAAAATCAGAGGAAACCCGTTCACACGCGTACACTTTGGTGCTCAAAAAGGACGTGCCATGCAGCATCGCTATCACAGTGTTTCTGGCCATCATGCGGACGCCGAATTCAGTTTGGCCTAGAGTCACTATATAGGCTTCCTACATGTCTAATTAGGCAATTCTTTCTCGCAACCTGGGCACATTCGTCTCCCTCAATATATTGTTTGTCTATCACGAATACAAGGGGCTTAGGCTGACGCAGAGGATGCGGCATAGTTTCTTTCTCAGACCAACCCGGATCGCTTGCTGCCGGAGCAAATCATGTTGGGAAATCTTGGGATCTCTCTCTTAATGATGTAAAAAATAGCGCACAGGGAACACAAGGGACGGAAAGTAAACGACGCAGACAAGCGCTTGTCTGCGTCGTTTACTTTCCGTCCTTTGTGTTCCCTGTGCGCTATTTTTTACATCATGAACGTTATCCAACTTGCCCAACTTTCCGCTTTGCTGGATCTCTCTCTTAACGCTTGAAAGAAAGCGGTGACACGTACTGTGGTTGTTTGTGAGACCGCGTTCTGTGTCCAATCCGAACGACCACATGAACATAACACGGCTTGTAAAACACAACTTGCGAGCCACGTGCATGCTATAAACTGGCTATTCATGGCACCTCATGCGTGACAACGGAGCAGAGTCTCCTGGCCCGGCCTGAACGTCAATACGTCCTATACATGATACTTTACCTTTTCATCACGTTCACTACATCAATTTCTTTCAAACATTCTCTATCTCCCAAAATTTTCTTCGAGTAGCAGGCTATAGAAATTTCATAGGCTTCCTGTTTTCCTCTTATTGACAAGAGCTTCATTTATTCGTGCAGTACTCGTGTATGTACCGCAATCGCTGTTGATATTGAAGGATCCTTCAGAAATGCAAGATGCTTAATGCTCTTTTATTCACAGGAATGTTTAAGTGATGTAAGGCAACGGTAGTAAACGTCAGACAGTATGTGATTTCTCAGCGTACCTTTACCAAAAACGGAGGCTACTGTGATATCACCATTCTTTTTGCTTTTCTTTTAAAAAAATGCGCGAGTTTTGAGAGAACCTCATGCAGAAGCTTAAATTTGCAGAAGCTTTGCGAAGCGGAGCATATATTAGGTGTGCTGCGCCATAAATATTTCCCATATTGAAAAGTTCAGTCGCATGCATTAGTCTTTATTGAGGTCTCAAGGCAGAAGGAGAAAAAAACGTTATCGTCTGCTAAAGCACGCCTTGGCAGGGCTATTGCAAACTGCTGCCTTAAAATCAGAGCTATAGCAGCTGGCTCATCATGACATCAGTGACGCAATACGGCCCTTGCGGCAAATCAGCCCACGAATTTGATAAAAAGTTAAATTCAAAGCGACCGCCTCCTACTGCAAAGGGCCCGGACCAAGAAATGACGTGGCTGTGTGGGCACTCTACCAAGGTGACAGAGTTTGGGGACAGAAGAGCGCAGCTTCCAAGGTGGGGTTTTCCATCCCATTTAAACTAATTAATTTTGTCTGATTCTTTGGAGCAGTGCCGGCATAGGCGTCGTATGTAAAATTTCTTAGCTCTCAGAAGAACGACACAACATGTCCCTACCTGAATTTCTATTGAAAAATCATTCCTCCTATCTGTGAGCTTCGAAAGAATGACGTGAAGAAGCTTTTGCGCAGCTTGAGTGCTTATTTACCTACCCCTGGGGGTGTGAAGGTTGTAACCTTTACAAGGGATATCGCAACCTCTATGCACTCCAGCATTCAATATTAAGAAATTTCGCGCGGATAGGGTGGCCGCAGGCGGCACAGGGCAGGGTTGATTAGAGAGATGAGGGAGAGGTCCTTAACCTGTAGTGGGCATAGTCAAGCTTCCATTCCTGCTGATGATGATGGTGATTATACAGTATTAGCTTATAGCCCCCACATGTGGCTCCATACGGTGGTATTCCTTCGCTTACCTTAACGTGCTGCAAGGAATAACAAGAATTAGGCGAGTTTTCAAAGAGAAAACCGGCTCTGAGTTGGCCTAAAATGGAAATAAGCTTAGGCGTTCCTTGGACCGTAGCCGATGGGACAAAGCTTTTTAAGCATGAAATGATTTCAACTCTTAATCTCAGCACACAAAAGCTGGAATTTTTCTGAGACAGTGACGAACATAGAGCCGAACTTATCCCAAACTTGCCGAAATGTCGTCCGAAAGGCATCCCGAAGGATTTTCGAATTGTAAAACTTTTATTTTTAACAGTTTAAGGGGCTTTAGGCCCTCCTCTCCCTCTTTGCCCTCCTCTCCCTCTTTGCCCTCCTTCCCTAAACGACGGCAAGGTGTTGGCTCCTGGCGGAGTCATCAGCCAGTTGGACGACCTTTGTCTGAGTCCATCAAGAAGGAAAAAAATGCGGTAATATTCTCTCAAGCGAGATTCCAACCAGCCTCGGCGCAAACTAGGCCCTATTTCTTCATTCATTACATCGCGCCACCATCGCTGCAAATTTTTTCTGTTTTTTTTTTTTGCGGCGACAGTCGAGTTACTTAGGCTATCAGGAAAATAAGCTGCGTTTCTGTGTGCCTTTTAAAGCATGTATCCGGAGAGTAAAGCATAAAGGAATAGAAAAATAGAAAAATAACATTTCTACTCAATTACAATATCGACCATTCCTCTGTGTTTCTTCTCATTCCCTGCTTTACTGACATTGTACCGGTTTCTAGCAAATGCGACACTTTGGGTGCCTATTTCAAAAATTGTGAGAAAACTGCAGGAATGAATAACTGATTATTACACTTGTTCCTTTCTTGTTCCGTATTCTGCTTGCATCGTTGCTTTCCAGAGTACTAGAGAGTTGACCACGGAGTTTGTGTCATTTGTGAGTTTTTATTGCTGCAACGCGTGTGTCGATTTCAAAAGCAAGCTTTTACATTCAATGCAATGGTGTTTGAATTCAATCTTTCATAGCGCCAGGTTTACATAACATACTTTTACCAAACTTTCAAAAGCGTTTTGCTTCGCCATTCATGATGACAATGTTTGTAAGGTTTGTCATTTTGAAGCACTCCCTTGTCATTGCTAGAAGCGTTAGTCGCCACAGCGCCTAAAGATGGTCCATAATATCCATAACCTGATAGATATATTTAGATCTCTTGGGAACCAGACCCGTATACAAGGGGCGGCACAAAGGGCCGGGCCGCACCCCGCAATCGTGGACACAAATCTCCCTCCTGTGATTTCCTTAGCAGTGTTCTTATTGAGCCTGCAATTCCTCTCCCTTCTCCTGAAAAAAGTTACCTCGGGCCGTTCCTGCAAAAAAGTACTGGGTAAGTACCTGGTGCAAATGACCTGAAGTTCCACTTGACGTCCCTGTTGTTAATGTGCTATTGGGTTCCCCTGCGTCAATTTCCTAACCAAAAAGAACACTTGCTAAAAGTACGAACTATGCTTGAAGGACCGTATTTCGGCGTATTAAGACTTGCAAAAATTTTGCTCGACGGTCACCGCTGTGTAACACGAGATTCTGTTAGATTCATTCGATGCCATCGGAGTGTAAGGCCACCTTGCCAATCACTGAAAGCGGTACAAGGAACGATTCTACCATTTGAGCAAGCAGACTCCAAAGGTAGAAGCAGGACCAGAACCAAGCGGGAGACTTTCAACACCTTTTTTATTAGTAACTCAGGAAGCAATGGAGGCAGCAAACAGTCAGTTTCATTAACCGGCAATGGAGGACACTTTTTAACGTATGCTTACGATGTGCTAGTCTTTAAATTTCTTTGATACACTTGCTTCGCTTACTTGATTGCTGGGTGTTTATTCTGTGTCCTCCTGTCCCGTTGTTTCATCAGTTTTCTTCACCAACTTATTCTTGCTTGTACTGTATTTTTTCTCTAGACCTGTGCACGTCCGCATCTGCAAAATATGCAACGTATAAATACCAGCTTTCCGAACCAAAATTACAGTTCTCTAAGGCATTTTGCATTTTCTGTTTTTTTTTCTGCTTTCCTTCATGTTGTCCCTGAGAAAATGCGTCAATACAAATAGCGATCGATGCGAAGAGATATCCGCCAAACTTTTCGCTAAAATATCCGAACAGTGTGTAACTAGAATTTTGCGAGGCCAGCTTCGAGAAGGGGCGCTCATCTTTCCA
Source organism: Amblyomma mixtum (assembly GCF_055824585.1). NCBI lineage: Eukaryota > Metazoa > Arthropoda > Arachnida > Ixodida > Ixodidae > Amblyomma > Amblyomma mixtum. The sequence goes on along the minus strand of NC_143017.1, from coordinate 83,022,719 downwards.
TCCCTGAATTTTTAAAGTTTAAAAGTAGCTCAATAAGCATTCGCCCTAATAGCACTCAGGCAGAGGACGAAGCGTTCCTTCAAATGTTCCGCACTTTAATGCAGTGCCTTGCCTTTTCCATTGCCCATTAGGATTCTACCGTACAGAGTCTCTCATTTCATATAAAGATCCCTGTTTTGGACTCTACTATTGTTCTGAAAAGGGGGAATTACTTTTGGTTCCCAAATTCCGCGCCTATACCTCTGCCATATCTGCTAAGCCATTTGAATTTTCGGAAAAGACCTTCAAAAACAGCACGTCTCTAAGGCAGGCTGTCACCCTTGGAGATTTGTATGCAGAATTCAATGGACTTCTTACAACGTACTTTATCAGAAGGCCAGTGACTTTTACGAGTACTGTAGGCAGCACTCGCAGGCTGGCGCTGCCGTGAGATGGTCGCGACTAATTGTGTTTTTGTCAGGTTGGAGGGTTTCCAGCCAGATATTATGCAACACTCAGCACTGAACCACTCCACGAATTCTGTCGGGCAACACTGACACGCCGATGGCTGGGAGACGTCACCTTGGATCCGTAATGCTGCTCCAGACCGTGAATCTCTCCACTTGATTTCGTCGCACATGCCTCCAGTGGAAGCGAGGAGCTATGCGCATGCCAGAGCCGCATCAGGCAGCGTTAAGTTGTAGACAAGATGCCTCCACTCGTGTAAAAAATGGGGTCAAACACGGAGCACTCAGGAGAGCACTGAATGGCGGTTTCCAGCCGCGCTGTTCCTCCTGTTCGCTATACCACAGTCCAGGTAAAGCCATGTGCGGTACAGCGACTGCAGCCTAAGTGCAATGGAGTGCACTACCCTAGTCTCAAACAGGCAAGAAGTAGTGACAGTAGACTTGCCAGCGCCTGCCAAACCAACAAAGACACTACTCGTGTTTAAGGAGACCGGCCGACGTGCGCGGAGTCAGTTTGCGTCATGGAATTCTTGACGGTTGCCGGGTCGTGGCTTGCTTGTGCACTCAACTTATTTGCAGGAAAGATATAAAAAAAAAAGAAAAAGGAAACCTCGCAGCGTTACCATCAACCTATCATGACGCCACTCTTTCGGTGAATAACGGTAATCGGTGGCGTTGTTCCCTCGTCCCGCGTATTCATTACCGTTGGCTACGTTTCACAAGGGCCCCTTTACGACATGAATGGTAGAGTCGGCCTCTAGGTACCATCCATCACAGCTGTCTCCAGTAGTCGAGATAAATATACGGATTAACAAGACCGGGCAACGACACGTACGACGCTCCCGACTTATCGAAGGAGGATTGATGGTCTAGTTACTTACATATGGAGGGCTGAATAGGTAAACAGGGCCCTCTCGTCGGCTCGGGTGGCCTTGCTTAACTTGCTACCACAGGCCGCGTGACTGTGTGTCCCTTTTACCACACTTTTTTTTTTGTTGTTCGAATGTCAAAAGGGTTGCATAGGTGGAATCGTCGAACCTTCTTATACGCTCAAGGGCTGGTAGTTATGCCATCACGCTGTCATAACACACTTTCTGCTGATGCACTGCGCAAGAAGATGCTCTGCCTTCCTCTCAATCCAGTTATTTCATAAAAATTTCAGAGCCATATCTAATTTCGGTTGCAAAAAGCGCCTAGCCACGCAGTGCAGCTCCTGTCGCACCATCCGAACTTTGTCCGAGAGGAAACACTTATCACTTCCTGCTATACTTCTTAATGCGTGCGCGCCGCGCATTTTATCTTGCGTGCATTATTTCAAACATAAACGCTAAATCACTATCGCCAGCTATTTCCTTTAAAGACATGACTCTTTCTAAGATAATAATATAGTAACAAAACACTTGGTACGGTGGCTAGATGAGTAGGTACCCTAATCGGCAAGGGACAAAACGTAGTTCCGCATGCCTCCGTTTCATGGCAGCAAAACTGGCGCTGCTTTTCTCCGCCCGGCGTTCGAGTACGAATCGTCTTCTGCTCGTTGTGGTTGCATTTCGCTTTTCACACACCTCAATTTTGACTCACAACCTTACTTTTTGTTTTGTATACCCCTATAGACTACCGCTGAAGCAGATATTCGCTATTTAGCAATGAAGCGCTAAAGGTAAGATGGAGCAGCTACTTTATTTTCTTGTTTCCGTCATCTCTAGGGCACCGCCTTTTGCAACAGACCCAGTGCTTGATGGTAAACATGAAGGAAAGAAGCTTATAACCAGCTGAAAGACGGCAAGGAAAAGGCCTAAATTTTTATTTCTTTTTTTCCGTAGTATTCCAAATTGTTTTAGAAAATGCGAGGTTTACACCATTTGGCTAAGAAGTAGGCACGGCCTTCCACTCGCGAGTGAATGCAACTTCGAGGAGCAGTTCAGAGAACGGGACTGCGCATTTTTCACTGAAGGTAATGCTTTCAGGCTATAAAATCTTTTTGTCCGTAGCCTGCTATGCAGCGCTAACGCTAAGGGGAATGCTAGAGTTTTTTGGGGGCTGGCGCTCCAATTCTAGCCGTGGCCGTGGCCACATATGCCAGCCTGCGTGAATATGGGTAGCCTCCTATCCCCACCTGCTGCTTTAGACAGCTTCCCGACTGCTCGCACATTCACTCGCTGCGTTAGTGTGACAAAGCATAAGCTAGTTTGCCTGACCGTCTGTTCTCTTTCCCTTTCCCATGGCAGAGGTCTCCCAAAGAATTTAAATGTTGGGGTGGGGGGGAGGTTCAGTTGAAAAGAGAAGCGGCAGTCATTTTCAGTTTTATTTGTGTCGTTGGTGTGTCGTGTACGACTAGCAACGTTTATGATTCTAGCACTCATGACGGAGATGACAAAAATTACCCTTCGTGCGTAAAAAAAAAAAAAAAATCGTTAAGGATTAAAGATGCACTACAGAAGAATCTGAACTCGTCTTTTTACCGCGGGAACTCGATCTACACGCTCCGAGCATTCTTAGAAACTTTGAAGGATTCTCTTGTGCGGACGACTTCCCTAATTTAAATCAGATTAAACGTCCTGGCTCCCGCCTTTTTTTAACTCCCCGCTGAAGGTAGGGGGAGTCTTCTAACGCGTGGAGTGCCTTTCAGGCGGCCGTGTGGCTGCTTCGCTTTAGCTTTTATTTTGTTTTTGTTTTTTTAGGTTTCCGTGCACAAATAGAAAACAACATAGCTGCAAATGAGTCCCCCGGAAATAGAAATACGCGTGGACCCTTTGCTTTCGCCGAGCTCTACGCATAACTCTGCCGATGGCAGAGCGGCAAGCCGACACGGGACTGGCTGAAAGCCACTCCACGCGTTGGTTGACCCCTCCTTCCATTAGCGGTGCGTTCAAAAAAAGGCGAGAGCCGGGACGTTTCATCCGATTTAAATTGGGGAAATCGGCCGCACAGGACAAGAAGTCGAAGTTTCTCAGGACGCTCGGAACGTGTAGATCGAGTTTCGGCAGTAATAAGATGAGGACACATTCCCCTTTAATGCACAAGTAAGCTAAACTGGGCTAGTCGGAGCAATTGCATCTTGAAATACGTAGCGTGAAAAACAAGACACAGGCAAGGTGAAGACAGGACACGAGCGCTCGTGTCCTGTCTTCACCTTGCCTGTGTCTTGTTTTTCGCGCCACGTATTTCAAGATGCCCCTTTAATGCACCTTTAAGGGACTACCTTCAGGAAGACAGGGAGGACGGGGGGGGGGGGGGGAGGGATGGTACACTTCTAGCGCATGTGTAGGAAAATCGCTGCCCCCGGCGCAAAGGCGCCATAAGAGATAGGATGTTTATTTATTTATTTATGGGGTTTAGCATCCCAAAGCGACCCAGGATATCAGGGATGCCGTAGTGGAGGGCTCCGGATAATCAAAATGCGACCACCGCGGTCGCGATCAAACTCGCGTCTTTCGGGTCAGCAGCCGAGCACCATAACCACTGATCCATCGCGGCGGCTGAAAATCGGATGTGAGCGGCATATAAGACCAGCTAACATATCGTGTCAGCAAGCTTCTGTCTATCGCGAGCCTTCATTTCAGCAAAGGCCAGAGGAAGCGGGCGTGAACCTGGATTTCTACGGTGGTGCCCCCTCTGCGTCATGAAAAGAGGGTCCGTGCCTCTCTCTTTGGTTCGCGCACTTACTCATCTAGACGCCATACAGTCGGCGTGAACTTTTTTTACCAACTTAGAGCGCAACTGATTTAGCTAAAACAAAAACTCCCTGCATTGCAATAGAGCACACTTCGCCACATCCAGACTCTAAGGTGCAAAAGAAGCGCTCCTTCTTCGATCTTTAACCTTGACTTAGTGTCGTGTACGTGTGAAAAGAAACTTTGCAAGCCTCGATGGACAGTTGGTAGAGCGCTTTTTGCTTAAATTTCTTCGCGTAGTTGACAGTTTGCGTGCTTTTTACTTTCCTTGCTATACTGTAGCACGTTAGAATCCTCTTCACACACCCCTATCTTTGCATGTCTCCTCGTCTCCCAGCGTTTTTTTCTCTGCTTTCTTCAACCACGCAGCTGCGCAACCGGAGGTCATTTTCTGCTCTGCTCGCTATGGAGCCCCTGGCAACTGGCCTCGCCATCAAAGACGCCAGTTTGCTTATTCTGACTCGTTTACCTTGCTCTTTTAACGCTTTCTGTAGTGTATTTCTTTCCTCACATAGAGGAATCAGACAAAAGAAACGTTATTTTCTCCCGGGCATGCGGTCCCGGAATGGGGCTACATGGAGCGCCCTGATATTACCCTCACATTTGCGATGTTACGCCATTGCTTATTTGGTCTGTGAGTGCCATATGCTTCGTTCGCCAGCAATGTTTTCCAGGCAGACCAGTGATCGGGATAGCAAAGGCATTAGTTGTTCGTGCTGCTCTCTGGCAGAAGCCGTTTATACGAGTCGGAAAGCTGGAACCATGTTCATTGTAATTATGCTCGCTTTGCCGCGCACAATCCGGCAGCTTGTAAGGAGGAGGCTATCGATTTGGCCAGGTATTCTTAATCACGCCCAGCTTATTGCGACAGTAATATGGCCTGCGACTTGTCTCCTATGTTCCCAATTTCTAGGTTGTCTTTCGGCAATGTGGGTTAGGATTTAGTCGATACAATCGAAGTACAACCGTCCTTGACCCGCCAGCTATAGAGATGAAACCCGAATTGGCTGAAGTTGCAAAGCTTTCACTGAGCGGGAAACATCTTGACCAGATGGCTTATATCGCGAACTGTGCTTGTGTTTTTCAAGTTGTGTCTCGAAGTAATAAAGTTATACGGGAAAGTTCGTCTTCCAAGCTGCTGGTTGCTCACCTTTCATCGTGTATGACTAGGTGTATTTATTTATTTTTTATTTATTTATGAAATACTGCCAACTGCCTCTTGGCAGTCAAAGCAGGAGTGGATACATTGTTCTTGAACAATTGCTAAGGTGAGTTTAACAGCGGCAAAGAAAGAAAACATGCTATTGACAATCAGCCACCAAGCAATGTGCACAATCAAAAAACACACAAAAAAAAAGACAGAAGGAATACACTTTGAAAGGCGGACGGCAAAGCAAGAAGCGTTGTAAAGAAATACTTGCTGCATCATAGATAAGGTGACACGGCCGTAACAAAAGATTCAACTGAGGGCATGTCAGCTACTTCATAGGGTAAGGCGTTCCACTCGGCTGTGGTTCGAGGAAAGAATGATGAACGGTAGGCGTTAGTTTTAACCTGCGGCATTACAATTGTTTTGCTGTGCTTGCCTCTCTGCTGTGTATATTACTGTGTATATTGTTGTGTATATTACTTCTCCATGATTAATTTTATAAAAATATGAAATTTCGAAACATGCACAGCAGAGATTGTGCTATGCCGTCTGCTGTTTACGCTCAGATCATCGCTTGGCGCGCAAAAGTTCTAAATTTTAACCGCCGTCAAGCGCGACAGGCAGTACGTAGCACTCTGGATCTGGAGATGTGATAGACATTTACTTGAGCCAGTGGAAAGCTCCGCAAAATGAATGCTTTCATTTACAAACAATGGCTATTTGTGATGACTTTCATGATACTTCAATTAGTGTATTTCAAAATTAAGAAATGTGGATGGATGAGCTGTGGGTGCGATACCCTTAACTATGTCTGTCGCTGCGATAAAACAGAAGCTCCGATGTGAGCGTCTAAAACTAAATCTATTTTATAGGCAGGCACCCATGGCGGCGCATTATAGAAAAAGGAAAAAATAAAACCGAGCTGAACGATCATTTTGTTCATGTCACTGAATATTTCGCTTCTATTCAATATTTCAAGTGTCAGAAATTTTTTAAGCCTTATAAAAGTGTGCACTTTAAACAAAGCAGTGGAAAGTAGAATCAGAGCCAGCAGCAGCAAAACTTGAAAGATAAATTGACCGTCTGCATTGTCAGCGAGAGTAAATTTAACTATTGAATGCTTTTCAGCAAAAGCCATAACGCAGTGCGTTCTGTCCTCTGCTACTAGTTCTTCTGGCAAAGGGGTGTAACTACGGAGCCGAAACGCGCCCACTCTTCCTACGCCGCTGAATGTAGTCCCACTTGCAGATATTAGTTTTGTTTAATTAAATCTCTTATATTTCGAATATTCGTCATTTAAGACACATTTCTAACATAACTGCAAACTCTCAACTTTGACAGTGAAAGAAAAAGTACTTTTCTTGATAACAACAACTTTGATAGGCATGGTGAGTTACAAAAAAATTCTGCAGATGGCGCCAGTTTCTGCAGTGATAAATTTAAGGTGCCAAAGAAAAAGCAACGCTTTAGTCCGCTAAGCGCACAGTCGAGCGGTCGAACTATTTGGCGGAGTGACACAGTTACGGACGCTCCGGCCGTGCAGCCTTCCCTTTATTGCGAAGAAAAGATGTCGCCGAGTACTAGGGCGGCGGATGGTGATAGCCGCACTCTCGTCTTGAGAAGCCTTCATTATTCTTCGCCCAATATTCTTCGCTGGATAAAGCACTCGCCTTCCTTCGCCGCTTTTGGTGCGTGGCGACCGGCCTGAGTATAGCCGCGTCCACGTATCGAAGATGAGGATGAGGTTATGAGGATGAGATGAGGTTTTGCCAGCACGCGCTACAGAAAATGCTGACACCTTTGCCTCTACCGGAGGCCGGCGCTCCATCGACCGCCACGTAGAGGCAACTGCAGTAAATGTGGTCGCGGTTGTGTTGCCAACCGCGACCTTAACCGGATGCTTGCACGATCTTCACTTTGATACGTGGCCGCCTTTGGCCATAAGAATTACTACCAGTGCTTAAGTGCCGCCGAATACAGTCGCATCTACTTTTCGTACTGGGAACAGCGTTCGGCGTCATTGGCTGCATTGATTAGGTTAGGTGCTGTTTGAAGCACCACAGCACCTTCCCGCTCTTCAGAGGTGATCAAAACCTTCCGCAGCGCCAAAAGACTGCTGAAAATTGATGATGCCAATATCGCTGAGTTTTTAAGCTTAAGCACAAAGTTTGCTTTAATTTTCATAGAATTTATGATAAAACATTCCACGCTAAAAATACAGCCTATCTCGATGTCGAGTGAAGTGGAAGCATGAAAGTACTGTGGGAAGGACACATCACATTCTGTGCACTGCTCCTCCCGAAGACCTTGGCTTTCAGAGAAGCGCTCTCCTCCGCTATCCGCCGTGATATACACCTTGTGTACACCTTTTAGCGACCCGCTTGGCTAGCGCCTGCTAAGTTCCAAAGATGACAAAGTGTCTCCAGCACGCACGGGTGAACGGTACTCGGCTCGCAAGGAAAGTGGCTCTCTGGGAGGGGACACGGAAAGATTCACTGCTGGTAGCCGGAGTTCCTGGGTGGCAGCCGGTCTTGGGAGACTGGTAGGACGTAGTGCCGGGCGCGATAGTCGAATGTGAAATGGGCGGCACTGAGCAGGAGGGAGGGTCAAAGTACGGGTGATGATAAGGGGAGCACGGGTGGCGTTGCATGTGCCTTGGCTGGCAATTAAGGGACCGGAGTGCGGGAGGCTGCGCGACTGCGGCCACAGGAGGCTTGCTGTGTGCGAAGAATCACGGCTGAGCTGGCGCACATGAATGAGCGGAGCACTTTCCAAATTAATCCTACCTAATCTGGCGTACGCCACGTCGAGTGTATTTCATGAGATGATGAAAGACATATTTTTTACTCAAGCGTTCGCATAGCTCAAGAACCAGCAGGCAACTAACCGCGCTGGAAGTTCTGCCACGGCTGAATTCTTCCCCACATAGCTGTGCCAAACGTCGGAGCCCCTTCTCCGGCTCTCCTTTCGCTGGAAAAGTGAAAAATCAATACCGATAGCCATGTTTTTTTCTGACACCGACAGGCGGCAGTACTGCTGACGACTGAGTAAAGCATAACGAAGCGCAGCCAGTGCTTGCGGTGCACGGGTTGATTCGGATGGCAGCGAGAAGACAACGACCTTATAATCCTTAAGTTACCGTCCTTGTCTTACATTGGACGTGTGCATTTCATTGAAAGAAGATTTTTTCCGGAGTAATTTGCTTTTCCTGACTTATACGTGAAGGGGGCGTTCGTTAGGCCGAGAGATGAAAAAATAAACGTAAGGGGACGGCTGCATAAGGCATTTTCTCTCTTGCCGGTGCGCACCAACCGGGCATAATTCTGTAAAGGAAAAATGCTGCATCCACACGCTGCGCAATACCAGTCATACAGGAAGCTAATGAGAACGTACTCTCTGCAGTCTTCATGGAACTGCGGGACTGAGCTGAATATAAACTTCTGTCTGCAAGGTTTACAGAGGAGTGCAAGAAACTAACGGAATATGTTCCAAATAGAACGTGTTTCAAACTGAACGTGTTTTTGAACTTAATATGTCTCAAACAAAGCGGCGACGACAGCGGCCACCTGCGCCATGCGTGACGTCGCTCGGCTTCGCGCATGCGCGGAAGTGGCAAATCTGGCCTCCGGCTCACGCGAAGCGAGGTGTTGACTAGCCTAGTGAATGTTTTCGCTTCAAAATAATGTTTGATATTGTAGCCAAAGCTATATTGGCCACGAACTTGCGATTTCGCTGTGGTGGTGCTCCGAGGAGGCACAAAGACCGATCTTGAGCCGTTGCCTAGCAAACGCCGCAGCTGGCGAACGCCGCGCGCTCGCCGAGTCATCTGGCTTGACGTCACACCGCGCGTTTGTTATGACGTCACACCGCTTGCCTCATCGTTGCGCTCGCCTCCGCTTGCTTCGCCAGCTGTGTCGCATGCTTTCGCTAAGTATATCCTGGCATAGCCGAGCTAAGCCACTGCCAATTTTTGTTTTAATTTTAACTGTGGCACTTCTTACAGCTGAGTTAGGAGTCTAGTTTATGAACCCCAACAATAGTATCGTTTGCTTTTCAGCCTAGCGTATTTTGGCCAATTTATTTGCGGCCTGCCTTTGTTAAAGATGTGCGTACTCCTAAGCAACGAAATTTGAAAACGCGGTTGGTTTTAGGGTAAACAAGGAAGCATACTATTCACTCATATGTAGGTATGTGCCATCCAGGTGGCTTGGGCGTTGCGGTGAGGATAAGCTTTCACTTGAGCAGCTGAGAAACTGGCAAAACCTTATGAGGTTTTTGTTCCTTTTTTCTTCGAATTCAGTCGTCTACTCTCAAACACTCGCGCCGTTTATTTCTCTCAATAACTCCTCGGGATACCACCACCTTTAAGCTGCAGCCAATGCGCGATTTGCACAGCGCCACAAATCGGCTATTTTCTGGGGAACGGTTCCCAAAATTTTAAGTCAGTTGTAACCAAGCCATTACAGAAGTGCATTCCTTCGTCTCTGAGGTTACGGCGGGCACGGCTGCGCCATCGCAAATCTATTAAGCGTCAGTAAATAAGTGGCGGCTCTTAAGTGGCTCTCCCAAAGCGAGTGCACTCAAGACCGTTTGCTCCATTTCAAGTGACATTCCAGTCGTCAACCATGCGCCACGTCTGGGAATTGCCTCGTGAGCCAAAAATTCCGCCAACTCCGGCGATGTTCGAAGAACCGCAGAATGGCCCCTGCCTCTCCGCGAGCGACTCTAATGTCTCCCTGGGCTGTTCTCTAACGTCAAACTTTCGCGTACCTTCAGTCTGTCGTTATCCTGATGAGCTCGGAAATGTCCCCTTTAGTTTCGGTATTTTGTCGCTCAATTTACTGAGTCATTTGGTGTTCGAATTCGCGCATTTCACAAGGTGTCATTCATAGCCACATTGTGTTTGCTTTATTCAGGCTCAATGCAATTTCGAAGTAAAATGCAGCTTCTCAAGCTATGTGAGGGCTCAGCACCGCACTTCTAACGTGCTTTGGTGGAAGCTTCACTCTTATTTTGTGCTTCATATTCACTTTAAGCTCAAATCGAGGATATTTAAAAATAAAAAAAAACTTTTAATGCTTTGTAAAAGTAGGACAGCATTTTGTTCCTAGGCGGAGCCAGAATAAATGAGGTGGCCTAACGTCGGTGCGCGGCATGGCTTAAAACAATAACACACGGCTCTCCTTTTTTAAATGGACCCTGAAGACTCCCATCACTGACTACTGTGCCTTGACAGACAGCCTATTATCTCCCCATGCGAGTTGCCTTTCCTAGCTTGGCATATTTTCGATGTTTGTATGTTGTTGTTTTTTTTGGCTGCTTGTCTAGATCCAAGACTCGCCATGAACAAATGATTTGCCACCTTTCTATACTTACAAAACATTACGACGACTTTACTTTACGCAGCTCGGACGGTACCTAGACTTTTTACTGCAGCGCGTAGAAATGCCTTCGGTGCAACTGCGATGGAACAACTGCAAATGTGTTTTCGCAGGCCACTGTGCAGTTCTAGATTGCATTTATCTTTGCTGCTACACACTGCATGAGTATGTAAGCTTACTTAGTGAGGAGGCAGCACGCGCATGCTCCGAGTCCGATGTGTTCGCACTGTTGCTCAAATTAGAGATGGTCCCAGCAGAATACGGCGGCTGGAGTTTCAGCACATTTTAATGTCAAAAGGCACTGTTATTTTTCGGCACACCTGCTATCGTATTGCCAGCTACCACGACAGCGCTGATGTATAGGCGCAAAGCAGTCAGAATCTCTTCTTGCGTGGAATATTTTTCGACGTGGGCTGTACAGATCCCACTCACGGGTGGCTCATAAGGAAAAGCGCAGTAGATTTTACCTAAGCGTCATTGACTCGCGCAGTTTACGCTTTGTAGCACATTTTATTCAACGTTCAATTATTTTCTTAGTTCTGGTTAGAACACTTCTTCATACGGCATAGTATGCGGTATACTTTGTACTTGTCTATATGTATTTAACTGGACACTGAATTCTGTACAACATACCAAACTATGTACTCTGTATAGTACAGATAACATATTGTGAACTGCATTATGAACTGAACAGTGATATATATAGCATTGTGTAACTCTGCACAGAATGTAATAGACTGTCCGCATTGTGCGATGTTTTATTTGCCGACAGAAAAAATTCAGCAAATTGTATCGTTTACTGCACGGCTCTGATGCAAAAGTGCTGAACTTTTCTCTGAAATACACTTTTTTACGCCCTTGGACATTACTATGTTTCATTCCCTCCCAAATTGTCTTTATGTGAAGAAGAAAAGAAGCATCAAGTATTTAGCGTCAGGCAATGCAACCCAGCTACCTGCAGAAACCAAAAATGAGGCTTTGGTTCATGAAACAACTGTTACCTCCTAACGTATAACTTGACTAAACAACAGTCCTTCCACTGGTAAACGAAGAACGAGCACATCTGTTTCACTAACTTTTTCCTGAGTCGAATGAGCAGCCACACTGTTCGAAGGAATACTGTCTCGCTTACTTCTTCTCAATTGTTCTCAATTTTGTGAAGCAGTACGTTAATTTATTTATGGCATGTACGTGTATAATAGTTGGTAAGTAATGCCACTGATCTTACAGCACACGACATGTGAAGCTGATCATACCTGAGTGTTGTAATGAATCATTTCGGTTAATATAAGATCTGTCAAGCATTTTGCAATGACATAAAAGAGTATTGGCCTGAGACATACGTGCTTCCTGGCGTGAAACGTTACTTCTCTGAAAAGCAGCGCAATTAGATGTAAAATTTATCAACATAACATGAAGCGGAAAGGCATACGCGGGCTAGTGTAGTGTTAGAACGTAACCAGCCACTGCCCGTGAAGCTAACAATTCCGTATACGCCGATGACAGGAATGTCAAGAGAGCACAACCGGTAGGAAGCATAAGCAGCTAAACAAGCGAGTTCAGAGAGCAAGCGACGATAGGGCGCCACCATCTTCGAAGGAGAGGTCAGGGCAATGGACGAGTGAACGCGAAGAGAGGAACTAAGAGGATCGGACCAATAGCCACCTCGCCTAGTAAAAGGTCCAAATACAAGATATTCACCAAATAAATGTCAGACATTCAAACAACAAGAAGAAAAAGACATATACTACAGTCAAGGCACTGGCAAGACGTAAAGCGCAGGAATATTAAAACAAAATGGCGAGTGTAAGAGAGAAGACGAAAAATAAATTTACAAATGCACAAATCCAAACACAAACGTATTTATTCTACAGTTACGGACAGACAAAAAAAGTGTTTTTAAATAAGGCCGCATGTTTCAGTTCGATGTCATCGGGAACTTCATTACATATCTGGGCACCATTATATACTAATAGTTTTTAACCATAAGTGTTTTGGCATGGCGGTAGGTTAAATCTGTTATTAATGGCGGCTCCCGTTGTCTCAGCGGTGACCTAAACAGTTTAAGAGGAAAGGGATCGTTTGTTCCTAGTACTGTGTTTATTACTTGTTTAGTTTGTATGCAACTGATACCGGTATTATTCGCAATTGTTGAAAGAGTGCTCGGCTAGGCTGGTTTTCCTTTGCGAAGGTTGTGGTACAAGCAGCATGTTCCTGCTAATGTGTAATTGATTCTAAATACGTTTTATAGATGCAGCCCCATGTCGTTAGACAGCGACACAAGTGGCCAAGGACAAACGAGAAATACAATACACGCAAAATTGGTGCACGAAAACATTCTCTTGCCCTTAATAAACTTCTTTTTGTTGATGTCATCCTCAGTGCGGCCGACGCTTTCTCTGTCGTATAGCTTTGAAGGCGACACGCCGGTGTGAATGCCATTCCCTTCATCCCTTCTCCCTCGCAACCCTTCACTCCTTAGCCCACCTCTGTATAGACCTATCTTCTGCTGAGCGGACTGAGACTGAGCAGTGTCCTGTCGCCTCGGGCACTGACCTTTTTTTCTTAATTTTAACAACTCCTCTTACTCTCACTTTAGCGCATTCGTCTTCAACATTGTTTCTCCCACCCATTTCTTCTGTGCCGTTGTTATAGTAGGATTCGCAGACACTGCCAACTGCGTGCAGTGAAAAGCGTCTCTCTGACAACCCGAAACTATATAAAAAATATAGAAAAAAATGTTCCCCTTCCGACCGTCGGATAATAGCGATGAAGTGTGCCAGCTGTAGACTCTCTTGGATAGGAGGAGAAGGTACTAAGATTTATTGTGATTACCTTAGCTTCCTTCTCATCGCCACGCTTCCCCTACCTTCCTTTCATCCCCAGCCTTCCTGTCGTCGCTCTTCTTTGGCTGTTCATTGTCTTGCTTTCTTTGCCGTTGATCTCTGCAGCCGGTGTTGGCCTCATCGATGGCTACGGGCAGTTCTGTGCGCTTTCTTATTGGAACTAGGGAGGCCACTCAGCTAAAGACGGAATGACAACATTCTTTGCTGGCTTCACCAAATTGCTACTGCGTTTCCAAGTAGGATATTTCGATCATACCACAGATTTAGACACAATATTGTTGCGGGAAAGAATATATTTACAGATATTTACAAATAGACAAGAACAGCTGCGAGCGGCACCGAGAACACAGTCCGAACTTCGTTGTCGTCTTCTACTCTTCGCACTCGTGCCATCGCTCTTTGTCGTCGTCGTCTACCCGCATCAGGACCCCCGGCTGCGGAAACGCCGTCTCGGCGTTAGGGCGGCGACGTATGGGCGTCGTGGTAAGGTTTAAGGCGACAGACGTGGACGATGTCGGTGGTGGCGCCAGATGACGAGGGCGAGGTTTCAAGCGGAGCAATTTCATAGTTCACGTCAGTAACACGGCGCACGACACGGTAAGGGCCATGGTAGTGCGAAAGGAGCTTCTCGGAGAGACCGACGCTGCGAGAGGGCGTCCAGAGAAGGACGAGTGATCCTGGGGTATATTCGACGGCCTGGTGACGGCGGTCGTAGGCTGACTTCTGGGAAACTTGAGAGGCTTGGAGCCTACTACGTGCTATTTGGCGCGCCAGCGTGGCCTGGGAGATGGCGTCCCGAGCGTAAGCAGTGGGGGGGGGCTGAAGAAGGCGGCATGAGTGTGTCCAAAGGCAAGGTGGGATGCCTACCAAACAAAAGGTAGAAAGGAGAATAGCCTGTTCTGTCATGAAGGGAAGAGTTATATGCAAATGTCACATAAGGCAAGGCTGCGTCCCAATCTCGGTGGTCTGGCGATACGTACATGGCTAACATGTCGGTGAGCGTGCGGTTGAACCTTTCCGTAAGCCCATTGGTTTGTGGGTGGTAAGCTGTCGCGAGCTGGTGCTGCGTGTCACACGAACGAAGAATGTCGTGAACTACTCTGGATAGAAAATAACGACCGCGGTCGGTGAGCAGTTGACGAGGGGCGCCGTGGTGAAGGATGACGTCTTGCAGAAGAAAATCGGCAACATCGGTAGCGCAGCTGGACGGCAAAGCACGCGTGATGGCGTACCGAGTCGTATAATCAGTTGCGACAGCGATCCACTTGTTGCCGGAGAGGGACGTCGGAAAAGGGCCAAGAAGGTCGAGGCCAACACGGTGAAAAGGTTCCGGAGGTATGTCGATAGGTTGCAGAAGACCGGCAGGCAGAGTGGAGGGCCTTTTCCGACGTTGACACAGGTCGCAAGCGGCCACGTAACGCTTGACGGAACGATAGAGACCAGGCCAAAAGAAGCGATGCCGCACCCGAGCGTACGTGCGGGACACGCCAAGGTGACCGGCTGTCGGCAGATCGTGCAGTTCTGCAAGGACAGAAGGGCGTAGACGTTGGGGTATCACGAGCAGGAGCGGGGGGCCATCGGAGCGTAGGTTTCGGCGATACAAAATGCCGTTCTGGAGCACATAAAGGTTAAGAGACGGAGATCGGTTTGCAGAGCGGATGCCATCAAAGATAGGTCGTAAAGATGAGTCGTCACGCTGTTCGTTGGCAATATCAGCAAGATCGGAGATAGCTAAGAGGCAGGGCAGGGTCTCAGCGTCCTCTAGGTCAGGTGGTTCCACAGGGTATCGGGATAAGCAGTCAGCGTCCTGGTGATGGCGCCCTGACTTGTACACGACGGAGTATGAGTATTCTTGGAGGCGCAATGCCCAGCGACCAAGGCGACCGGTGGGATCTTTTAGTGAAGACAACCAACAGAGAGCGTGGTGATCAGTGACAACAGCGAATGAACGGCCGAACAGGTAGGGTCTGAATTTAGCTACTGCCCAGACAAGGGCAAGACACTCGCGCTCAGTAATGGTGTAATTTTGCTCTGCGGCTGAAAGTAGGCGGCTGGCATAAGCGATGACTCGATCTTGACCCTGTTGACGTTGGGCTAGGACGGCGCCGATGCCATATCCGGAGGCGTCGGTGCGAACCTCTGTGGGAGACGACGGGTCAAAATGTGCTAAGATGGGCGGAGTGGTCAGCAAATGGACGAGGGATGAAAATGAGTTCTCTTGAGCAGGGCCCCAGGTAAAGGGGGTGTCGTTCTTTAGAAGATCGGTGAGGGGACGAGCGATGCCGGCGAAATCTTTGATAAAACGGCGAAAATATGAGCGCAAGCCGACAAAGCTGCGCACATCTTTCGACGACCTTGGAAGAGGAAAGTCCTTCACAGCTTGAATTTTGATGGGATCTGGGCGTACACCAGAAGCGTCAACGAGGTGTCCGAGAATAGTGAGTTGGCGACGACCGAACTTGCATTTCGATGAGTTCAGCTGAAGTCCGGCGTTACGAAACACTGTCAGAATATTGGAGAGGCGCTCGAGGTGCGTGGCAAAAGTAGGCGAGAAAACCACAACATCGTCTAGGTAACAGAGGCAGGTGGACCATTTAAAGCCACGAAGAAGGGAGTCCATCATTCGTTCGAAGGTAGCTGGGGCGTTACAGAGGCCGAACGGCATGACTTTAAACTGGTATAAGCCATCAGGCGTCACGAAGGCGGTCTTCTCGCGGTCATTTTCATCAACGGCAATTTGCCAGTACCCCGATCGAAGATCAATTGAAGAGAAATATTTGGCGGCGTGGAGGCAATCGAAGGCATCATCGATCCTTGGTAGTGGATATACGTCTTTTTTTGTGATGCGGTTGAGGTGCCGATAATCAACGCAGAAGCGCCAGCTGCCATCCTTCTTTTTCACCAGGACGACTGGTGAAGCCCAAGGACTTGACGAGGGCTCGATGATGTCTTTTGCGAGCATCTTGTCCACCTCTTAATTTATGACGGTACGTTCGGCGCTGGACACTCGGTACGGACGTCTGCGGAGAGGAGCGGAATCACCGGTGTTTGTGATGCGTCACCACAGAGGTCCGAGCCAAAACACGGCTATCAAAGTCGAAGATGTCGCGGAAAGATGATAAGAGGCACCTAAGATCGCGAGCTTGCATCGGCGGTAGGTCAGAAGCGATCATGTCGGCGTAGTCGTCCGTTGGGTTCGCTGTTGATGGGGCCGCAGGCAACCGGCATTGCTGAGTGGAAGGTAAGCAGCTGTCCACCACTGATATCACACATTCGGCAGCAGGGCACAGCGTGGCGAGTGAGATGCCTTGCGGGAGCGGTTGGATGGAGGAACCGAAGTTCAGGACCGGAAGGCACCCTCGGTTGGCCGACATTGTAAATACAATGTGTGGAAGCGCAATGCTGCGCGTCAGGGCGACGTCAAGTTCCGGAGTGACTACGTAGTGACCATCAGGTACAGGGGGAACAGATGAGAAAGAAATGTAAGTTGCGGCTTGAGGCGGTAGACGGACAAAGTTGACAGCACAAAGACGGTGTATAACTGGGGACGGCGACTCAGCAGAAAGAGGAAGGTCAAGCTGAACAACATTAGTGGCGCAGCCAATGAGGGCTGAATGCTCAGACAGGAAGTCGAGGCCAAGAATGACTTCATGAGGGCACTGGTCCAGAACAGAGAACAGAACGGATGTATGGCGGCCGGATATGGTCACACGGGCTGTGCATAGTCCAACAACATGAGCAGTTCCGCCGTCGGCAACGCGGAGAACGGCTTTGGGTGCAGGGGTCAGTACTTTTCGGAGGCGGCGTCGTAGGGCTGAACTCATGACGGAGACGTGCGCGCCTGTATCGATCAGGGCTCTCACAGGCACTCCATCGACATGAATGGCGAGCAAATTATGGTGTGCGCGAAGGGCTAATCGAAGATTTTGGGACTGGGGCTGTACTGCAGCATCACCTCCAGACACTGCAGCCTCTAGTTTTCCGCTTGCGATCGTCCGTAGGGGCCAGGAGAGGAGCGACGGCGTTGGGGCGAACGAGACTGGCGACGCAGGGGGGACGGGGAGCGGCTGGAGCGGGGAATCTGGACGTCGACTGTAGCACTGTGCTGGGCTGGAGGGGGCGTGTAGTGGCTGGGCTGTTCGTCGTCGCGGTGGGAGCTGAGAGGACGGTATGTGCTGCGACGGGACCAATAATTTCGACAGTGGCGGGAGATGTGGCCAATGCGGTGGCAATGGAAACAAATGGGCCTGTCGTCGGTTGTCCGCCAGTCGTTAGGGTTTCGGCGACGTGGAGTGAAGTACGGAGGTCGTCCAGGAGCAATCGCAGTGATTTCGGGTGGTGGTGAAGATCGTGCAGGGCTGACGGGCTGGAAACCAAGGTTGGCAAGCTCTTGGCGGACGACAGCTTGTACCAGAGAGATGGTAGGTAAGCGGGTGTCGCCATCATGTAGATGCTGGGGGGCAGGGGACATAGCTTCGAGCTCGCGTCGGATGATGCGGGTCACATTTTCTGGGGGCGCTGGAGTTGCCCGGTGTCGCAGGTCTTCACATGAAGAAGTCGCAGCCGTGTTGGGGAGGCGTGTGTACGGCTGGCTAATACGCCTGCTTTTGGCTTCCTCGAAGCGTCGACATTCCTTAATAATTCCGTCGACTGTAGTGCAGCTCTTGTATACGAGCAAGTTGAAGGCATCGTCGGCGATTCCCTTCAACACGTGGCCGACTTTGTCAGACTCGGGCATGTTGGCGTCAACTTTGTGACAGAGGGCCAGCACATCTTGAATGTACGACACATAGGACTCCGTAGATGTTTGAGCTCGGGAGGCGAGGTCCTTCTTAGCGGCAAGCGTTCGGCCGAGCGGCCGTCCAAACAATTCGCGGAGTTTCTCTTTGCACACGTCCCAGCTGGTCAGGTGGTCTTCGTGTGTCTCATACCAGACCCGGGCGGTGTCTTTTAGATAGAATATTACATTTGCGAGCATAAGGGTCGGATCCCAGCGGTTGTAGGTACTCACTCGCTCGTACATGTTGATCCAGTCGTCGACGTCAGTGTTGTCGGTACCAGAAAATGTCCCAGGGTCACGAGGGGGAGAAAGAACGAGTGATGTCATGGCCGGGTCTGAGGTTTGCTGGGCGGCGTCGTGGGTCATGATGAGTGAAGGCAACTGGCGGCCGCTGCGGAGCTCCGTCGTCGGTAGACGTAAGGGGAAATCCGCACCTCCACCAAATATGTTGCGGGAATATATTTACAGATATTTACAAATAGACAAGAACAGCTGCGAGCGGCACCGAGAACACAGTCCGAACTTCGTTGTCGTCTTCTACTCTTCGCACTCGTGCCATCGCTCTTTGTCGTCGTCGTCTACCCGCATCAATATTTTGTGCTGAAGAGGATTACAGTCTATGCCGGAAGCACGTGGCAACGAGGTTTGCTCCTGTGCAATATAGGAGAGCCCTTAAGGCACCCATGAAAACCATAACGTTTCAGACAGTGAGCGTAATAACTTTGCTTACCTTACACATGTTTAGAGCTCAACGGTTATCAAAAGTGCTCCGCTTCTGGACTGAGAAATGGACCTCGTTGTTTGGTTACTTTGGACAAAGACGGTAGAAAATAAAACAACTCTATTGCAATGATCTAAAAAAAACATATAATTTTTATATTGAATCTTGCGAAGTTCTAGTTTTCAATGTTATTATAATGCGTATTTGTATATTGTGCGATACACAAAATGCAGGTATGCTATGTTATAACCCATGATATTAGGTTCGAAATCAAGGAGAGCAACAGCCTTTGGTAGGGCATGCAATCAGAAGCCAAGAAAACCGATGTACTTAAAGGGTAATGGACTGGACTCCAAGAGAAGGCAAGCGATCCAGAATAGGCAGAAAGTTATGCGTGCAGATGAGATTAAGTCTGCGGTGACAGGGAGGCCGCAGCTGGCACAGAGCACGGTCAGTTCGAGAGATATGGGCGAGGCCTTTGTTCTGCAGTGGGCGTAGTTAGGCTAATGATAACGAAGATGAGCATTGTGTTTGCGGTCAGAAGAAAGCGTGTCAGTTTATTTCGCGTAGGCTGTTGAATACTAGGCCATCGAGCTGTACTTGTGGGGCAGCCATGTTGGACTCAAAACTAGGTACTGTAGCAGTGCTACTTTGAAGAAAATCTGACGAATAAAAATAAAGAATTTGGACTTGCTTTTTGTTCTGAGACCTGAAAATATAGCGCTGAGATTAACACTGCGCTTTTAGTGCTGTGCAGTCTCATGAGAACCACTGCGTTATTTTAGTGAAAAACGTTGGCTGCTTTACCTACGAAATACAAAATCAGTATGTACTCCTTAGTGTCATAACCTTTTCAGGTGTTTTTCTTCCTTCTGGTTCTGCAGCGAGAGATGCCTTAGTGCGGATCTATGGTTATACCGGCGGAATTTTTGTTCTTTTTTTATGTATTGTGCCGCAAACAACAGCTTACTGACGTCACGATGACCGCAGTAAGCGAACTCACGTCCAAGGCAGAACGAAAACTTTTCCCACCGATCTTCCATCAATTGTGACCTGCACCAGCTATGTCCACCCTATGCCTGCAACTGCAGTGACATCTCCAGACTTGATGCGCTGCGATCCCACGCTCTTCCACTTCCACTTCCGCTAAAATCTGTTGACACTTTCTTCACTAAGACACGTCATCCATGAGTTCGGCCTCCGCGAAGACAATATGGGGTCGTAAAATGCTGTTGTGTTTTTTTTTCTTCTTAAATATAATTTTTTACGTGACGGGCCTGAACATAAACACCATGAGTTCGGCTTCTGCGAAGACAATCTAGAGTCGTAAAATGCTGTTCTGTTTTTCTTTTTTTTTTCTTAAAGGTTACTTTTTACGTTAGAGGCCTGAACAAAAAACACCGCTTAAAGAAACCAACAATGCTTGTATTTATGACATGCTTAACTTCAGTTTCATGTAAGGTGTCTACATAAACATACCGACGTGCTCCAAGAAGCAATATTCTTGTGGTCACCGAGCTAGCCTGTTGGTGTTATCAAGAGCAATAGAGTAAAAAGTTTTGGTGCGTCAGTGTTCCTCAAGACAACACTCCGCGTCTAGTCTCTGGTGACCAAACTAAGCAAAAAAAAATTTCGACTAAGCGGAAAGGAAACCTCTGTGAGGTCTACGCGAAACGCCTTCGGCTGTGTTTAGCCCCGCCCACTTGTAGTGCGCCAACGTTGGCCACTAAGAACGACACACAGTAGCACACACGGGGGAAACGGTACTCATTACGAATTTAGATCAACACGACTGCATTAGAGAGGGACAAGCGCTTGCTTTCCCGCACAAGAAAGTGAGCGCAATTTCCGCTTGCCCGGACGATTTTTTCTTTTTTACCTGAAAGGGAGCAGCGGGCAGATTTCTAAATGCAAGAAACCTGTAGACAGCAGTGCGGACGCGAGGGGAAAATAAACGGAAGTTCTGTCGTAGCCGTTTTCTGGACGTCGCCTTCTCCGGCGCACACTTCTCTGTCAGGTAGTGCCTATTCAGCTGTGCGTGATGTCGAACAGCGGAGTCAGAAGGCAGGCAGTGCAGCGAACTTTGCGAGGAGCTTGTAAAAGTGAACGGCACGTCTCTGACGTAGCTTTCGCGTCGTTCTTGAGAACTTCACTTACGTTTTTTTTTCCTGTTCCCCTGGGGCCTAAAAAGCGCCCGCTTCCTTTTTCGCCCCTTCTTCCCGTTCTTGCTTAAAGCGGAAGCTCGGTAAAGCCGCACAGGGCAGACACGCACAGCTCCGGAAACACAATCGATTTGTGTTGACGGCGGTGAAACTTCCAGAGCGTTCTTTTGTTCTTCTCTTCCTCCTCTCCTCTTATTATTTTCGATAAACAAAGCTCTGTTACGAGCATCGTAACTGTTGGTGTGTGCGCACGATCTAGCACGGCTCTGGTGTTTCCAAGTGCCGCGATCGGTCACGCGGGGCCCGTTCCCTCAGTACTGGAGCGATATTAAAGTCGAAACCGTTATTCTGCGCCAGACTACGATGACTCTTTAACAACGGACTTTCCTTGTGACGTCCAAGTGAAAAGTGTTGCCGCAGAAGCAGATACGCCATGGGCGTCCCATCAGACATTCTGTTGCAGTTACTGTTTGCTCTGACTGTCTACACTTGCCGGAGTAGACTACCAAACTGAACCGCCTTATTCGTCGCAGGCCGTAAAAAAAAATCTACACATTTGCTCTCAGTGTGAAGCGTATCATGGCAGAAGCTAGAATGCACCGCACGTGGGAGGAATTTTGCAAACTTCTACACGTGACAGGCTGGATTGAGTATGCTTTCCCTTTTAGCGCCAGCTGCGTGTTTATTTATTAAGGAACCCACAGCATCACATCATTAAAGAACGAAAGAACACATCATTTGATGTCACACTCACAACATCGCTTGGTAGTCTGTTCCATTCTCTAATGGCTTTCGGAAAAAAAAGACATTTTGAACAATTCAGTTTTAGCCACGAATTCGCGGACTTTAAAAACAAGGCCAACACGGTTGGATCTATAAAAAGGCTCCTGCACATACCTTTCGCGTTCAACCCGAACAGTTGAATAATAAACAGCAGGAAATAGCTTCAGACGCAACTTCTTGCGGCGCGTGTCAAGCAATTCCCAGTTGAGTGCATCCTTCGTACGCGATGCACTGTAACGAGCCCCGCGTGTGCCAGACACGAAACGAGAGGCAATGTTCTGCACCCTCTCCAACTTATCTTTATCTCTAGCAGTAGGCGGGTCCCAGACAGTGCACGCGTAGTCCAGAACCGACCTGACGTAAGTCTTGAATAAAATGTCACGACATGACAGTGGAAAAGTGTTTGCATTTCGGCGAAGAAATCCGAAGTTTCTGCATGCTTTAGCAGAGATATAATCGACGTGACGGCGCCAGCTCAAATAAGGAGTAAAATAAATGCCTAGATGTTTAAATTCGAATACCTGTTCTAACATTGTGTTCCTAATAACATATGAATACACATCAGGGTTTTTCTTTTTTCTAAACTTCTTATGGACAGTCTTGGACAAAGTCAAATTCATGTTCCATTTAACGCGCCACTCTGAGATTCTGTTCAAGTCGTCCTGGAACATTTCAGCATCTCGATCACTAGTGACAACACTATAAAGAACGCAGTCATCCGCAAATAACCGCATTTGATATACTATTCCGTCACCAATGTCATTCACGTACTGCAGGAACAATAGTGGTCCCAACACGGAGCCCTGGGGAACACCAGAAACAACCTGCACTCTCTGAGACTCGGCGCCATTCATAACCGCAAACTGCTGCCGTAAACATAGGTATTCTTTTACCTATGATATCACTTGAGGGCTAATATTGTAAAAAGACATTTTTTGAATTAGTAAAGATTGCGTCACGGTATCAAAGGCCTTTTTAAAGTCCAAAAACACGCAGTCCACGCTAAGTCGCCTGTCCAGTGCCTCAGCCAGACCGTGCGCAAATTCAGTCAGCTGCATAGTACACGATAGGCCCCTTCGAAAACCATGCTGCCGAGGATTAAACAATGAATGTCCGTCCATATGTGCTGCTATACTGGTGAACAAAATATGTTCGAGTGTCTTGCATGCATGTCTTGCATCAGATATGCTTCACTGCTTCCTAGGCACCATTCTTCTAAGCACAATTTTGATGCGGAAATAATTGAAGTTATCACACTGGGCGTAGCTGGGCAGTCCTTTTAAACATACCTAAAGTGCTCTTCAAGCTGCCGTAGAAGTATCTGGTGCTCAAAATCACCTTTAAGGGAATCGCATTTTCATGTTTACAATGCATTAAAAATGTACTTTCATAAAGATGAAGTTAATTCCTCCAAATTTACTTGAATTCTAACATATGGGCAGTCCTCGTTAATATATTTGAAGCGCACTTCAAGCTGCCGTGGAATAATCTAGTGCTTGACATAAACTTCCGGGCGACAGTAAAATATGGTCCTTTTCCGTCGTCCTTTCGTTTATCGTAACTTCTAGCAGGGAGACAAGCACCACTTAGATTACGTGTGGAGAAGTTCATAGCATTAGGCAGGTAATCGCGTCTTGGGCAGCTTCCAACCCGAAACTGCCAGGGAAAAGGACCCCGACTCGCAAAGTCGACCGATACCCATAGACGCCCTTGTATTCGTTGGTTAGCAGTTCGATTCATGACCGATACTTGACGCAAGTTGCGACTAAAAATTCTGTTCTAGATCACCCCCAGATTTAAACCCTACAGTCCCGCACTTGTGTGACGAAATGGGGGCCCACAGTCTTTGGGCCAGATACGCCTCACCGGGCAAGATAATGTGTCGTCCCTCGGGGAGGGGGGGGGGGGGGGGGGGACGATGTAAAGCAAGCCAAGTGCTACTCTTGTCGGAGTATTTCCAGTTTGGTGACGTCCCTTTCGGCCGGCATTTGCGATGTCGCGCCATCTTTCCCGTTTAAGTGTTGTCACATGACCTGGCATCGCCATCGACCTCTTGGTGACCTATCTAGTGAAGCAGCGAAACGGCACAGGGCCAAAGGGAAGAAAGGGACGAACACAGCGCTGTGTTCGTCCCTTTCTTCCCTTTGGCCCTGTGCCGTTGCGCTGCTTCACTAGATATGTCAGACCAACTCGCCCACCAGTTCATGTTGTACAACTTGATGACAACCCCGCGTTTTCTCAGGAAAGTGGCTTCTTACGCTTTCGCATGTTCAGCGCCATCGACCAAACCGTTGTGTCGGTGGGACACAGATTAGTTTTCCCATTGAACAGCTTTAATCCGTCTCGTCTGGTAGAGCCGACTAGTAGCCTTTTTCAAGCTGAAATAAATATATTTTTAACGTAATGTTGCTTGCTGCTGAACATCTTCGTCCACGATGAGCGGTCTTTGTCAGGTGTTCATTTAACCCCCTTAGCATGTACGTTCTCGGTTTTTTTGCATTGCAATAACCGAAATAAAAAATAATGATGGTGAATTATATATATTTTCCTAATTGTCCTCTGGGGGTATTATATGGGGGGGGGGGGGGGGGGTCATAAAGCAAAGTACGAATCTTTCACACATGCACACACAAAAAAACACTTCAGGTAGTTAATGTGGCACTCAAGTACAAATAAAGAAAGAGGATTGCAAAGAAATATTCCATGAAATGCAGAATAAATAAACAAAAAAAAAGACAAAGAACAAAGATTCCGGATGCAACATGTAACAAAGTAATTGTGTGTGTTACTTGGAGAACTAGGATTCTAGTTAAGCTAGTAAAACTGAATAAAATAAGGAAGACTGTTATCGTGGCAATCCTGGAGGGCAATTCATTTCATTATTTTACTGATAAGGCTAAAGGTTGATTCTTGTACTTTTCCATCCGTACGAAGATAGGGTTAACTTTGTATGCATGATTGATGCGCTGTGAAGCATATTATGCCATCTGAAGATAAATTACTGCGTCTATAAAAGCACCGGTTATTTGCATCGCCAACCCGTCCATTATAGTTGTTTAGGGGCCGATTACGTAGATTTTCATGTCACTTGCGATGTTCTAGTTGCTTCGACATCCGCCTTGTGTGACGGAACTGCGAGTCTCGATCCCGAGTGCCTCGCGGTGCACACTATTTCCCATACGGACGCAAGCAATTTGCCCTCGCCAGATGCTCACTACCCTCAGATAAAATACTTGGACAATGAGCCTTTGAGCTCACAACGATCAGAGGTAACTCATTACTCATTAAACGCGCGACTCTTCGGCCAAGCAAATTTGCTGCCTCCCCGCAGGGAAGCGTCTGCAGCATGCAGACGTTGGTGAGTGGCGACACCACGGGGTTAACCCGAGCATCCGCAGGGACATCCCCGCAGGGGGATGATGGTGAGCAATGCGTCACCACGGACCCGAGCATCCGCGCTTAGCCGTGCGTGGCATCGCCGTGTCCGGGGAAAAGGGGATCCTGGTGGTTGAGCCGATGCCGAGCGTTTGGACCCTTAAGGCACCTCGGCGGAGGCAACACACCACTTTGGCCCCAGCTTCCTGTAGACGGCACCTCCGGCCTGACCCGACTGGGGGAAATCGGCAGTCGCCTTTTCCTGTCCTCCCCTCTATCTTTCACTTTCCTATTTCCTTTCTTACAACTTTCCTGTATCCTCCTCTCTTCTTTGTTTTTTCCTTCTTTCCTGGCGGCGAGGGTTAACCGTGTGTGACCAACTACCCTGAGTTGAGTCATATTAGGTTATAGTTAAGGTGTACAGCTGGCGTGGGCAGGACTTGCTTTCAAGTTCCTGTCGCGTCCCACTGTTGGGCTCCATGGTGGGTGGCTGGCACCATGACCGAAAAACCTCAATTTTTTATGGCTCCCCCCCTTTCAAAACTTGATCGCTCTCTCAAGAGAGGGCGGACCGAAGCAGACGACTTTTTTCAAAAAAGAAAAGTATCATTTCCAAAATTTCACGTCATCCATAGCAAAACAGAAGAAACGCAAGCAAGGATAATATCCCCATTCCAAGTCTCAAAACGCTTGACGGATGCCTTAGGCCTTGGCTACAAGGTGTCAAAAATGGCCAGTGGCGACTTACTTCTTGAACTGCGCGACAGCATACAACACTCAAAAGTTGCAACAATTGTATCCATTGGGGACATCCCTGTCTCTGTGACCCCACATCGATCTCTGAATACTGTACGAGGCGTCATCTCTGAAATAGATTTTGTCCACATTTCTGAAAAGGAAATGCTCGAAGGACTTACTGACCAAGAAGTTATAGATGTCCACCGGATCAAGATCCGGTAGGATGGCAAAGAAGTGGATACCAAACACCTGATCTTGACATTCAACATGAGCACATTGCCCGAATCCATTGAAGTAGGCTACCTGACAATAAATGTAAGACCGTATATTCCCAACCCACGCAGATGTTTCAACTGCCAGAGATTTGGCCACGGCTCACAGAGTTGTCGCGGCCGCAAAACTTGCGCAAAATGCTCTTCGAAGGACCACCAATCCGAAGAATGTGTTGCTAACCCACGGTGTGCAAACTGTGAAGGAGACCATGCTGCCTACTCCAGAGCTTGTCCTTCATGGAAAAAAGAAAATGAAATTATTACTCTCAAGACTACTCAAAACATTTCTTTCAAAGAAGCACGAAGGCAATACGCTCAGACAAACAAATTCTCCTTCACTGCAAAAACAAACTTCGCCGATGTGGTGCGTGGGCGCGGCGCACCACACCAGGCTTCGGCACCTGTCCAGGTCACACGTAGTGAGCCTGGGGCGGGGCCATCCGCGCCGTCTGGTGGTGTAGCTCACGCTACTGCGCCTACCCCAAAGGAGGGGACGCAGACCCCCGGGTCGGCGGGCCCAAAGGCCTCTTCCCACAGGTCGAGGTCTAACTCAAAAATCAATGTGCCTCCTGCACGGTCGTCCAGTGCCTCTGCAGAGGCGATGGACACGACCCCGGGCAGCCCTTCACCGTCCACGTCGGATGGTCGGCGGAGCTCCCTGGATCGGTCAAAAAAAGACAGGCCCCGAGTCACGGGGCCATAAACAACTTGATCTAGCTTTTCAATCAGTACAAACACAAAACTAAGATGGTTTTCATAATACAATGGAACTGTAGAGGAATGTTGAGGAACTACAGTGATATAACTCATATTCTAGGGTCAGTGATGCCTCTAGCCCTATGTCTCCAGGAGACCAATCTTGGTCCACAACATTCAAATATCTTAAAACATTATACAACTTTTAGGCGTGATCGCGAACATGCAAATAGACTCTCGGGAGGCGTCGCAATCATCATCCAAAGCGGCGTCCCGGCTCAAGAAATCAAACTGAAAACAAAACTTGAGGCGGTTGCGGTTAGCGTCATCAGCTACAAAACCATAACAATATGTTCTGTATATCTTCCCCCACACATCACATTAACATGCCAAGATCTAGAAGGCCTGATCGATGAACTGCCGGAGCCATTTCTGGTAGTTGGCGATTTTAACGCTCACTCTCCGTTTTGGGGAAGCGAACGCTGTGACTCTAGAGGCCAAACAATCGAAGATTTTATACTTTCGAATAATGTCTGTCTTTTAAATACGGGAAAAGCCACATATTGCTGTCCAAGCTCAGCAAAAATGAGCTCTCTCGATTTAGCTTTCGCATCACCATTACTTTTTAACGATTTTAAATGGGATGTTTTAAATGACCCCATGGGCAGCGATCACTTACCTACCGTCATCAGGCTCTCATCGTCCACTCCAATCATCCCCACAAGGCCACGGCGCTGGAAAATTCAGCTCGCCGACTGGTCACTTTTTACAAAAAGTGCCACTCTGGAAAAGGAATTTTGTGACGACCTTAGCACAGATGAAATTAATGAGAAGTTTACTGAATGCAAATATCGGCCGCAACACTCGCTATACCACAAACAACAGGACTTGCACAAAAGAAACACAAAGTGTGGTGGACAAAAGAATGCACATTAGCAAAAAAACAACAAAACAAAGCCTGGAGCGCTCTGCGTCGATATCCCACTGCAGAGAACCTACTCACCTTTAAGAAGGCAAAAGCCAGAGCGCGATATGTGCGAAGAAATGCAGAGAAAACCTCTTGGCAGAAATATGTCTCCTCAATAAATAGTTCAATAACATCAATGAAAATGTGGGGAAAAGTTCGTAAATTTACTGGTGACCATACCCCTTTCACACTTCCTCTCTTGACAGCACCCGGGACACAAACATCTTTAGAAGAACAGGCCAACATACTGGGCGAGCATTTTGCTGAGATCTCAAGCTCATCCAACTACACAAACACATTTCAGAAACACAAAGCAATAGCTGAAAAACAAAAATTTCCATCTGGAGCAGGTGTTCATGAGGATTATAACCAGCCTCTCACACTACAAGAATTAAATAAGGTACTATCTTCTGGCAAAAAGACAGCACAGGGACCAGACAACGTGCATTACGCTATTCTTGCACATCTCTCCGAGGCTGCTGTAGAGGCACTGTTAAAATTCTTTAATAAAATCTGGATAACTGGAAATATACCTGACGAGTGGAAAAAAGCAGTCATAATACCTTTTCTCAAACCCGGAAAACCACCAACAAGTCCTAGCAGTTACAGACCAATAGCCCTCACCAGCTGCATTGCTAAATCTTTCGAAAGTGTAATAAACATTAGATTGACCTTCATACTTGAATCTCGGCAACTATTAGATACACATCAATGTGGGTTCAAAAAAGCATGCTCGACTACAGATCACCTTGTCCGTCTAGAAAACACCATCCGGGAGGCGTTCATCCACAAGCAGCACTGTATTGGGGTCTTCTTCGACTTGGAGAAGGCCTACGATACTACTTGGAAGTTCGGCATCCTCCGTGACCTAGCAGAGCTAGGTATCCGCGGCAGGATGTTGAACTGCTTGATCGACTTCCTGGCTAACCGCACATTCCGAGTCCGCCTAGGAGCAACTCTCTCCATGACTTTCACCCAAGAGAACGGCGTACCCCAGGGGTGCATTCTAAGCACGACACTCTTCATAGTAAAAATGAATTCCTTAGCTAAAGTAATACCCAAGTCCATAATATATTCAGTTTATGTAGATGACCTACAAATAGCATGCACGTCCTCTAGCATATCAACCTGTGAGAGACAAATACAAATCACACTAAATAAACTAGGTGCTTGGGCAGACAGAAATGGGTTTAAATTTTCTCCTCAAAAAACAGTAGCTGTTCTTTTTTCATTGCGACGAGGCCTACAGGTCGATCCCAATCTATACTTGAATCACACTGCGCTACCAATTAAACAAGAACACAAATTTTTAGGCGTAACTTTCGACAAGAAACTCACATTTCTACCACACATTAACAACCTTAAAAAGAAAGCTTCTCAAGCCCTCAATATCTTAAAAGTTCTCTCACGGAAGCGGTGGGGGTCCGATAGAGCAAGCCTTTTACAAATATATCGCTCTCTGGTGCGCTCCGAGCTGGACTACGGGTGCATAGTATATGGTTCGGCAAGAGCATCCTACTTAAAAAGATTAGACCCCATTCATAATCTTGGTCTGCGCCTATCATCTGGAGCATACAGAACATCACCAGTAGTTAGCCTTTACGTTGAAACTAATGAAGCCGCTCTTGAGGATCGAAGAATCGCCCTTACATGCTCATATGTCTTAAAAATCCGTTCTCATCCGAAACATCTCTGCCATCCAGTTGTCACCAAGTGCCCATCTAAAAGATTATTCATCAACAAACCACATTCTATCAGACCATTACTGCTGCGCTTTGAAGATAAATGTGAAGAGCTAACAGTACTAGATGCCCTACCGAATATTGCACAAAGGAATGAATATTTACCACCGTGGTACAGCCTGCCTTCAGTATGTGACCTCACAATGACACATTTAGATAAAAAGCAAACGCCAAATGAGTACATATTACAGGAATTCTTTGCACTACAAGAAAAGTATGACACTTACATTGAATTTTATACCGATGGCTCAAAAACAGAAAGTCACGTTGGAAGTGCAGTAATCCAAGGAAAAAACAAACAGATAATGCGACTACCAGAATGCGCATCGGTTTTTACTGCTGAGTGTTATGCCATCTTTGTAGTTGTGGAAAAAATAGTAAGAGAGAATATCAAAAATAGCATCATTTACACAGATTCCCTGAGTATGCTCAAAGCACTGCACTCCAGAAATGCTGCTGAACCCATAATAGGTAACATCATACATAACATTGTTAAAATCACAAAACAAAAACATAACATTAAATTCTGCTGGGTTCCTAGCCATGTTGGAATCGTAGGTAATGAGAAAGCAGATGTATGCGCTGCACAAGCCCGGAATGGCCAAATAAAGCAAGTGAACATACCGCACAGGGATTGCTTAAAGTTTATCAACAGTAAACTCAGAAATAAGTGGCAGGCCGCATGGCAAGATCACGTAAACAACAAATTACATTCTGTGAAACCAATTTTAGGGGAATGGCAATCATGTAGGCATCAAGAACGTTTTACCGAAGTTATTTTATGTCGGCTCCGCATTGGACACACCCCACCTCACGCACAACTTTCTGCTAGCCAAACAAAACAAACCTCTCTGTGAAATGTGTAGCGCTGAACTCACAGTGAACCACATTTCAATTTCATGCATAAAACTAGAAGAACTAAGAAAGAAATATTTCACAACATTTTACAGGGAGAGCATCCCATTGCACCCCATGCTGCTCTTAGGTGATCGAGCACTGGTTGACATTTCATGTATTTTTGGGTTTCTCGGGGAAGCCAACGTTTTAAACAAACTCTAAGTATTTTTAAAAAGCTTCACCATTAACAAAAACTCTAACCTTGTGTTTGGCGCATCATGGCCTCAGTTGCTTTTGCGCCATAAAAATCAATATAACTAACTAACTAACTAATTTGCTGCCATCAAGTGGAAGTCACAGTTATCCTCGATTTCGGCTACAGCAGTCGTATTCTGAGGTATGAACTCCAAAGAGCAGAGAACGCCCGCATGCTGAGATTCTGGTGCATGTCCAGCAGTCACAGGTAGTCTAAATTGACATTAGCGCTCTAGTGCTTACCTCATCAATAATGTAGCCGTGACAGTTCAGTTTGTAAGCTCTCTCCTGGGATCCCGCGTGCGATCCTCTAAACAATTATCCGCGTTTACACACTTTTGCGTTTAATATTTATTGTAGAATGACTTCCGTCGGCAATAATTGTAATGCTTTTTCCCACCTCCCGGCTTTCTTGCAAGGAACTGCTTCATTTCTTTCGGACGAACCTGTTTGCCGGTATATTTTAGAACGCATTGAATAAAACTATACAAAATATCAATAAAAATTTGCAAGACAAAATTTCGAAATATAGAGATGAAAGTACGTTTACAGTGCAGGTTATGCGGGATATCTGCCGCTGTGTTGTGGAAGTTGATCACTAATTAGTCAAAGCCGTTTTTTTTTTTTCATAGCACAGTTTGAAGTTTCGTTTATTGCATGTCGCAGGCTACAGGTTACGAAACACTAGAATACTGAACGAGGTCTCAATGCCAGAGACTGTGGACGGGACCTCCTGTAAAGACAATTGTAAAAAATATATACAATCAGCAGTTGCATTTATTATAAAGTCATTAGCATCAGCAGGGCGCGGTGACTGAAACATGGAGAAATATTACGAGCAGTTGTGTTTGTATGCAAGCGATAACACACCTAATACTATAATGAACAACATTATAAATAAGTACATGAAAACACTTCAGAATTTGAAGTAACAGTGTCAGGCCTAATTAAATTAACAAAGGCAATCCTCGGGGCAGCTATGCAAATGCCTTGAAGTTCTGAAGTATATCGGAGAATAAACGCCAGGAGATTGAGCTTATGTCACCATCACCGAGAGTTTGTCCCTTGGGTAGCTAAGAACATCTACGATGACGCATGTACTGTCAGCAACGAATGAAACGCGAACAAGAAATCTTAGGTGGCAGCGCAAAAACACCAACATATTAGCTCCTAGAGAGGGACTACAAGCGAGGTTGATTAAAAATTCTGAAGAAGACTCTTAGCGCTTTCCAAGTTCAAATAATCTGACCTAATATTGAGCTTCCCCTGGCTATGATCTCCTTAT
Source organism: Amblyomma mixtum (assembly GCF_055824585.1). Lineage (NCBI taxonomy): Eukaryota > Metazoa > Arthropoda > Arachnida > Ixodida > Ixodidae > Amblyomma > Amblyomma mixtum. The sequence goes on along the minus strand of NC_143017.1, from coordinate 82,990,609 downwards.
TTTGCTGTTCTTGGCTCAATTGTCTTGTTCACGAAGCCAACTCCCACAAACCCACAAGCCGATAGTACCTTTTCCAAACGCAGCGGTCTCTCGGTGGAAGCTGAATTCGAATCAGGCATCTTTTGCATACAAGGCGGATTTTATACACCAAATCTTTCAAAATATACTTTATTTTTTCTGAGAGGTGGTATAGAACATAATAAATGATTTTTAGCGCAACGGGGACGCAATACAAGAAAGATGACAACAGGGCACTTACTCAAACTGTTTAATCAGGAGACAGCGTACGAAATATATGTGTTAGTGACACATCTGTTTTTCTATATGAAGCTGAGCAAAAATTTTCGTCGTGCCCACTGTTTGTAAGGATGTGAAAAAGGGAGTGAAAAATTAGAGACAAAGGGGTGTCATAGTAGAGTGCTCTGGATTTAATTTCGACCACTTCCGGTTCTTTAATGTGTCCTGACGAACCACCGAAATACAGCCTCCATTGTCGGAACTAGATCCTACGTCCGAGGAGATTGAGAAATATTTGGAACGAGCGCATAACGCAACCTCTGTGGTTAATGCTTAATGAAAGACAAGGGAATGCCAATTACAGGAATCTCATTGCATTTTCATTTCACTCTTCTCTTTGCTTTTTTTTTTTCGGGCCTTTGTTTACTCGTCTCACAATGTCGAGTGGTTCTACATTTCCTTGTTTTGAGGTCGATAGGTCACATGCCCTCTCCTTTCCTTCTCATCGCTGCTGCCTTTTCCGTTTGTCCGAAACCTCCTGAAAAGCTTTATATGAGCTCATGACAGGCATACGAAGATGCAGAGGGGTGCATGTTTATTATTACATCGCGAAGTTTGTGACTTTGCCATATACAGGGCTCTTCCAAAGCTTGCACACCACGGACACGCGCACTGTTCAGAAGAATCTGCAAAAAAAAAAAAGAACAATTTAAGTCACCAGTAAGAACACAAATTACACATTATACGTAATATCAAATTAAGAGCACGCAATCACTGCGCCGCTACAAGCAAAATTTAATACTCTCTAGGTATGACACATCGCAAGCATGCGTTCGTATAAGTAAGGCCAAACGCATTGGAAAAGAAGTACAAAGGTCTATTGATGGTTTCCAAGAGATTGAAACTGTCATTGCTAAAAGTGTAGAGTGATGTTCGCAGGACGACAAAAATAAAAAAGAGTGAGTTAGAAAGCTTTCTTTGCATTAAAGTTTTTTTTCGGCTACGTTTTAAAATTTGTATTCGATTTTGTTTCACGGAATCTAAAATGGTGCACAAGAAACACTCATGACGTTTATAAAACGTGAAACAAGGTTTCCCGTTATGCACTCAGCCAACTTATCCTTGAGAGACTGGTGCCGTCAGAATGTTGCGGCACTGGGGACGAATTTATTGATTGTCTAAAACAGAAAAAGCAGCGAATATATTCCCTCGCCGCGAATGACGACAGATGTCCGCCGGCGGCCCTAGTTTGAAACCTCGAGATTAACTTTCTGGAAGAGTAACGCAACTTCTTGGCAGACATGTTTCGCTTTTAGTTTTTATAGCCCGCCGAAAACAGATGTCAGCGCTTTTTTCAACATTTCGGCTCCCTTCCAGTTATATCCACACGCCGTTTTATTTTTCTCCAACGAAGCGATTTATTTCTTCGGGACGCAAAATATGCAAGAGAAGCGAAAGCTTTCGCAGGAACCCATTACGCAGACCCCTGGGTGTGCCCTAAAATGCCGATAAACACATTAAGCGAGGAAAACCACGAGACGACAGTGAACACGGTCCACGGTTGCGACTTCTTGACGTCCTGGGAATTCGCTATGCACTTTCCAAAGGCCGGCATAGAGACATTTCGCCGATGGCGAATCGTGATTTCTTTCAATAGCCTTATAATTTCAGCTGTGCGTAACCTTTATCCTCCATCGCAGATTTGCTTTTTCCGAGACGGGGCATTGTCATTACGTGGAATAAAGGCTCCGATTTTCTCTCTTACCGCCAGCACCGCCAAACAACTCATTGGAGTTGTTCGCGGTATCATCTGTCCAATGCAAGAACGCGGCTTCTCCAGCCATTTCGCTGTCTACTGTTGCCCGCGGCTCCTGCAGGAGCTGCAGCCACAGAAGCGGGTTAGGACTCGTCTCCGAACTCCTTGTTACCGTGGCATTGGTGCACCAGATTAAAGGGACGCACCGCAGCAGTGTCTATGCCGTAAAAAACGGTGGCGAAGAGGAGGCCGCTTTGCCACTGGCGCCACCAGTCCGGTATCAGGCATTCCAGACGAGAGAACTGCGCTGCCTTAGTGATACAGCCGTAGTGATGATTTATAACGCGGCCGCGCCATTTTCTCCCACTTCCTTTCCTTTCGCTACTTATCCGCACCATCTTTATTTCCTTCCAACCGCAACATGCCGATCTGCGTTCGCACCTTTTCATTGCGTCTTTGTAATGGTAAATTATTAATTTCTTGCTAATTCCACCGTCCCTTCTTTCCACAATTCATAAGTGGGACGGCTGAGGCAATTCGTTAATGCTGAGCCCAATAGAAAAGAGGCTTCGAGATTTCTCCCCAGCCAGTGTGTAACGAAGTAAACTATCCTGAAGGACCTAATTGTTTTTGGCAGAAGCACTGCCATGTTGCGTGACTGGGACGCAAGCCACACATTGAGCCTTCCCGCATCAAACTTGAGCGCCATAGCCAGCAAGAAAAAGAATACGAAGGAGAAAAAATTTTTAAAAGCAGGAAAAAAAGAAGAAAAACGTTCGGAGAAAGAAGAGTGGGTAAAAAGGGCGAATATAAATTGCAGCCGAGCACGCGCAGCCAGCCACCTCGGTGACAAAGTGTTTGTTGCTCGGCAACGCTTCATGCACTGCTCTCTCCGGCATCAAAGCCGAGCAGTTTCCTTCTTTTTTCTCCTTTCCATAGCCTCCACCACGGCTTAAGTACTCAACCACAAAACACGCACATAGGAACAAACAAAAGAACGAGAAACGACGTCTTCTTGTCCCGCCACGGGTGATCTTCATCATCATTTCATCCGCGGCAGAACCTCCCCCCCCCCCCCCCCCCCCCCCCCCGTTCTTCAGCCCCAGCCTTTTGTGGAATTCACTCACTGAAGCAAAACTCCAGCGACGTTCGCACAAATTTGGCACAACGCACAAAATCTTCCACTGACACGCCCGAGCATTTATCGGTTGCCTGCTAGCCCCGTTTTTCATCTAACCTAAGCATCTCTTCCGTTTGACTTGAAGCCGAAGGCTCTACAGGGGTGGCTGCCTGCAGCGGCGGCCACTGTGTTGAGCCTGTCATATTGTTCTTGGACAGCCTTCTTCCTTCGCTATAGTTGCGGCCCCTGCATCTGCGCCTTTGCTTTTCTTTGCGGGCTATAAAGTTTGAGCATCCACCACACTTATATGCCCTCCTTGGTGCTTCGTCTTTTACACCCCTGCTACAATCTTTGCTGCTCTCGGAGCAGTGCGCTTCAAAGCTGTGCCCTCATGCGGAAATTTTCCAACCTCTTGATTTTCTCTTCCCGCACTATCTCCTCCTTCTTGTTCTTCGCATTCTCTCCACCTTTACCTCATTAAAATTCCTTTCTCTCTCTCTCTCTCTCCCCGACCAACCCATTGGCAAAAAACGGAAATCAAAACACAGCGGTCTGGGTTGTATAATGAATATACAGTATACTTTGTTTCTGTAAATTAGATATCAATGAGCCAAGCAGGTTTCATTTCAGTGTACAGATTCTTTTAAAAAATTCTACCTAAGTTCCAGCTACTATTTATAACCTATGTAGAGCTCGCTTAAGACTGTATCCAACACAAATTTGTGGCTTAACGTACAATTGTTCATACAATTATGGCATATGTCACACAATTCACTAAGGCGGCCGTTTGGGCTTGTATGGGTGACATAGGGATGAATATACAGCTGTATACTGATCGAGTAATCCTAGAAATGCTACTGTACACACCTATCCTTTAGTTTCCAGTTTAAAGAATGTTACCAGTTATGATAATCAAGCGTTTTAGGATTATTTTGTTTGTGAACCGCATGAAACAAATGCATTTTATTTATGCTCACCGCATGTCATTTTTTCATTTGAGAATTTACTATTAATTGTCATTTTTGGTTTTAAATATGGAAAATTTTGTGTCTTTTGTGTTGTATTTTGTTTAATCACTCCTGTAATGGCCCTTTGTTGGGCTTACATTATAAAAAAACAAACAAAGAAACAAACTTCAACACCGCGTAGGCATACCTTGAGCACCGTATTCCTTTCAGAACAGCGAATACAGTAATGATGTTACCGTAGTCCACATCACTCTAGGTAACTTTCCGTCTTCGGCTTTCTTTGGTGACAACACACAAGGCGCGGAGCATCGAGATAGCTGACTCCCGCGGCTGATACTGTGTAGCAGCATTTTCAGTACAGCAGAAGTGCAGCCGCGGGAATTTCATACGGACGATGAGGCAGGTTTTATCACGTTAATGCAGCGGCGACGTTTACTTCCCTGTGTTTACTTTCACTCCACTGTAGCGGAGGCCAGGAGCGGCGCGTGCGTAACGATGTTGGCCCAACCTCCGTCAGAAGGGACGTGGTGGTCCGCAGGGGGTGCTCCTTGGCCGCACTCGGCGCTGCATACATCAAAGGCATCGGAGGCGATGGAGCGACCCGATGCATGCAGAGCAGCGGATGATTAACGGTCAGCCGGCGTCCTCCTTATGCGGCCATTAGGAGGAGCCGCTGCATGGTCCTGCTGCTACCGCTGTGCTTCGGTGGTGCAGTGCCTTGGCGAGCCGGAGTGTCCCCGGAGATTTCGCCGGTCCATTATTAAAATGGATTCTGCCTTTAATTGCCGTTTTTGCGACAGCGGCGTACGCTCACCTGAGTCACGTAGTGCGCGCCTACCTTCACGGCCACTGGGAGAGGGATCGTAGCTCAGCTGGCAGCCGACTGCTGGGTAGAAAGGGACGAGACAAGCCTCATTTTCAAGAGCTGTCCGCGGAGAACGCGTGCGCCTTAGTGAGACGCGTCTGAGCTCAACGAGAAACTCTACGGTTGGCTCTGCCTTGTAAGTGCCTCAGTTGTCATGTTTTAGTGCATGTGTTCCCCGAAGAGACAGCTTTGCCTTTGCGTGTGTACTAAAACGTCGGTTGTTTGCGAGCATGGTGATCATCATTTATTTTACTCTCAATTATTACTGCGCCGTATTTCTTCTTTTTTTTTTTCCTTTTTTCGCCATAGAAAGCCTGCTTTCTAGACTCCAAGTGCCACTTTTCTCGTAAAGAAGGGGCAATGAATGTATCATGAGGGAAGAATAGATATTGTAGTGAAGTATCAGCACAGGCTCGTCCTTAGCGAGAATATCAGAGGTTTCTCTGCTACTATGTTGTCTTGTCTATAAACGATTTACAGTGAGAGGAGATGGGCGCCGCTATATTTGGTCACCTGATCACGCCCTCTGTGCAGGCCTTCTGGCTTGATCGGCTGCGGGCTCACTAGCGCTGTCAGGAATGGCGCTTTTTCAGCTCTCACAGTCGGTAACGAAAGGACGACAGTCACAATAGCGTCATGCGAAGGCACAGTGTGCAGGTTTGTGCTACTTAATAGCTTTTCCTGCACTCAATGTGAACAAAGGAGCCGCATGTGTTCCTAAATGTCGTATTCTCTCTCACTTGTCAATAACACAAGCGCTATAAACACAGACCCAAAGGGGAACACAGCGCTCTTTGAAACTCACTTGCCTTTTCACCAAACATGCTGCCTGGCATAACGACGAAAACACCACACTCCTCCTGAAAAACACCCTCTGAAGACTTCACTCCTGAAAAGTTCCCGAGTGCACGTTCACCATTTCCGCAGTGTTCGACCCTCACCGGAAAGTATTCCGTCTAACCGTAGATTATGGTATGCTCAATTTAGGGACCAAACATACTGTTTTTTTTTTTACACTGTCGAATCGGGCCGAATGTGCCGATGACTGCTCTAAACTTTTCTTTATCCTTTTTTTATAATATTAGGCGTCTGACGTTCGCGTTGGAAGCAAAAATACGTTTTCAAGCTGCTTCAATTTTCGGCGCAGTGTTGTTTGAGACCCTCCTTTCTCAAGTCGTGACCGCAGAATGAACAGACCTTTTTTCGGACCATTTAGCGCGTCACTAAATTTAGAACTGACCACTTAAGTGCGTGTCCTGGCCGCATCTAATGTCCGTGTATTAATTTTTTTTAAGATTCTGGCTTACAATGCAAAACTATACAAGCTGCCCGAAAAGTGATTTAAGTGCCCTGAGAAGGCGATAGACTCTAGTAAAACTAATACAAAATTCCGCTGGAGTACAGTTGCAAGTGATGTAATGAGCTGGAATCAGCTGAGGTGTACGAAACAATGGCATGCGGAATGTAATGCTCTTCCGTCAATAAGCTCCGCTTTAAGCGAATCGGTTATTCTATTATCTTAGAGTTCAAAAGTTCATCTGTGGCCAAAGTTAAAGGATGGGGACTCAAAAAAACCTTTTCGGATTATGGCCACAATAGCATCATTTTCTGAACAGGTCGACAATGGTTCGGCGCAAGTCGTAACATATTACTGCTCTGAAGATTACATAGGCCCCATTATGAGTCGATTGTCGTCTTTGCCTGTAAGATTCTGCTTCTGGAGCAAATAACTCATGGTTGTATCGCTGTTTGTGTTTCAGTTTCCCTGACAGAGCCAGGATCCTCTGTGTTTCCTTTCGCTTCGTGGTTGCGTGCTTCAAGACCTTGAAGGAGTCGACGCTTACATTTTGAAACGTAATCAAAACTGCTCTGTTGAGTATCGTTTGAACTCGTTAATGGAGTACAAGGCAACGAAACAATTGCGAGAGGTTTCTTTAACGCAGTAAAACAACCGGTATGTTGTGGTCACGATGAGAACAGGAGTTGCTTCCACACATCGTGCGGGGCATTAATATTCGTTTTATAGCGGAACCTGCGAGAACACATTTCCCTGTTCAGCCGTCAGCCAGTACAGAACGACAAGAGAATATACCAATAGGGCACAGAGATATAAAATAACCAAGTTCGATAAACTGAAACGCCAGACACAATGACCAAGACACATATAAGCATACACTAGCTTACAGAGACCCACTGCGCCTAATAATAACACGTGAAATCAGTGCAGATGCACGACACGAAACAGTGAGGAGGTAAGAGGCGGAAGATACATTCGCATACAGAATGGCGCTTATTCAAATACCAGGAGGCGGTTTGTCTTCTTAGTAGCCCGTCGATGCGGCGAACATGGATAGAAGGATGGAGACAGCTGGAGAGAAAGGCAGAAAGAAATATGGCAGCAGATAAAAGAGCAATGCATCGAAAAGCGCGCATGTTCGAAAGGAAGCTAGAGATCCATCGTAAGTTCTCGAAGAGAGCACAAGGAGGAAAGTGGAGGTAGAATTTAGTTGGCCCCAACTGTAGTGGTAATTCCACAGAAGGGTTGATTAATCATTCGCCTACTTCGAGAACTGGCACGCGTGTGAGCCGAAATGCGAGCCCGCGTATGATACGGCACACGAAACTGCTTCGCTGGCACTATGCATTTCACCCACGGCAGCCACCCTCTCCTTCTCATTATCCACCTCCTCCTTTCGCTCCCCGTTTCCCCCGCAGAAACGAAGACCTAGACTTTATTTATTAAGAACTGGGAACGTTTACTCTGCACCAGAGCGAATCAGAGAGGGAAGAGTGACGTTTGCTTTATTATCGACCACCAGTTCTAAATGGATCAATGTCAGATTGGAAACTAAATTACCCGGACCTTGAAAGCGAGTTTGGGGGTGAACAATTTATAAATAATTAAACGAAGATCATGAAGGACTAGCACAAAAAGCTGTTGTCACATCTGCGCAAGGAAAACTAAGTCAGCCACGATCATATGTGAGGAAAAATCGTATCAACGTGATACTAAGGAGGCATTCGTCACTAACGACCAGCTGCGCTTTGAGTTCAACAGAAAGCAGCGAGCAAGGTGAACAAGTTCCTCCCCGTCTATTTATCATCCCACTCCTACTTGCACGTCGTTCAACTGGCGGAAAGTTGTATACTATCAGGCTATGTCGCAGTACGCGGCTAAAGAGTGAGGAAAGGTCTCCGAGACGGACGCAAGAATGAATTTTCGTAGAGAGGTAGAGAGCTCACCGTTTCTTTTATAGTTGTTTTTTTTTCTAGGACACCTGACACATTGAATACTGACACATTGAATACTGAATGCAATCAGGCAGGAAAAGTACCATTCACTCTTTATGTCCTGACCTGTTCCCAAATGAAAGCTACCAGCCCCTCCCCCAAACGACCCGTTTTAGCGTTGTTCTTGCATGTTTTTTTTTTTTTCGGTACAAGAAACTTTAAGGCTCCTTTACATTTCGGACGCTGCTCTTCTAACTCCCGCTGCTCTTCTAACATTAATGCGAAACGGGCTTCCAAGGTAAAAACTGAACGAAATACCATGTACTGTTATAACTATGTGCGTGGATATACCGATTAATTAACCTGAGATGTTCTGCAAGGTTTGAACATTGCCTTTCTGAGTTCAAAGAACGCTTTTTTTTTCGGCATAGCATTGTCAGGGGTGTTTCTCATCAGTATACATTTAATACGTCCTAATTAGTAGGCTGGTTAACTAATACTGAATAGTTAACTTTTTGTCTACTACTGTTAGTCTCCTTATTTATGGCGAGGCGTGTAGCCCACCGTAAGTAATGTCCGAAAAGGAAGAAAAGGAAGAAAACTGTTTCGAAGAAAAAGAGCGCTGGAGCCGAAATAATTAAGCACCTGGGCGTTTCCATGCTTTCTTCGAGGACAATGCTTTAAAGGGTACGGGTCTTCAGAAAAAAGAGATTTCCAACATCAGGAAAGAAGAGACTTGTTTGTACAGCACGCGATGAAATTGGATTATATAAAAGTAGGACATACGTGAACAGAGACACAATGGAAGGCCGAAAAAAAAAAGATGTCAGAAAATAAAAAAAGAGATGAGCCAGCAAAATAGTGCGATTCATCGTCTATGTAGCTCTTGTTAGCGGAGGTAGCACGGGGAGAGATACTCCTTAGGCGTAGAAAGACGCCTTTACTGAGCTTGTCCAGCAAGCACCAGTCAAAGAGTGCTGACTCTCCCTCAATCAGTCGTTTTCTTGCGTTCTTATTTTGATTTATTTTTTAATCAAAAGAAGAAAAAACGGCATTCGCTCAAAGCTTTTCAAGACATTCTCCTCCCTCATATACCTCTTCCTTTTTTCTTGCTGTGGCAACGTCGATAAGGGCTCGGCAAGGTTTCTTGACCAGAATGTCAAATCTTCCAAAAATAGAGTAAAAGAAACTCTGAATAGAAAACGGGTTCGCAATGTTAACATGAAAGCACCTAGCGGTCGTCGCGACCGATAAGAGCTCGGCCTCCGCTGGAAAGGACGGCCAGCGAAAGGGCAGAAAGGAATTCTCGCGATGAAGACACGAAACTTTGACATCGGCCCCGCATGACAGATTAGGAAACTGCTAGCGTTAGCAGCCTTTTCGTTCCGGTATGAATGGTTCCCGAATAACAGCCCAATAACGAATACGTCATGCAAGATGCCCGCATATAGGAAAACTGTGAGAGGCTAGTTTAATTCTAAAACTTCGCTCTCATGACCTTTGGCTGTGTGCCTGACAGTGCAAATGAGCTTGCGCATCATACGTTCATTTTCCGCATCAAAGATGGATTTTAGACATCCACATTAATTTTGGTGTATAAGGAGCAGCTTTTCAAAGAGAGCGACCTGCGTTAACGTTCACGGCTGCGTTGGTTTTCACCATATTCGATCATAAATATTGATCTCACCAAGTGTCGGTTAAATTTCCGATGACGTGAACACCTACGTACATCGTATGTTACAGAAGGTCACAAAGCGCTTCATGTCTTATGAGAAGGTTGCCCTTTCTTGCTCAGCCCAGGAATCAGACCTAATTTTTTATAGAGATAATTGTATACAACACAGGGACGCAATGAGTTTAAAATTTAGGCATACCTTCCATTAGCGATATTTTTGTTATTTACATAGATATTAAAGGAGAGGTCGATGCCTGGTAGTGGCGTCGGCTGCTCCTTTATATAAGCCAGTACTAACGATTCAGGACAACCGCTTCTAGTTTTTCTGACCGCCACAATGTGGTGCGTGGCTTTTAACGTTCGAAATTAGCGCACTTACATCATCCGTGACGCAAGCAGCAAAGAGAATGAGCGAGTGGCTTCTCTTGAAGTGCTACAGGAAGCTAGGTTTTACAGGCACTGGCAATTCCAACCCAAACAAGTCCTACACCTTACATGATTTCTCTGCGCACGCAGGATCACATATATCAGAAGCCCCTACCGCGCAATATGAGTGCCAGTCTCCATCACGGTAGGCGGCAGGCACGAGCGAGCTATTACACGAAAACATACAGCAACCGCTCCGTTATCCTTTATGTCGACGCGGCACAAAATTCTAAACCAGGATATTTCACGGCAGTCGCAGCCTATGAAGACGACACAGTGGGGGCTGCCGCCACTATTCGAACTAATTCGCCTGCAGAGGCGGAAGGAGCCGCCATCGCACTTGCTCTGGCCCACTCCATCATTGACAAAAACATACCCGAAATTTGCACAGATTCACAGGCCGCGTACCGCCACTACCTAAAGGGCGTGGCGACTCCGGCAACACACCGTATTCTTACCACGGCCACCTCTCTCGACCGAACGGTTACTCTGTCGTGGGTCCCTGGGCATGCCTCGATCCCCGGTAATGAGCGCGTTCATGCGCTGGCCCGAGAACTCTCCTCCCGGACCCCGGAGGATCAGGCACCCAACCCTGCGCAAGAAGCCCCTTCGGTCCTCTCTACATATCACCAAATTACCACATTTTACAAATTCAGCCGCATGACACTGCCACCACCCCACAGTACCTTGTCGCCCTTATCCAGCGCCACATGGCGGCAATTACAGACAGGCTGCTTTATTTCACCCCACCGCCTCTCATGCTTTTATCCCACCTTTCCTCCTGATTGTAACACCTGTGGCATGCCCAAATCCACACTTTTCCATTACCTTTGGGAATGTCCTTCCCCAAAGGCAGTATCCCCCATCCCCAATCCCATTCATTCTTCCTGGGAGGCTGCTTTACGGACCGCTCAGCCCGCCGGCCAGAAATGGCTAGTGGATCGGGCTTTACATGAAGCACTAGCCCGTGGACTCCTGGACGAGTAGGGGACCACCCTGGAAGATTTTTTTTTTGTGTGTGTGCGTAATAAAGTTCTTTCCATCCAGCCTACTGACCATATACAACTCGCCAAAACACACCACAACTACAACATAACCAGTACACAATACTGAAAACAAAATACACGCGATGAAAGAAGCAACATTAGTAAGCGAGCATAACCATACAAAATGCGAAGTAATCAGTAAACTCGATAATGAAAAATACACAGTAGTGGAACATAACAGTTGTAACAATAGGGAAGGACATAAGAAAGTTGCACTGAGAAAGGGCAGAGGAACCTAAAAATAAAAAGGACATAGAGACGCAACATTAACTTTAGACATAGGCGCATGACTGTGAACCTCAAAAATGGTTGGACACCTACCAGTGAGATCTTTAAGTAATATCCACGCAGAAAAGCGAATAATTAAGCTGCTAGAGACACTCCTGAGACACAAATGAAGAGTAGTAGTAGCTCAAACATTTAGTAACTCTAGCAACAGTCTTATCTTGCGTCCTGTGTCCCTCCAATTAAAAAACACCTCAAAACAGAAGATGCTGTGAGCTCGGAAGGAAGAGAGCGGGTAGGCTAACTGGAATATCCAATGCTCAAGAAACTCTATAGGGGGCCAGATTTCACTCGCGTAGTCCGCAACAAATTCGTAGCGCTATGTTCACGGCTGGCGCAGAACATCAAACCGCGTTGGGTCACTATAGAGGCGCAGTCGCAAACAAAGGCCAGGCAACCGGGGCAAACCGGCAGGCATATGCGCTCGGAAGACAGATCGGGTCCTCGGATAACGTGCGCTTGTTGCCACGTTGTCAATAAAATCCCGCCACGCTAACGTGCTATTCGCCTTACCTCGGCTTCCCATCTGCACCTCGTCAACGAGGGCCCGCGGCTGCCCTGTTGTATACAAGGGTTGCAGGGCAGGCCTCTCCATTCACGCCCTCCTTCTCCACCGGGTCTGTTATTACGTGAGATGAGAAGACAACGTTGGTAGTGAGGGAGATGAATGGACGCGTCATTCTGCTACGACGTTCGCCGGGTGCCACGTTGTACTGACGGCATTCCTCAGAGCAAGCGCGCGATGCTCCGATGTTGTGTGCACTCTAGCTAGGCTTACCGAGCCAATGCTTGGGTCGATGATAGAAGACGAGCTGCTGTCTGTAGTCGCTGGTGCGTGCCAACGATGCACAAACTCACAAGTGGAAGCCGAGTGGAGGCACATTAACGCCCAATGTGCTCTCTGTATAGATGCGTATCGCACTGAGGATACAATATAGCCCCCGCGGTCGCCGCCTCTGCAACCGTGCCTCCCGCAGCCTTGAGCGGAAAAGTTCGGGACACCGTATCGAGCGCCTTCCACATCTCTACCTCCTCTACAGCGCAACAAGAACGGGACACGAGCTGAAAGACTACCACAGCGCTTGTTTGTGTTAGCCTTCTATGCCGTGTCCTGTTCTTGTAGCTATGTGAGCACAATGATGAATACTTACCAACTCGCCCAAATTTGTAATAAGGGAGTAATTACTCATTGACATCCACCCGAGCGCAGCCTAACGGCTACAAAGGAAAGCTATACAGCTTTCTCAGAAACTTCGTAGTTAAAGAAAACTTCGTCCTGGTCCGGGGTTCGAACCCGGGACCACCGCTTCACCGGAGCAGTCGCTCTACCAATTGAGCTAACCGGGACGGCAAGCTTATGGTAGGGCGAGAGCGAATTGATCAATAACTCGAAGTGGGAACAGAGTTGGTCAAATGTTTAGGGGAATCCCCCAAGGTGGAGTAGATTTGTAATGTAGCCGTTAGGCTGCGCTCGGGTGGATGTCGATGAGTAAATACTCCCTTATTACAAATCTACTCCACCTTGGGGGATTTTCCTAAACATTTGATCGCCCAAATTTCCGCTTTACTCCTTGAGCTCCCCTTCGCTTTGAGTCTCCGTTGCACAGGTCTCACGCGTGCGAGTGGTGGACGGCGTGCTGTCGGGATCTCCACCACTAACTAGTAAACGCCACGTATTTCAGTTAATTTTAGGAAGCCGACACTGTAGGTGCACAGCTTTAGCTGTGAAGGGGGAAAAGGCCCACACCGGCAGCCTTTGCTAAGAAGTACGCCGCGCCACCAGGAAGTCTGTATACAATATACCGGAGCATCGATAAAACATTCGGGTGCCCTGAAGACTGCATTGGACGGGAGACATAAAAGAACAGCACACGACCGACAAAACCGCACGGGTCAAAACAGCGCACAAAAAACAGCACAGCTACGAAACAGGGCAACGAAAACCAGCACGATGACAGAAGATCACAGAGATAAACCAGCACATCGACAAAACAGCGCAGGACAGTATGGTGCAGCGCTCCAGAAGAGATGAACTATCATCCCGATGAACTGTCCGACGCTTCTTACTAATTCTTTTCTTTAATTTAAAAATGATCAATAGAGTACGGATTAACCATTAATCAACACCAACATTTGAAAAAATAAACATGTCCGATAATTTCTTTGATTTCAGTGACGCTTGGCATCCCTCATATGTATTGCGTAACCAGTCCTTAATTTTCCTACTTTTGTCTACTCACTGGCGTTTAGCAGAGGTGTCGCGCATTGCATACGAGGATGTTTTGCTGTTGTTGAACTGCATCAGGTTGTACATCTTTTTTCTCTTTAGTTCTCAGAAAGTTGAAAAGTAAAACTATAGGCAACTTGCAGTATCGAAGTGGAGCTGCAGTTGTTCCACAGCGGACCTCAAGACTGCTGCCGGCAGCCGATCGGATGGCGAAAAAGCGAAGCCAAATTCTCAACGATGAAAGACGTGCGCCTCGCTTAAAATATTCCTTGCCTACACTCCAAACAGAAGGGAGTAAAAAGGGCGTAAGTTGTCCTCCAGCGCACATTCTTTTATAAAAGGGATTGTGCTGGAGGACAGCTTACTTCCTCCCTTCTTACCCCATATAGGCGTATCAATGTTCAGAGGGCAGGATATCTCGACGGAGGCCATTTTGGTGGCATACGCCGCGTGCAGCCTCGATAGAGAACGGATGCGCCTACGGATGCTAATGTCCGTAGGCGCAGATAGGTAGCGCGGAAAGCATTGCGGGTGCGCCTAAAAATTCTTTGTTCCTCTCCCTAGGCTGTGTGTTACGGCGTCATGGTTGACACAGTAGTCTTCTTCAGAGGTTGCCTATTTCTGCAATTCTCTGTTCAATTCCGCCACCACTTCGTTATGGACGGAATGCAGACAGTACACGACAATTTATTCGGATGTAAATGTTGTTTTCATCAGCCCTTAGTTGATTTTTCTGCCTAAAATTTAATCAGATATTCGTATAACGGGATACAGCTACTCTAATCAATATGCTTACCCTCAAGAGAGATTGGTTAGTCTATACTAGCTGTTATGCACCGTTAGTAAATCTTTGTTCATGAAGCATTCATTCATTAACACCGGTGATTTTTTATGCTTTTAAGATCATTTTTATTTAAAAAACCTAAATTTCACCTGAAAAGAGTTATTTAGGCCTTTGAGTGCTAAGTAGAACCACCCGTTTTCTATTTTAGTTTTTTTGAAAAAGTGGTGGCAAGCAAAAATCTCCTTCTAAGGAAAACTTGTGAGCTCGATTTTAAAGTTTTCTTAACTTACTGACCGCGTCGATATAAACAACAGGAATATATTACTAGCGTGCCTGACCGGAACTACTCGACTTCATTTCTTTCTTTCTTTCTTTCTTTCTTTCTTTCTTTCTTTCTTTCTTTCTTTCTTTCTTTCTTTCTTTCTTTCTTTCTTTCTTTCTTTCTTTCTTTCTTTCTTTCTTTCTTTCTTTCTTTCTTTCTTTCTTTCTTTCTTTCTTTCTCTCTTTCTTTCTTTCTTTCTTTCTTTCTTTCTCTCTTTCTTTCTTTCTCTCTTTCTTTCTTTCTTTCTTTCTTTCTTCCTTTCCTTCTTCCTTTCTTTCTTTCTTCCTTTCTTCCTTTCTCTCTTTCTTTCTTTCTTTCTTTCTCTCTTTCTTTCTTTCCTTCTTTCCTTCTTGCCTTCTTTCTTTCTTCCTTTCTTTCTTTCTTTTTTAAATGCAGTACTTCTCATTATACGTGGTGTCCAGAGCTATGAGGTTTAGTGCAAAAGCAAAAATATTTCGTTTTAATGGGCTAATTCCTCATCTTACTGCGCCCGTGCCTGTATGGTCACAGCGCGATTAAAGGGTGATTTTATTTGCGTCCGGAGAGATATCTAGACTGGCCAGTGCACACGCGCTGGATTATCAAGAGACGAGCTCGTGTAAGAAAGCTTTTATGAACCTGGCAGCGATTATATAAATTTGTTTTCCTGTTCAACCACACGCCTTTATTCAAGGAGCTGTCCGAAATTTCGTAATATTAGGGCGGTTATCAAACAAACTTTTTACATACCGGTCGGCAACATCGCAAATATAGAAACTGACCAAGAAAGACGAAAACACTTATTGGTAGGAGGCTCTCGGACTGCGTTAAGAATCTACAGGACCCAAACGTATGCCGAGAAGCCGAAGTAGTCTAGACGCTCAAATGCGACATTCTTGTTTTCCAACATAGAAAACTTCAGTGTCAGCTCAAAACTTGTACAAGGCACTTATCAATGGCAACATGCATTTCCTTCAGCTTTACGGACCCTCCTAAGTGCTGGCCATTTGTCTGCACGCAATGCGTTTATTTACGAAAAGGAGCGCTTCCGTATGAATATTAACATTGTGGTTATGTCATTTCCTTCACAATGAGGAGAAGACAAATCAGAACCAGATATATATTTTGTGCTCTGCACTGTACCTTGCGCCCACGCATGCACAGCCCAGACTTCCTAGCAGTGTGAGAAAGTTTATAATTGTTTGTTTCTTTTAGTTCATTTAGACATACGCATTCTTCAAGAGCCGCCGCGGTGGCTCAGCGGTTATGGTGCTCGGCTGCTGACCCGAAAGACGCGGGTTCGATCCCGGCCGCGGCGGCTGGAATTTCTTTGGAGGAGAAATTCTAGAGGCCCGTGTACTGTGCGATGTCAGTGCATGTTAAAGAACCCCAGGTGGTCGAAATTTCCGGAGCCCTCCACTACGGCGTCTCTCATAGCCTTAGTCGCTTTTGGACGTTAAACCCCATAAACCAACCAACCAGCATTCTTCAAGAACAAAACAGAGAGCGAGCAAATGTAAGCTTGTCCCCTAAAGAAAAGTGCAGGTTGATGCTTTTTGTACGCCTCTGCTGGTTGTTAGTGTTTGGAGCCGGTCAAAATGCAAATAATCCGCCTCCTCTCTCCAACAAACGGAATTCAGCCTGCACTTGCAAGACTTAGCCCTCCTGTCTAAATAATGAGCTGTGTTTCTGTAGAATAATTGGGATCACAGTTTTGAGCGGCACGTTGACGAATGTTATTGCAGGGTGCTCTGCTTGGTGCAACGCGAAGAAAAATAAACTTCAAAAGTTTAGCCCTAACGCACTTCAGAAAATTATTGCTTTTTCTAAAATCGCCAAGCATATTTCTTAAGGCGGAAAACTAATGGAGCGCCGTTGGAAAGGAATGGTTGGGAAGCTCGCTCGGGTGGAGGCACCTTTTGTTCCTCATGTCGTGCCCCTTGCTGTTGTACCTGTTCAAGTAGTAATGACGGAACATTACCAGCAATGTCTTTCAGGCGAGTTCTGCACTTTACGCTGGGTTACTTGCACTAGTCTTGCTAACGAAGAATTTTTCGTGACTGAATCATTAAAGCAAGATATGTTATCTGACCACACGTGCCGCCGGAAAAAGTACCTTGACGCTGAGAAACTGAAATGCTGCGAACTCCACGCAGCAATGAATTGTTAGTGCACAAACATGAAGACCACTTCTTGTTGTTCTTCCTCTGGACTGTTACGCATTCAGCGCAGGAGTTTTCAGCTTGAGAGCAGCTACAATAGAGAGGCAATTAGTGCTGCTTACCTCCGAAATATAAGAAAAAAGTTAGTGCATGAACAGCGTACAAAATAGTTGCTGTTTAGCAGTTTAGTTCCATTCTCTTGCCAGGCAGGACTTAAAAGTGCACAGCTGGCATTAATGGTCAAAAAGAAGCATCGAAATTTTACTACTAACTGGGCTCCGATATTGTTCATTTTTGTTGTTCCTCTCAACCGCATACAACGCGACAAGCTTTCTGACACGAGTAAGGTCTGGCGTTGTCGTGAACTTAGTCGCACAGTTGGAATTTTGATTTAGGCTTTTAATTCCTGTCATTATGAACTGAAATATCACCCATCAGTTGAGGTTTTCCAAAAATATGGCTTAGTTTGACGAAGCAACTGAATAGGAGGCTCCTTGATCAATTCTTTTTAGGCGCGGTATAGGCGTTCATCCTCGGGGAAAAAGTTAATGCGTGTTTCCTCTTTTAACGACTACATGCCCCCTCCCACCATTCATTTTCCCCAGACTGTGAAATTGACCCAGTGGCAAATCACTAAAAGCCAAAAAGAAAATCACTTTTATTTTTACTGTCCGCAAGTTTAGGATACTGTAGACGAGTGTCTGCCTAAATCACTTAAATGTTTAATCCGCAGAGCTTGTTTACCGACACCTTTCTTATGTTTCACTATATTTTGACAGAAAAGCCACAAGAAAGCTTGTTTCTAAATGTTTCTTTTTACGCTCATACTTATTTTGACGGTGACGGCGGGAACAGTAAGTAGTCCGAAAGCAATACCTGGACATTAATGCGAAAGAAAATTCGCTAGTAAGCGAGGTGCACACCTTAGTGAGAAAGCGGTTTGCATCAAGGACATATAGCGACTTCATGTAGAGGTGGGGAAGCGAATATTTAACTTGATAGCTTTAAAGATTTGATGTCGCAGAAAATCTAGCGTCGTTCCTGGTTTCGGTGACGGCATGTTCACAACATCCACGAAAATCTCCAGAGAATCAACCTATAAGTTAGGTGGGCCATCTAAGTCACACAATCTTATGGCACCATCAAAACCATCCGAATGAATTGTGAGCAAACAGCACAACGCGGCTGGTGGCTCTTAAATGAATGACTCATCGAGCAACCTTTCTCGCAGAAGCCGCACCAGTGGGACCACCTGCCATCTCAGAGCGTTGGCGCATCCCCTAACCACTGCACCATTGCACCAGAAGAGGTAAGAGGATTCCGAGGAATATTTGAATGTTAAGTAGAGAACGACCCATTCTGCATATATGGGCATTAACCCATTAATGTTATCGCGTCGTACCCTTTTGGCGGAGCTTGAGTGTCTCCTATTCATTTTCTAGGGATTTGGCGCCCTGTCACTTGATAACTAGCCACACATCATTACCCCAAAACACATGTTAGACACTTTAGTTTTGACATAGGCTATATCTGCTTTCAGACGCAACACTCCTTTCGCAGGTTTCAACCTAATTACACCAACTGTCCATCAAATCTGCGCCATGTCCGAAACCAAGCAAAAGAAAAACGTGAATCAAGTCCTTTAAATACCTCATTTAGATGGCGTGTCCCTCGTCTAAGCGCAGTGTGTCTGATCACCTCAGCCTTCCTTCGCTTTCCTTCAACTTCTTTAGATAGCAGTAGCGAAGCCATCATTGAGGCAGTGCTTGAATGCGATCGTCAGTTGAATATCTGTAGACAAAATAAAATGACTCAGGGCCACAACATCCCGTAGGCGGAGTCGACCAGTCTACTTAGCTCTCTCTTCATTCTACCGTAATTCCCCCACATCGTGCGTGGCTGCCTACCCTAAGCGCCTTTACCTAGAGCGGATCCTTGCAACAAGGGACGAGATGACACTCTTCCTCCTCAACTGTCTGGAACCTGCCCTGCCTGCATGCGTCTGCAGCGTGGCATCTCTTCCCCTGTCACACCAATCCAGCCCTCCGTTCTCCTGTCATCACGCCGTCCGACTCGAGCGATCCGGCCAGCTTCCAAATTGAGACGCAGACGAGAGCAGAACGAAGGCGACCCGGTGGAACTCATTACGTCGGGACAGGAGCATCATTCGCGGAAAGCAGTTCTTTCCGCACGTTGTTTCTCCCTTTGCCTCTTTTACCTTAAACTATCAACAGCGTCCGGAAGGCGGTAAAGACAACAGCAAAGCGCAATCAAGCAGGGAGGCTTGGCAAGTTCCCCGGGGATATCGGCCCCTTTTTGCGCTCTCTTTTATACACTGTCTCTCTCCCTTCGCGTTTCTTCATCTCTCACGCCCTTTGCATTCTTACCGAGCCTATATCGCCTCCTTCTTGCAGAGCCAACGCGACGTCTTCGGTAGCCGCAGGCACACTTGGTCGATCCAAAGCGTGATCAGTACTTAACCCTTGTTTCCCGTCACTGTTTTTCTTTCTTCCTCTTTCTTTCTTCCACCTCTTTCTATTTCATCTCGTATACTGTAATTACCGAAATATGGGCGTTTTTCAGTAATGACGGAAGCTTCTTTGCCCCAGGACAAAAAGAGACGCCGACGCGATCATGCCGGTAGCAACAGCCCACTTCCATTAAAGTTTTCTTTCAACTTAACCACCTATTAGTCGTGAAAACACCGTTTGGTCACGATCAACTTTTGCAGTAAAACTTCTGCACTGGGAATTCTTAACTGCACTCCTTTTTTCCGCCACATTTATTAGTTACTGAAAATAAAGCAGACAGCGCACATGAAACAGTTCTATATGAACACAATATGACAACCGCCAAAAACAGCTAAGCAGCTCTGTAGTGTCCGTAACTGAAGTAATCTTGTGGGTTCCGCAAATAAATTCCATCGACTCTTCACGAACTTCAAATATTCAGACAAACGCTTCGTCAGAGGATTATTCCATTTGGTTGAAAGGATACCTTATATGTCCTGTGCTGTCTGTCTAGTACGCCTGGTCTACTATGCCGACTAATGTATGCGATATATATTTAATTAGGACATCTAAGTATATGCATGTAATTGCGGATGTACGTAGTTACGCATGGAATGTACGTAAAATGTATATACTTACGATATATGCGTGTATCCAAACAGGCACAATTAAGAAAGAAGTAAATAACCATTAACTCTGTGACTCCGTACCTTGAGGGTGGAGCTCAAGTGTCCTCCTAATTTGTGTATGCACACTTTCTGGCAGCAGTTATGCGCCCTCAGCACAGAGCTCACGGGAATAAAGTTTACCGAATTACACTAAAGACGAGCAACGTCTACTTAGGCATACACTGTATAAAGTACCGCGTAGGTAGAAGCCTAATTTATCAACTACCTACACCTTTGTTACTGAATTCGATGTAATCAGTAAACTATGGATGGCACTGGTATACACGCGTCTCGGATGAATAGTGGTGTGGAAAATTCTTGATTATCGCGATTCCCTATTCATGTGTTTCACTTACATTAAGGGATAATAGCCATGAGCATAGGCCTGCCAATTTTATTTCGTAATGGGCCTAATAAGCTAATGCAATAAGCACCTGAATGCATTGTGGTGAAGGCTACACAGTGTCCCAAACACCAAACATTTTAAAATGCTTGTGTAAGAGCAGGGGACCCTTTTAGGGGTCCTGTTTGAAACACCTCTTGTGCAAAGGTCTTAAGCAAAACTAAAAAAAAATTAGAAATTAAATTCACATGCAGAGAAAACTTGAGCAAAGAAGTATAAAAGCTGTTCTTTTTTTTTAATAAGCGGGTACTATAAGCATTAGACCATGCAGTTTATTGTCATATATTTATTCCTCCACCGAAGAACTTTTTTCTCCAAAACATCATGGTTTTATGGGTGGGGTTTCTTATGATACACAGCAGATAGAGCTGTTTCACGAGCCTCGAGGGGTGCAAGTACTGATGTCAGTAAGGCCCTTATGTCCATCATGCACTACTGTTGCTGTTACCACTTGTGATGGATTGCATTTTACCTGTCCAACTGTTACCTAGTAAAATTTTACCAAGAAACAACAGCCAACTTGTGTCAGGGATGGAAATTGCTTAACAGCTGCAAAGCGGAACAAAGATCTGATTTTTTTTCGCAAATTCTCCTGGAATAGTCATGCTATTTACACCACGTTGAAGTCAAGTCCCGTGTTACATTTTCTCATAAAGAGCGGTTAAACCAAGAGAAACATTTTAGCTGCCGTTTGTGCTTCCCCTCCTTAAGTACTTGTCCTTTCTTGGTACTCTCTCACTCAGTCAAACATATAAGAACCTGAATGCATTCAGGCACGTGCTACCCGTTTCGTAACAGTTGAGTATGACCACTCGAATGTATTCTCTGATATTTCTAGAAATATGTGATAGCTTCTGCTCAAAGGGAGTAGCTCTTATTGATATTTTATATTGCCCTTAATTCTAGAAGATGCATTGGCAACGAAACATATTTAGAAAATCCGAAGGTTTTATCTAGAACACACTTATACACAGGACAAACGTACTGAAGCACAGTATATTCCAAGAGGCAATGCATAATAGGAACAGGTTGCTAGCCCGAAATGTCTCAAAGCTTCCTTGATGCTTTAGCTCACTTTCTGTGAAATTTTGTTCTTAAGTATTTTAACTTTTTTCAATCTACGTTTTGTTATATACAATACCACCCAGCTATTTTCACTTTGTGTGACCGGTGGCTGCAAATCCCGTACGTAAATAACAGAATTCTTTTTATCTGCTGGTCGTCGATGAAAAACAGGCTCTGAAGTGCTCTCAGTGCTTTATTGTTGCTTATATCATTTCTCCCTAACACCCATAAAAGAGTTGTAAGAACATATAAATAAATCTTTTGAAGGCAGTTTCACATGGACTAAATATTCATGACGGAAAACCAGACGGACTAGACGATGGGAACGCGAGAACTGGAACGTGTCCCTTTGAGAACGTCCTTATCTAAGCAACCTACGGCCGGAGAGTCGGCCACTTTCCTGCTCCGTTTCAGTCGCGTGCTCGCTTAAGTGGAGTCCACTTTCCGTTATTTCTTCTAAAAAATTTTAAGGCATTCCATAACGGGGCCCGACTTACAAGCATGTTTACAGAACGAAGTGGAAGAAACGACAAAATTATAGAATATAGGTAAATCTGCCTCATTTTTCTCCTGTTATTTTTATCAAGTGCTTTCCGTTTCCCTTGACAGCAACAACCGCAATGAAGCAGTAATTTTCCACATAACACTTAATTGTTTGATAAAATAACTCAGCTCTGCGCAACTAATTTGGTTTGATTGGTTTGGTTCATGGGGTTTAAAGACCCAAAGCAACCCAGGCTATGAAACACGCCGCAGCGAAAGGTTCTGAAAATTTCAACTACCCGGAGTTCTTTAGTGTGTACTGACATCGCACAACACACGGGCCTCTAGAACTTTGCCCCCATCGAAATGCGAGCGCCGCGGCCGGGATCGAACCTGAGTCTTTCAGATCAGCCCAAACACCGTAACCACTGAGCCACCGCGGCAGCGCGCACATAATTTATTCTCCTGTGTAGATACATTAACTGTTTTTATTGCTGCACCTTATTTAATGGCGACGAAACTCCAGCGTCGAACACCACGCTCAGTGACATCGTCCTATCTCCAACACACTAAAGCCATAAAAGCTGTCGTTAAGATGATTAACTCGACAGAGTGGCTATTCAACTAAAAACAGGCTTTTTCTTTCGAGATCACAAACCGTATCAAAATGTTAACCGCCATCAATCAAACTGGGTGCCCGAGGGGCCAGAGGGGACAAGGGGTTCGCTGACGGCGTCGTGATGCTATCTCGCGAAAGAGCCCTTCACGCCTGTGCTAATTACTGACATCAGTAATGCTGCAGTTGTCATCTCTGCGCTTGCGCGTGTTATCGACGAGGCGGTCACGCGTGGCATCGAACGGCAACTTCTGGAGCATGTTCCGAAGAGGATAGAAACACATCCTCTTGAGAAATAAATGGGAAGGGAGAGGGGTTTACGTGTGTGGTGATAGCGGTCGCGGTATTTACTCGCCGAGCGTGGCTCAGGCGGAAAGTTGGGAGAGTTTTTCACTGATTATCACAACAAGACAGGGGCCAACATAGAAACGTGAGCTGTTCCACAAGGTTATAATTTTGTGACTAAATATTTGGAGATTATAACTGCCAATGTCTGCTTGTCTCGTTGAGCAGCGTTAGTGTCGTATTGATGCTAGCCAGCATCTGCTTTGAGGACTTCGACTTCTATGTAAACATTTAACTGTGAAGCGAATTTCAGGGCAGTCGTTATTCTCGAGCGCCGCAGGATATAAACATAATTTACACATTCACTCAGCCGGAAAGCGTTAAGTCGCATCTCGTGTCGACAGAGTTTCGAGCACACGCACATTCACTGGCAGGGCTGTCAACCTTTCACGCATGTTTCCGTGAAGTGCTGCGCAAACGCTCGATCTCAGTCCGAAAAAATGGTACGTGAGAACAGACAAATCCCTAAATCAGTTCCAGTTATGGTCGCAATTTACATCGCCAGAAGCAATCTATTTTATCTCTGCTAAAAATTATCTGGTAGTAAACTTGCTCCGCGAATGCGAGGCCTTGAAAAATACATCCTATAAACGTATTCGATGGTTTGACATCGTAATGTCTGGTCAGGAAACACAGCTATAGATATTCGTTGGTCAGTAATCAGCGCCCTAATATAAAACTTCAGCCTCGCGGAAGAGCTACGGCACGCTTGTTCCCAATGCAGCAACCGACTGAACGCACACAGATTTTGTAGCAGTCAGTAATATATGCACTTATTTGGAAGAAAGAGGATGTAAGCTCTTATCGGTCCTGTTTAGTGTATGCTCGGCATTGTCTGGTTTAGCCGAGCGGGTCAGTTTTCTTTTGTGCTTTAATCTCTTGGCGTCGTCGCAGTTGATCTGGTGACCACTTTTTCTCGCATGGTCGGTTGATTGCATTTATTTTTATATGATTGTTTCGAGTCGGGGTCTCGAGTTTAGGATCATATCCTTCCAGAATGCACCATGTCTAACAGTGCCCTTTCAGAACTTTTAAATCTTTATCTCAAGTCTACTTTTATACACTGAGACGCGCCGCCATATCGGCAGAAAAAGATTGCACATATGTTTAGATTCTTGTCTCGCCCCATTCTTAGTGATTTTTACTTAGCAGAACTAGAGAGGTTCCTCTACTGCTGCTTTTCTAACATAAAAGAGCCCATGGAAGCACCTCTTCGTGGGCATGGAAGCACCTCTTCGACGATGATGGACTCACACGTTATCGTCTTCTTTGCGCAGCTTTCTGCTATCTTCAGCTACTGCAATCATGGTGCGGAAACGCCCTTCAAAGCCGGAACATTCGACTCCAGTGAAAAGAACACTGAATTGCCTGGACAAAGCTTCGCTGGTTTGCCGCATTCCGGCGGCTTCCCCTGCCTTTTTGCCATCTTCACTGCTAGACCAGGCCTCATTCATCGTAGTCCAGCCACAACGACATCAACATTTCGAAAAACGGACGGCTTAAAAGCGGACGCCGGGCGGTTCGTCTTCAGTGGGCATGGAAGCACCTCTTCGACGATGATGCACTCACATGTTATCGTCTTCTTTGCGCAGCTTTCTGCTATCTTCAGCTACTGCAATCATGGTGCGGAAACGCCCTTCAAAGCCGGAACATTCGACTCCAGTGAAAAGAACACTGAATTGCCTGGACAAAGCTTCGCTGGTTTGCCGCATTCCGGCGGCTTCCCCTGCCTTTTTGCCATCTGCACTGCTAGACCAGGCCTCATTCATCGTAGTCCAGCCACAACGACATCAACATTTCGAAAAACGGACGGCTTAAAAGCGGACGCCGGGCGGTTCGTCTTCAGTGGGCATGGAAGCACCTCTTCGACGATGATGCACTCACACGTTATCGTCTTCTTTGCGCAGGTTAGTCGTCCTTATCTCCCTACTAAATGCTTTAAATCAGATGATCCATTTATTATTGTGCTTCCATGCCCTGGAACACTGGCAGCCTCATTTTGCTCGCTCTTTCTGTTAATGTGTGGTGATGTTGAAGAAAACTCGGGACCGAAAGATAACGATATGACTGAATTGCTCAAAATGGTTAAAGAAACCAACGAGAGATGCATCAGGATAGAAGCAAACCAAGCTAACTTATCCCAGACTATTATCGAAATCAAGCAGGAGCAGGTCTTGCTCTCTAACACCATATCTGAAATAAATGAACGTTTAGCAAGTGTTGAGCAGCAAACCGCTTCATTGGCAACCGTACAGCTAGACATGAATGAAGCACAAGGAAACATTGACCGCCTTGAACAAGATTCCATAGTCCTCCGCTCTCGACTTGATCAAATGGAAGACCATTCTCGTCGCGATAATTTAATTTTTTTTGGAATCAGTGACGACGAATCAGAAACACCCCAGCAGTCCGAAGAAAAACTTTTAGCTCTACTTTCTGAGGAACTTGAACTGCAGCTAACATCAGACGCGGTAGCGCGTGCTCATAGAATTGGCCGATACGATTCCGAAAAAAGCAGGCCGCTAATTGTTAAATTCACAACCCACAAGACCAAAGAGCTGGTATTTTCCAAGCAGTCCGGCCTTCAGGATAGCGATTTCAGCATGAGCGAGGACTTCTGCCCAGCTACTCGACAAGCTCGAAAAAAACTTCTTGAGTTCGCGAAATCACTCAAAACTAAGTACAAGCTACGTCACAATAAATTGCTTGCCAAAGACAAATGCTACTTTTATGACGCGCTTACCAACAACATACGCGAGATGCCACCCGCTAGCCGAACAGTTGATAAAGAGGCCCCACCTACCATGGCAACACGTTCTGGCCGCACTTACTCGTCCAAAAGTTAGGAATGGGTGAGGGGAAGCGGATCAGTGTCGAAAGTTTCCGTGCTGTACACGAACATTCGCAGCCTTTACAATAAAAAGGACTATCTTAATGCGCTAATTAACGACTCTGAAGCAGACATAATTGTCCTAACCGAAACTTGGCTCTCTGAGAAAATATCATCAAATGAACTGTTCGACTGCAATAAACACTTCGTTACTTTTCGTTATGATCGAACTGATAGAATGGGTGGTGGAGTCCTAATTGCTATTAATGAAAGTTTTCAGTGTTTTCCTATATCTATTGATTGTGACTTAGAAACAGTTTGGTGCTGTATAACTGTTGCCTTCAAAAAATTTGTCATTGGTGCCTGTTACCGCCCTCCCAGTTGCAGCACGGCATTTTGTGAAGGTATCCATGACTGTCTTAACCAAATTACTGTACAGTTTCCTGGTGCACCTATTTTTTTGCTTGGGGACTTTAACTTCCCAAGCATTGACTGGTACAATCTTTGCGCTAGTTCTACCACCGCTGAAGCTTCTAACTTTGTCACTGTTTGTTCTGACTTCAGTTTATCTCAGCTTGTCAATCTACCAACACGTGTAACACCATCGTCATCTTCTTTGATTGATCTAAAACTTACATCAGCTCCTGACATCAGTTCTGCAGTGTTACACGTACCAGGCTTCAGCGACCATGATATATTACACTTCTCGTTTTCAGTGCCATCTACGCGAGCAAAGCGACAAAAAAAACGTATCCGGGATTACAACAAAGCCAACTTTGACGCTATTAATATGGAGCTCTCCTCATTTCTCGATGACATTTTACTAATCCACTCGAGGCTTTCGGTTTCCGAACTCTGGTCATCTTTTAAAAGTAAACTTCTCCATCTAAGTGACAAGTATATTCCACTAAGAACGATCCATCACTCATCCAGTGCCCCCTGGTATACCACCTATCTAAAACGCTTATCCATTAAGAAAAAAAGGCTGTTTCGCCAAGCAAAAATGAGATGTAGCCCTAACCGATGGTCAATATACAATCAGGCAGCACAAAACTACATAAACGCTCTGAAAACAGCTAAATTCAATTTCTTTAACACCACACTTCCTTCCTTAATAAGTACGAATCTGAAACAATTTTGGAACATTGTAAAGAGCTCCAACGATCGAACAATCACCCTGGTTGACGAGTCTGGCAAACAGGTCCCTGAAAATTTATGTGCTGCCTTATTGAATAACACCTTTTCTTTCTCGTTCACTAGCCCCTCAGCCACTCAATGCCCGCTTTTCCCTCATGCTCATTTTTCTCCAATGGACCCCATTGTTTTTGATCCGGCCGGAATCAGAACCATTATTAGTAAACTGGAACGATCATCGTCTTGTGGTGTCGATAGAATCACATCAAAACTCCTTCAGAACATTACTGAATACTGCTCTATTTTATTAAGCTTTATTTTTACCAAATCACTTAACGAGAGCTGTCTACCCAAAGACTGGAAAACAGGGAAAGTTGTTCCTATTTACAAATCTGGCCATTCACACAAACCGTCTATCGCCCCATTTCCTTGACATCAGTACCCTGCCAAGTACTTGAGCACATAATCTTCACCAACCTCGTCAACTTTCTCGAATCAAACCAGTTTTTTCATCCCTCCCAGCATGGATTCCGCAAATTGTACTCATGCGAAACACAGTTACTTATGTTCACCAATGATCTACATTCATTTTTAGACTCGGGGTTCATTACTGATTGTGCGTTTCTAGATTTTTCCAAGGCCTTTGATAAGATTAATCATCAACTTCTTATACTAAAACTCAGTCACCTTAACATCGATCCTGTAGTACTTAACTGGATAATTGCATTTCTTTCAAACCTCACCCAGTATGTCACAGCTAACGAGACTGACTGCCTTGAGGTACCCGTCCAATCAGGAGTGCCTCAGGGATCTGTCTTGGCTCCATTGCTTTTTCTTATTTATATTAATGACTTACCCAACTGCGTATCTAGCTCTATTTGTCTTTTCGCTGATGACTGTGTAATCTACCGTAAAATAACTAACGCTTCTGATGTGACTTTACTCCAGACTGACTTAAATAATACCGCTTCTTGGTGCTCCCTTTGGCAGATGAAACTGAATGCTGCAAAATGCAAAACAATGCGAATTTCCCGCAGTCAATCATCCTGTCCAAGCTACTTTATTAATGATTCTCCACTCGACTCCGTTTCAACTTATAAGTACCTTGGAGTACACATTGCGAATAACCTTTCCTGGAAGTTTCATATTAACTACACAACAGCCAAAGCCAATCGCATGCTTGGGTATTTGAAACGTAACTTTTCACTAGCTCCGTCTTCACTTAAAAAACAGCTATATACTACCTATGTACGACCCAATCTCGAGTACGCTTCATCCATATGGGACCCTGGCCATGTATCACAGAATAAATCCTTGGAGAGCGTACAAAATCGCTCTGCTCGTTTTATTCTCAATAATTACCACCGCACAGCAAGCGTCACTAACATGAAACAAAGTCTAAATTTGCCCCCTCTCACTGTCCGTCGTAAGATTTCTCGTATTTGCCTCTTCCATAAAATTTATCATCATAACCATCAACTCAGGACGCGCCTGATCACAGATGCTGCGCATGTTTCTGCCCGTGTAGATCACTGCTACAAAGTCGCCATACCTCGCCACAACACCATGACATATGCACATTCATTTCTACCAAAAACATCCCGTGACTGGAACCATCTACCTCCTGACCTGGTCGCTATCACCGACAACCACCGATTTCGTACTTGCCTTACTAACATATTTTGAAGCCCTTTTTTATTTTATTTTTAAAACTTGCACTGGCGCTTATCATGATCTGTATGACTGTTCCTTCATTTTATTTTTTTTTTTACGTTTATGCTGTACTCTGCTGTATTCTGTTCAACCAAACTATTGCACATTTGTAACCGACCCGTGTGCTTTGAATACGTGCCGTTTTTGTTCTTTTTTCGTCGTTGTTGTTGTTGCCTTTATATTTTTTTCTGTTTCCTTTTATTAACCAAATTGCATAGTGTCCCTTGTATTTCTGCCCCTCCCCTCTACAATGCTTTTGTAAGCCCTGAGGGTAAAATAAATAAATAAATAAATAAAGT
Organism: Amblyomma mixtum; assembly: GCF_055824585.1. Lineage (NCBI taxonomy): Eukaryota > Metazoa > Arthropoda > Arachnida > Ixodida > Ixodidae > Amblyomma > Amblyomma mixtum. The sequence continues at coordinate 82,961,460 of NC_143017.1, read as the reverse complement.
CATTGGATATGTTCACGACTATTTATATTTCTCGACTGTGATTCTGGCTTTTAAGCAGCACTTACGACTAGCGCAAGAAACTTTGAGCGCGCTGGCCTTTTGCCTCAAGTCATTACTCATGACTTGCCATCAAGGAAACGTATTCGATTCTTCGATATCAGACTTTTATTCCAGGGTGGTCAGATTCTGTAAATACGAGCCCCGCGTCAAAAAGCACCGTGGTTCCATATTATTCTGCAAACTCCAACTTTCTCGACAGGGAAATCGAAAGATATGCCTCTCAGATGCCATTACAAAATCCTGTCCCCTGCTAATGGCCACAAGCATTGCTCAAAAAGTACAGTTGCTAACTGAAGCCGGGTATCCTATGCACGTCTTTACAAATGTTTCCCAAACGCTTCTAAAGTACACCTGTTCCCTCAAGCTGCTTCAACTCCACTTTCTGCAAGTAAGCAAAAGCTAGCTCATTCTGTACACTCGCGGCTTGTCCCATTGCTTGGTTTATAGGGTTTAATTATAGGTTTAACATCCCAAAGCGACTCAGGCTATGACGGACGCCGTAGTGGAGATCTACCGATAACTTCGACTACCTGAGGTTCTTTAAAGTGCATTGACACCGCACAGTACAGGGGCCTCTAGCATTTCGCCTCCAACGAAATGCGACCGCCGCGGCTGGGATCGAACCCGTGTTTTTCGAAACAGTAGCCGAGCACCATAACTTCCGAGCTACCATGGTGGCTTCTTGTCACACTGCTTGAAGAAGGCTGGACAAGGGGTAAGCGTCGAAGTCGTTTTTTTCATTTTTTTGTCTCAGGAGAAACTGCAAATTGTGTCGTGACCAGTCCCTGCAAAAGAGGGTGGGTGTACGACGAAACATGAATCAATTCGTTGAGCGCACGGAATCGATTGTGTGTAGCCTACGACTGACTTGGGGTAAGGAATATGTTGGTCAAAGTGGAACATGCCTGATTTACTGCCTTCGTGATTATCATTGCAGTATCAAAGAAAATACAGGTGGTTTTCTTGATTTATATTGCCGGAAATCAAATCTAAGTGCAAACCTACACATGAAGCATGCACTGTCATCGCTAGGAATACTTGCAAACTTTCTCGCGAAATCGTTGAGGACGAAGTCATATATAGCTTAAGTGACACGTGCATCGCTAAACCATCTGCCGGGATGTCTCGAAAACAATTCGATTATTTAAAAAAAAAACACAAAAATGTGTCTCCTGCGCCTGTGCAATGTACGGCTACTTCGTGCATATTTACCTGTTCGCTGTTCGCAATAAACTGTTAGAAGTTAGCGCTCTTGTTTCTTCTCTTTGTCCCTGTGTTTTCTTGGACTATTTTGTATGTCGTGTGTTTCGTCTGTGTAATATGATTCCCACCCTTACTTGCCCCAGCATCAGACTGCTTAGCGTTCATCCGGCGTGGCAACAATGCGTAACTGAGAGTAGCGGTGATGCATCCGCGAGGTCCAGATCAGCACGCGAGCCGGTAAATATGCGCAAGATTTGGTTTATGGTTCAGGGGGGTTTAACGTCCCAAAGCGACTCAGGCTATGAGGGACGCCGTAGTGAAGGGCTCCGGAAATTTCGACCACCTGGGGACCTTTAACGTGCACTGACATCGCACAGTACACAGGCCTCTAGAATTTCGCCTCCATAGAAATTCTACCGCCGCGGCCAGGATTGAACCCGCGTCTTTCGGGTCAGCAGCTGAGTGCCATAACCACTGAGCCACAGCGGCGGGGGAAATATGCGCAAGAGAGTCCGCAAGTATGGCGACCGTAATGCGCATATCCCAACGAATCAGCGATGGGCTGAGGTCGTAAATGTAAAAGAGCGTCTCCCTCGAACCATGTTCCCTAAGGTCGCCTGCTATATTCCTCGGGCGTAGAATTTGTGCACCAGTGACCAGCCCCTGTCAAAAGTCTACAGCACAAGGGGTTTGGTATTAACTTGTTTAACAGGGCACCCAAGCGCATCTACCAGCCCAAAGCTTGGGAGGATTTAATGACGGGAAGCCAATCCTCTTTCGACAGGTTACGGCCGCTGATAATGCACAACCAGGCACGCTGCAGGTTTCATCGAACCCCGCGAGCTGTAGACTATCGACGAGGAAGTGTTCATAATTGCAAGAAAACTTCTTCTGAAACGCATTAAACAAAACCAGAGGGACCAGCGAAAGGAGAGCACTGGCACGAACGCAATCGTCTCCAGATAACATGGTATGATGCGAAGCTGCTGAAAATGGGGCAGGACTTATAAACACGGTCAACCTAGGGTCACATTCATCCAGGAGCCTAATACACTACATAGAGCCCATGGCAGCTTGCATTCTACCTCTGAGATCATTCTAAAGTAGTGCAAATCATCGATGCGTCGAGGAAGTCGGCTTTTTTTCCTTTCTCCTCAGCCATTGTACATGACTGAAATAAATGAACTGAACTGAACTGAACGGAAGTTGCTTCATTTCGAAAAAAGAAGCCGCAACGCTCCGGAAGCGTTATTTTCATTTTAAACATGCCAGTCACCTATGAATGCCTTCATTGCATGCATGTGTGGACTTCTAGTAAGTGACCTCTTCCCACAGGTCGATGTCAAATTCGAAAATCAATGTGCCTCCTGCACGGTCGTCTAGTGCCTCCGCAGAGGCGATGGACAGGACCCCGGGGAGCCCCTCGCCGTACAGGTCGGATGGTCGGCGGAGCTCCCTGGATCGGTCAAAAAGAGACAGGCCCCGAGTCACGGGGCCATAAACAACGTGATCTAGTTGTTTCAATCAGTACAAACACAAAACTAAGATGGCTTTCAAAATACAATGGAACTGTAGAGGAATGTTGAGGAACTACAGTGATATAACTCATATTCTAGGGTCAGTGATGCCTCTAGCCCTATGTCTCCAGGAGACCAATCTTGGTCCACAACATTCAAATATCTTAAAACATTATACAACTTTTAGGCGTGATCGCGAACATGCAAATAGACTCTCGGGAGGCGTCGCAATCATCATCCAAAGCGGCGTCCCGGCTAAAGAAATCAAACTGAAAACAAAACTTGAGGCGGTTGCGGTTAGCGTCATCAGCTACAAAACCATAACAATATGTTCTGTATATCTTCCCCCAAACATCTCATTATCATGCCAAGATCTAGAAGGCCTGATCGATGAACTGCCGGAGCCATTTCTGGTAGTTGGCAATTTTAACGCTCACTCTCCGTTTTGCGGAAGCGAACGCTGTGACTCCAGAGGCCAAACAATCGAATATTTTATACTTTCGAACAATGTCTGTCTTTTAAATACGGGAAAAGCCACATATTGCTGTCCAAGCTCAGCAGAAATGAGCTCTCTCGATTTAGCTTTCGCATCACCATTACTTTTTAACGATTTTAAATGGGATAATTTAAATGACCCCATGGGCAGCGATCACTTACCTACCGTCATCAGGCTCTCATCGTCCACTCCAATCATCCCCACAAGGCCACGGCGCTGGAAAATTCAGCTCGCCGACTGGTCACTTTTTACAAAAAGTGCCACTCTGGAAAAGGAATGTTGTGACGACCTTAGCACAGATGAAATTAATGAGAAGTTTACTGAATGCATAATATCGGCCGCAACACTCGCTATACCGCAAACAACAGGACTTGCACAAAAGAAACACAAAGTGTGGTGGACAAAATAATGCACATTAGCAAAAAAAAACAACAAAACAAAGCCAGAAGCGCTCTGCGTCGATATCCCACTGCAGAGAACTTACTTACCTTTAAGAAGGCAAAAGCCAGAGTGCGGTACGTGCGAAGAAATGCAGAGAAAACCTCTTGGCAGAAATATGTCTCCTCAATAAATAGTTCAATAACATCAAATAAAATGTTGGAAAAAGTTAGTAAATTTACTGGTGACCATACCCCTTTCACACTTCCTCTCTTGGCAGCACCCGGGACACAAACATTTTTAGAAGAACAGGCCAACATACTGGGCGAGCATTTTCCTGAGATCTCAAGCTCATCCAACTACACAAACACATTTCAGAAACACAAAGCAACAGCTTAAAAACAAAAATTTCCATCTGGAGCAGGTGTACGTGAGGATTATAACCAGCCTCTCACACTACAAGAATTAAATAAGGTACTATCTTCTGGAAAAAAGACAGCACCAGGACCAGACAACGTGCATTACGCTATGCTTGCACATCTCTCCGAGGCTGCTGTAGAGGCACTGTTAAAATTCCTTAATAAAATCTGGATAACTGGAAATATACCTGACGAGTGGAAAAAAGCAGTCATAATACCGTTCGTCAAACCCGGAAAACCACCAACAAGTCCTAGCAGTTACAGACCAATAGCCCTCACCAGCTGCATTGCTAAATCTTTCGAAAGTGTAATAAACATTAGATTGACCTTCATACTTGAATCTCGGCAACTATTAGATACACACCAATGTGGGTTTAAAAAAGCATGCTCGACAACAGATCACCTTGTCCGTCTAGAAAACACCATCCGGGAGGCGTTCATCCACAAGCAGCACTGTATTGGGGTCTTCTTCGACTTGGAGAAGGCCTACGATACTACGTGGAAGTTCGGCATCCTCCGTGACCTAGCAGAGCTAGGTATCCGCGGCAGGATGCTGAACTGCTTGAACGACTTCCTGGCTAACCGCGCATTCCGAGTCCGCCTAGGAGCAACTCTCTCCATGACTTTCACCCAAGAGAACGGCGTACCCCAGGGGTGCATTCTAAGCACGACACTCTTCATAGTAAAAATGAATTCCTTAGCTTAAGTAATACCCAAGTCCATAATGTATTCAGTTTATGTAGATGACCTACAAATAGCATGCACGTCCTCTAGCATATCAGCCTGTGAGAGACAAATACAAATTACACTAAATAAACTAGGTTCTTGGGCAGACCGAAATGGATTTAAATTTTCCCCTCAAAAAAGAGTAGCTGTTCTTTTCTCATTGCGACGAGGCCTACAGGTCGATCCCAGTCTATACCTGAATGACACTGCGCTACCAATTAAACAAGAACACAAATTTTTAGGCCTAACTTTCGACAAGAAACTCACATTTCAACCACACATTAACAACCTTAAAAAGAAAGCTTCTCAAGCCCTCAATATCTTAAAAGTTCTCTCACGGAAGCGGTGGGGGTCCGATAGAGCAAGCCTTTTACAAATATATCGCTCTCTGGTGCGCTCCAAGCTGGACTACGGGTGCATAGTATATGGTTCGGCAAGAGCATCCTACTTAAAAAGATTAGACCCCATTCATAATCTTGGTCTGCGCCTATCATCTGGAGCATACGGAACATCACCAGTAGTTAGCCTTTACGTTGAAACTAATGAAGCCGCTCTTGAGGATCGAAGCATCGCCCTTACATGCTCATATGTCTTAAAAATCCGTTCTCTTCCGAAACATCTCTGCCATCCAATTGTCACCAAGTGCCCATCTAAAGGATTATTCATCAACGAACCACATTCTATCAGGCCATTACTACTGCGCTTTGAAGATAAATGTGAAGAGCTAACAGTACTAGATGCCCTACCGAATATTGCACAAAGGAATGAATATTTACCACCATGGTACAGCCTGCCTTCAGTATGTGACCTCACAGTGACACATTTAGATAAAAAGCAAACGCCAAATGAGTACATATTACAGGAATTCTTTGCACTACAAGAAAAGTATGACACCTACATTGAATTTTATACCGATGGCTCAAAAACAGAAAGTCACGTTGGAAGTGCAGTAATTCAAGGAAAAAATAAACAGATAATGCGACTACCAGAATGCGCATCGGTTTTTACTCCTGAGTGTTATGCCATCTTTGAAGCTGTAGAAAAAATAGTAAGAGAGAATATAAAAAATAGCATCATTTACACCGATTCCCTGAGTATGCTTAAAACACTGCACTCCAGAAATGCAGCTGAACCTATAATAGGAAACATCATACATAACATAGTTAAAATCACAAAAAAAAGCATAACATTAAATTCTGCTGGGTTCCTAGCCATGTTGGAATTATAGGTAATGAGAAAGCAGATGTATGCGCTGCACAAGCCCGGAATAGCCAAATAAAGCAAGTGAACATACCGCACAGGGATTGTTTAAAATTTATATACAGTAAACTCAAAAATAAGTGGCAGGCTGCATGGCAAGAGCACGTAAACAACAAACTACATTAAGTGAAGCCAATTTTAGGGGAATGGCAATCATGTAGGGATCAAGAACGTTTTACCGAAGTTATTTTATGTCGGCTCCGCATTGGGCACACCCACCTCACGCACAGCTTTCTGCTAACCAAACAAAATAAACCTCTCTGTGAAATGTGTGGTGCCGAACTCACAGTGAACCACATTTTAATTTCATGTGTCAAACTAGAAGAACTAAGAAATAAATATTTTTCAACATTTTATAGGGAAAGACTTCCATTACACCCCATGTTACTTTTAGGCGATCGTGCACTGGCTGACATCTCATGTATTTTTAGGTTTCTCAAGGAAGCCAGCGTTTTAAACAAACTCTAAGTATAAAAAGCTTCACCTTTAACAAAAACTCCAACCTTGTGTTTGGCGCATCATAGCCTCAGGTAATTTGCGCCATTAAAATCAATATAACTAACTAACTTCTAGTAAGTGAAGGGTTCGAAAGGACTTTCGGTTTCTGTAACTCGGTTCACATATTTTGATCTCGATTTGTTGCCATGAGACTTCGGCACGAGGAGAAATTCATTAATTTAGCCTAGTGAATCTGCAGTCTCAACCATGCCGGCATTGGAGCAGACGATCCACTTCGTTCCGGCTAGGCGTGCGATATTATGCATAATGAGACGCTGCTTTCATCCGAGAAGCGGTAGTTTCGGACACGAGATAACAGCTTTTTGAAGCCCTAGGGCCGCCTTATCGGCTCACTATCCTTGCTAGGGCTGCTATTTGAAATATTCTAACATTGATTTCCTCCCCTAGTTAATTAAACCTGTCTCGATACTTCGCCTCCCTCCTTTCTGCAATATCTCCACCGAAGTTGGTACTTTTTCATGCATTAAAACCTCCTTTTTCCACCCCTGTTCATAATTATAATTCTGCCTTCTTGGCTTGAAGGAATATTAATAAGCGCGAAAACGCTTACTCTTCATAAAATCACAAACCCCACTTTTCGACTTTTATCCTTTCTCTATTACAGGTCAACGTCGTTTATTAAATATTTGTGATTGAAGGCACGCAAATGTTTGCTCTTTACTTTCTTTCTGAGCACGATCTCTATAACGCGGTCTCTAATCGACCCGATTTTTTTTTTTTAGCGCTCAGGAAAGGACTCCCAACATTTAGACCGTAGAAAACGGGCCTTAATGGACGTATCAATACTTATTACATTCGATTTTCATCTTTAAGTTTAAAAACACAGGTGGTGCTGAAGCGGCAAAAAAGTGGGGATGCGATGATTTCCTCTGACTGCTCAAGAGTGCATACTCTTGGGCGAGTCGGTCTTACATGGTTAAGCAAGCGTACTGCGCCAAAAAAAAAAAAAAAAAAACACTGGGGAGAAGACGACACGGACGGCAGCAGTTCTTTGGCTCCCGTACTTGTCGTCTTCTCGTCCCTTGTTTTTTTTTTTTTTGCACAGTACCCTTGCTTAATCCTGTGACTGCGCTCTTTGCTATCTGCATAATGAAGAACGACATCTGGCAGTCGTGAATGTTCCAAAAGCATTAGGAAATGAATGGCGGTATTTATAAAAGACACACCTAAATTAAGAACCAGCAATGTTAGCACAAGAACGTCAAGCCGAGAAGCTGTTGGAAGCGGTCCTCGTGGAAGTAATTTTATGACTTCGCTCGCCTGATGCGGAGACGCGGACAGCGTTGAGAGCATATCTGCATCAGCATTTGAGATACGTCGTGCGCTGCCTACAAACCAAACAGTCAGAGCTTTTTAACAAAGCGTGTTCCTGGCACCTTTTACTTCTCTCGATTCGCTTGTTTTTTCCTCTTTGTAACTGCGATTTTTTAACTCCATTTTTTTTTCTCAAGTTATTTCCCCTCTATACACTTCTTCTCATTGGATCTATGCAACGGTTGGTAGAAAACGTTCATACTCTGAACAATACAAAACCGGCTCCGAGATCTGCGGCTAGGCAATCTGCAGCACTGCACATAGTCTCAGAGGCACAGCTTTATTTCCCAAGACCTTCTCCATGTTGCTTAACAAAGACGCAATCCACGTGTTGAGCGTACTAGCACAGACCCGAAGAGAAAGATTAGGAATGCGAAAACGGTCTGAAAAAAAAAAGAGTTGAATTGTTGTCCAGAGAAAGAGTCAGAAGAAAAAAGCCGAGATGAATGACGACCAAGAATGCGGAGCCAGCCGTCTCACTGACAAAGTATATGTTGCTGGACAACGTTGTATGCATGCGGCACTTCCACGCGACTTACGGCCACCGCTTGTGCGGTCGGAAAGGGCGGATGCAAGCAACAAGCAGGTGCCGAGCAATTTCGACATTTCTTTCTCTTCCGCGCCCTCCGCCATGGCTCATGTAGAGACCGCGAAAAACATAAAGAGAGGAAAAAGCAATACCAATAAGAAGTGGCACATTCTTGCGTCGCAACTGGTGTTCCCTTTGACCATTTCATTCCCGGCAGTACACCCTCCTACCCTTTTCCCATCCACTTCTCCATCACCCTCCCCTTCATAACTGCCTCAAGGATAGTCTACCGTTAACTTGTCCCACCATTCATCAGCTGCCTGCAAGCCGCGTTCTTAACTTAATCTGAAAATCTCTTCAGCAAGAGTAGAAACGAGAGGTGCTATTAGGATTTCTGGCTGCGGCGGCAGCTGCTCCGTTACGCCTGCGAGATTGTTTCAAGCTTCCTTAATCTCCGCTCTTGTTGCTACTGCTACGCTTGCTGCCTTCCTATTCCTGGCCAAACAGGAAATTTTGCGCCCGCACCACACTTATATGCGTTTCTTGGAGCTTCTTCTCTTCCACCCCGTCTCCTCCTTTTTGTCGTTTTTAGCGTCCCGTCCTCTGCGATCCCGTTGGCAAAGAGTGTCAACCAACACACATATATGTTTGCGCAGGGATCGAGACCGGGTCGCGTATGCATGCGACACGAGAGGCTTTCGTTGTTTCACCTCTATTCATAACAATGCTATCGTAACGCAGACGTCGGAAATATTTCTGAGACAAGAAGAGGTGAAACGCAAACTTGCTTGCCAAAGGAACAATGCACAGGGGAGACCGACGGGGAGAGCGGAACCCCCGCCATGCGCCGAGTTCGATTTTTCTCCATTGATTTTTTTTTTTTGCATGCTTCACGAATATCGTTCACCGATAGGGACTGCTTTCCAGCCTGCACAAATTGCTAATTCCAAGCCAGCGTTTCTTTTTTTACCTTTCTCTCTCAAACTTCGTCAGAGAGCGGGATGTTCGCTAGGTGGCACTTATCAAATGGTTATTAATTACGCATCTCTTCGACCCTCATTATTTTTTGCAATTTCTAGAATATAGATCATGCGGCTTTGTAGCGATTAACGAAACGCCCGCAAAACTAGAAAAAGACGCAGAGTTTAGAATGGGAGCCTAGATAATGAATCCTTTTATGACCCGCTTTTTAATTGGCTTGGATCAATACAGCTCATCGTAGGACGACAGTCGATTTGATAAGTAATGCACTCTAAACCCACATTGAATTGATTCATTACGGAACGAGTTTAAATAGACTTATGGTAGTGTAGCGTATGTGTTGAATTACGTTTAACTTTTATCTCCTGTTTCTAGGCGCAACAAAGAGAGCGCCTGTCAGGGTTGAACACATATAAACAATCTGTACTAGAAGCGGGTAATTGTTTTACAGTGTATATTCAAGCGCACAAAAATGTAGCACGATATTTTAATAAGCATCTGTATTCTAACCAGTTTCTTGATGAAACTGTGTGTCCCCAAGAATCATGAGAATCGGACTATATACGTTTTACTTTATTTGTACATTTTCGAGCGAATTGCCGTCATAGCAGTTTCTAATATTCGAATCGTAAACTGAAATAAAAAGGGCGTTAGTTAACGTCCAGTTTCAGAAGATATTTCTCCATTTAATATAGTCATCGACAGTGTGCACGTTATATAGTGGTTGAATATACTGCACGTTATATGTAGACGTTTGCCTAATAGCAAACATCTCGAATAACAAAGACATAGTGGGAAACCCAAACACAAATAAAACGCTAAAATAGACTGATTCTATTTCGTGAAAATTAAATTAGGCAGCTATAGGTTAAACACGGGAGGTAGCAGTCTTCACTTGCGATACACGATGGGCACTCGTTTAAGGCGTAAACTTTCTGCTGTCCATCGTCCATCAGCTGAATTAGTTCTTATTTTTAGGACAACATTTACGGTCTTATCCTTTCGCTTGCTGTATTAATCCTTCTTGCATTTTTATAGCCGTTTGACGAAGTTCTCCCTAGTGACGATGCACTACTTTCTGCATGATGTCGCCGAAGAACCAGGTGGCTGTTTGCCACATGAAAGGCACACTTCTACACTAGTGCACCCCACTGCTGCCATAGCGCGCTGCATTTCTGCCAACAGCTTTTTTCTGTGACTCAGCATGAAGATGTAGTTTAAGAAGTCCATAAGTTCAACATGGTTCGACGCTCTTGTAGTGGCATTAAATCACGTTGCTATACTGACTTTATGGAGGTCTGTGGTAGCTGTGCAGTAGTTATAGATATCTTCCAGTATTTTTGCATATGGCTCTTGTACACCCTCATTCCGCAATGCCTGCATGAGTGCTGAAGTTTCGACTAAGTCAAATGCTTTCTCGTAATCTGTAGAAACTTTAGATAGGGGTTGATTACACTCTGAGCATTTCTCTATCACCTGACTGATAGTGTGAATATGGCCTACTGACGAGTATCCTTTACGATAGCCAGCCTGATCACTTGCTTGACTGAAGTCTAAGGTCGTCCTGACAATATTAGCGATTACCTTAGTAAATACCTTAACGCAACGGACAGAAAGCCCATCTGTCTGTAATTTTTTAAGTCCTTGGCGCCTCCTTTCTAATGGATTATGAGGATGTTGGCGTTCTTCCAAGCTACTGGTACGCTCAAGGTTACAACGCATCGCGTACATATAGAGCGGATGAGATTAAGAAGTTTGCGTGGATAGGTCGGCCGCAGCTGGCACAGAGCAGGGCCAATTGGGAAGATATCGGAGAGTCCTTTGCCCTGCAGTGAGCGTAGGCAGGTTGATGATGATGATGACGTTGGTAAGCGAGTTACTGCATAGCTTGAGGAGGTGAAGCTTAATGAAGGACAGCACACAGAAGATGCTAGTCATGCTGAACTGCAACCGCACCGATTGCCCGTTGAAGTACTTTCTGGAGCCGTAACTTTCAGCATCTTCTAGTAATGATTTCTTTGGCTGGCTACTCTTGCAAGCTTGCTTCTTCAAGAACATAGATAACCGAACACCCTCTGTCACGTGAGCTAGCAGGGAGCTATCATTTTATTTTTTCGGTGGTCCTTTTTAATAGCTTTTATTTCTCTCCCATGTGTCTCCTTTAATTGTATCTCATACGTGCATATTCTGTTTTGTATATTTATCTGATCTGTCGTATGCTGTTAAATGTTTTACTAGATGTATTTAATCAGGAGGTCCCATTACAGTCTCTGACTTAGGGACCTCCTTGTGCATAATATGCTGTACTCTCAAAATGTATCAACAAATAAAGACTGATTCTGATTCTGATGCTGAAGTTAGACAAGGCCTTATACCATTCAACTCCATTCAAACAGTATAAATAAAGAAGCTGAGACCGTAGAAAATAGTCAGAGAGTAAATTGCAATTGAACACGGTCAAACTGGCGACTACACTTGGAACAGAAACGTCTAACCAGTAATGTAACGTCGGCATAGCTGGAACAGATTGGAAAAGCATGCAAATGAAATCTAAAAGTTGAAAGCAGGAGCTAGCTTTTGAAGCTAGCTTTTTCTTGCAGCATAGCCGAAACTAATGGACCGAAAACTGCGTTCTTATTAATGCTAGCTTTCTTGGCTAAATTCACTCGTGAAACTAACAGTGCAATAAATGATTTTGTCCTTAAGAGAGCAACGGATTGACAGCGGACTATTTCGGTAGCTTAGTTTGCTAGCGCGGTTATTAATAAAAGTTTTGTTTCTTGCTTTTCATAGCAGTTGATATTTGAATGACGGATCAGTCGAACAATGCTCCTTTCAGGAAATAAAAAATCACACTTATTTCTGTCACTTTATCTTAAACGTGGGAAATGATACATTCTTAAATATATAAAAAAATATTTAACACCAAAATCTTCTGTTAACAAAATTTAAAAAAGAAACATACTCTTCCTAGGACGTTGCTTTTATGACCTTATTAGGATAAAGAATCGCTGCTAAAGAATCCTTGAGGCTAGGCATCGCAGGCAATGTTTATTTGTTTATTTATTCAAATACCTCAAGGGCTATGACTAGAGTGTTATGTGAGGGGGGTTGCATAACTTGGGAGTAAAAAAGAAGCAAGTAGAAGATGGTTATTTTAACATCGTTATACAGTGTTAAAATACAATGACCAGAAAATAGAACTAAATTGAAAAACACACTACAGAACGTAAGACAAAGCAAAGGACGTCCCTTCAACCGCGATAAGGCAGCGATTTCGTCAAATGTCACATTTTTGACACAAAGCAAGTCTTTTAGGTTATGATGGCAAAGCAGGTAGTGCTTTTACAGTGCACGTTGCAGCCTTTTTGAACAAATTTCAAGTCCTATTTTTTATTTGGTTGTTTTTGAGTTGCTTTTCAGTCAAGAGTGCATTGGAGGGCTGTGTTAATGGGCTAGTAAGATACCACATGCAAAAAGTGTGTTCTTGGTTTTCACTTCACCAGACCTTTTCCGAAGTTAAGCACAGAGATTTTCGTAAATCTGAGATAGATAAAGAAATCGAAGCTCTTTAATGAAAGGCGGAGAATATATACGGCGCAGAAAAAAACTTTGGCAAGCTACTCTGTGACGACGAGACGTTTCGAGTGAGAGAGCGGAAAGAGTAGGGCGTTCAAATTAAACCAACGAATAAAATAACTAAATATAAGCGATCATTGACTTGCTTCTAGAGCAAAGGAGAATACCACAAAGGGTATTACAGTGTGTGAACAAGTTAGATGTCCAGCACGTGGGCGAAGGAAAAGTTAAGAGCACAGCGTTTATGGATCCACAGTATGCAAAAAGGCTTCATAGTTTCTGAGAAAAGAACTTAAGTAACTCTCCTTGAACATAGGCCGTCGGCGAAGATGTGGTTTTTTTTTTTTTGATGTACGTTTCAACTATGTAGGTCTGTCGTTGCACTGATAAGAGGTATATATACTTGCGCTTTGATACCGGCGCACTGCACCGGTCCCGATACTAGGAAAGCATCGACAGGCATGTGGCACCCGCATGGATCGTGGCATGGTTCGGAACTTGGAGAGGGGTCAGAGACTTTTGACCTCGAGTGTGCTCTAAACAAGAGTAAAACGCGACCTCTGCTGACAGAACCTGCTCCACAGGTGCCGCTTCAAGCAGCATGGTTGAAAGGTTACAGGCTACTAAATCCGGCTTTCACCTGGTTTTAGCAAGAGGTTCATTGTACCTAGATACATGGACTTAGTCAATGCGCCTTCTGTCCTATGTAAAGACCCATTTGATGTTCACAATAAAAGAAAAAAAAACGTCATTCCAAACATGCTTCTCTTTTGGGACACAGCTAAGTGGACATCTTCTCAATACTTTACTATATTTATGTCCTCTAGCTCGACTTAGGACTTCCAATGAATAGCACCAAACGAGGCCAAGTATTCGACGAAAAAAAGGAAATAGAAATTGAGAGGTCAAAACAGCTCTCATTAGACGCCGTTACATGGCCGAAGCTTTAGCAAGCGCCGTTTGAGAACAGACAGCCGGCACCCAAAACCAGCGAGTGTCTTGCTAGGCGCCTTCGTTTTTGCATTGCAACCATTTCTCTCTTCACTTTTTTCTTCTGTACCCGACTCGCATATGATGATTCTTATGAAGCTCCCATGTGCGTGTGTTTTCGCAATGCCGCGCAAGCCAACCAAAGTCAAACCTGTCAAAGCCAAAGCCAAAGTCAAACCAAAGTCAAAGCCTGCATTTTTGCCATCACGACACGCGACATGCGTGCCGCACACCGCACGCATGTTCCGGGGATACACTGTGGGGGCTGGGCAATCCGATATAGTCGTCGCGTTGCTCGAGGTGAGCCAAAGGCGCAGCTGTTCCACACGCCACTGTAGGAAAAGCAACTTATGTCGCAGAGTAGACTAGAAGAATGGGCAAATGGGCAAAAAATTGTGTGAGGTTTCTTTTTCTTTTCTTGTATTTCCTTCGGTAGGCCCGTTTAGTTCCCAGTCGTCAAAAAATGCGGCGGCATGTCATCGTCTTCCACACTCGAGGAAGAGGGAACTGAAAAAAAAAGGGAGTGGAGGGAAGCAGGGAAAACGAAGCAGGGGTGAAAAGATTTTGCTCCTCCTGCAAAAAGAATGACAGAGAATGTAAAACTGGAGTGGGGAAGCAAATATAGTCAGAGACGAGGGTAGCAGCACTCTATTCCAGTGCCTGCCACCAACAGGGGGAGCTGACAGACCGAAAAGTCGCAGTGGAAGGCGCATTGCCGCGTTGTAGACGGCGGCTGCGACAAGGTGTAGACATGGCAGCAGCAGCATTCGGCTCCCGAACAATGCTGCATAGGAAAGAGAAAAATGTGAGAAGACACACAACGAGAAGCTAAAGGGGGGGCGGGGGCGGGGTTGGAAGGGACGGAGAAATTTCTTTTGCGCTAACGCCTCGGCAAAGCCGGAACAGCAGCCGCCACTCTCCACAGGCGTTTCCTTCCGCCCTCGCGCGCCAACCCACCAACGAGCGACAGTGTCGGCGGTTGCACGCACCCAGACAGACACGTACGCACGTATACCATCGGGAACAAATGTAACAGACCGCCACTCTGCGCGGGGGCGCCACCTGACAAAGCACTTCTGGTGTCGAAACGGGCCCACTGCGCCTGTGTCGACATCAGAAGTGTTTTGTCAGGTGCTGCCCCCTCGCAGACTGGCACGGGGCGCAGCTTGGAGGACGGGGTGTACGTTACTGTTGCCTCCGATGGTACATCAAAGTGCGCCAGCTCGAAGGGAACGGCGTAAAAGCGGCTCGCATGAGCTGCTGATGGCATAATGGAGAGAAGCGCCACGCGACCTGGACCATGCTCTAGCGCTTGGTGAAGATATTCGAAGCGCACCGACGCCTTCACTTGTTCACGCCGCCCAGGCCATGCCTTCGTGGCTTTCAAAGGATGCGTCGTCGGCTCATGTTCGAACTCTTAGCAGCGCCAGTAGTCGTGCAATGGCCGGTAAACTGCAAGGAGTTGGAAGTACCGTTGTTAAGTCGTCAAAGGGGGCAGTGGATTACGCCTCGATTGTCGATGAGGCACAGGTCAGGAAAAGGGGCCTAAAAAAAAAAAGTTCTGTTTTGCCAAAGCGTAAAATGAATAAAACACCGCAGCAACAGGGACAAGAGAGAAGAAGAGACGGGACACACGCTGCTGTTGTTTCTGCGCTGTTTTCTTCAAATATGTACCAACTCGCTCAACTCGCCGTTTTACGGAAAATCAAATTGGTCGGAAGTAACATGGATGGGAAGTGACAGTTTTCAGCTCGCTCAATTGGGCCTGGTAGTGGTTTTAAAAGCAAATGTTTGCTTGTCCCGCGCACATGGACTTCTTTCATCCGTTCAAATGGCACTAAAGACTTCCGTGGAAAGAAGAGGAGTATCAGGAAGTGAAAGATAGGGTTGACCTTCTGGAAGTTTTGCTCGATGGTACTCATACAGTATGATTTTTGTTTCAGAAAACTCGCGTTTTCCAGTCGTCCACTGCAGAATACTCACTTTCTTTTCTTTCTTTTGTTTATTCAAATATAAGCAGGAGATCTTTGAAGAGAAAAAAGAAAGGCAACAAAAGATTGGCTCTGCTTTGCTAGTAATCTTCGCAGAACTCAGTGGTAACATGTGGCGAGAAACAAAAACGAATGCTGAAATAATTGAAGAATCCTGCTGAAGGATCCTAACAAGTGCCAAATTAAATACCAAAATTTCATAAACCATGTTTCCCAGTTGTCTAGGGACCACCTCATTGTGCGTCCTCATGCCGACGGGTCTGTTTATTGAACTTCCAACTTTGCTAGAATTATTCTGTTAAGGGCTGTGTTCCGTCTATCTCTTTTCATTTTGCAGTAAGCGTGAACGCGTGCGCCTCTTAGGCCGAGACTCTGAAAACTTCCTATCTTCGAAGTCTTCCTAACCTTGCATGAGTTCCTTTCCGCGGATGTTCGATGGAGGAAGCCAGCTTGCTCTGGAAGCTATCCTCGCCTCTCCTCGAGTCAGGAACTCATGCCGCGCGTCTGGGTTGGAGGGGTCCTTCACAAGCTCTAAGCGAATGGCCTTATTCAATAAAAAAATTGTTAGTCGCACAAGCCTTTAATTGATTACTAATATACAGGAGCACCCACCGGTACAGGACCGATTTCGGCGGCCCGAAAACTTCCGCCGATTCCCATCGGCCAACAGAACGCCGAGTAGGAAGTTCCATTCCCGCGGCGACAAACATACCGGCGCCGTTCGAAGCTGGACCCCTCGATTCGGCCTGAATTCGTCATTGTTACTGCCTTTTTCAATGCTTTCGCTGGTCATAAATGGGGCATCGCTCTTTCGCTTCTTCTCATCTTGCCTGTAAGAAAGTATTATTGATAAATTTGCCTATTTTTTTTTTTATTTAGAATGACGACTCTGCTCCTTTTAGGCTTAAGAGGACCGTCTATTTGTTGACAAAAATGGTTTCCGTCCAAACAACCAGATGGCGCCACTAGGCTGAGATGAGCGGAAAACTCGCCCACCAGATGCAAAGGGAATAGCCACATAATTGTCATTCGTCGTGCCATTGCGTCGCTGTTTGCATACGCTGAACTAGACGTGGAAATGTGAGAAATGCCGTAACGTCCCGCAAAATACCTGCGTTTAGCGTAGGTAAGCATGCATACGCTTATTTATTTATTTATTTATTTATTTATTTATTTATTTATTTATTTATTTATTTATTTATTTATTTATTTATTTATTTATTTATTTATTTATTTATTTATTTATTTATTTATTTATTTATTTATTTATTTATTGACAAATACTGCTAATCCCAATTAGGATTGTGGCAGGACGGCTTAGTAAGGTTAACCGAAAGCGGTCAAGCGTAATCGGAACATTCAACTGGTCAGCATGTTAAGACAAACAACTAACGGTAAAACGAAAATACAACAGAGCTGTGACGAAAACAATCAAACAGGACATAAAATGAGGCTAATGTCGGTAGTATTATACAAAGAATAACAAAATAAGGAAACAATGCTAGTTGTTATAATATGCAGACAACAAGTAAACAGTAAATATTATAAGCGTACACTGTAAAGGCATTAACATAGTACAGGTATTTAGTTTATGTAACGCTGCAGTTTGACAAAAAAGCTTAAACATAAAAAAACAACTAACCATGGGTATAGTAATAGCAGAACGCAAGCAACCAGAAATGACTAGTTAATAACACGACATACTATCAACTGCAATATTTAATTTTGTCAATGATGAACTGTTAGTAATGGATGGATCAAGGTTGTTCCATTCACGAATTGCTAGTGGAAAAAAAGGAATATTTAAAGCAGTCAGTATGGAAATGATACTCACTTAACGTATGTGAATGTTTATGACGCGTTGATCTTGCTTCGGAAGGGGAAATATATTTAGTAGTGTCGAGTTTTAGATGTCCATTTATTAGTTGAAACATGAGTTTAACCATGCGACTTTTGCACGGGTCTGGAATGATTGTATTCCTTCAGTTTTCATTGATTCAGTAGGCGAATCGGTTATTTTTTTTTTTTTGTTAAATATAAATCTGACTGCTTTTCATTGAACGGCTTCAAGTTTGGTTATATCTTGATTAGTATAAGGAAACCAAACGACGTTAGCGTATTCGAGAACAGATCTAACCAAAACATTGTAGTCTAAAAGTCTAGTTTGAAAAGGGGCTAATGTGATGCGTCGTCTAAGAAAAAAGAGTCGTTTCAAAGCTGTGGACGCTATCTATGGTACATAGATAGCGACGCTATCTATAGTACATAGATAGCGTCAATTTATGCTGTTTTCTAGCCATATCTCTGTACGCCACGAGCGGCGGTGTGGTGGCCGGGAGGTGTGAAAGAGGCAACAGTTCGGCGGCGGCAGATTTCGCTCACTCTCGCCGCCGAATGTCCAAGTGTGACCGACCGCACCGGTGAGGAATCTGCACGCAAATTCTCCCTCTGAGTACACTTCCACTAAATTCACCGCATCGCGAAGCAACCTAGCTGTCGGAAGATACAGGTACACTTTTTCGAATGCATATTCACAAGCACGGTTAAAAAATTTCATGTAGTCGCCCACGTAGCGGTCAGTCCACGCTGCCATTTTTTTCCCGACTGCAGAAATGCACTTACGCCGGGCTCCCGTCTTTGCATCGCGTCTCGCCGCGCGCGCGAGTGTGCGGAGTCACTTGTGGCAGTAGTGAGGTGAAGCGGTCCTCTAGGGCCAGGAGCGACGATAGGACGCATTTAGGCAGCCACTAGCTGCCTTACTCAGAGGATGCACCAAGGACGACTTTACTTAGAGCTCCTCAGTAAGAAAGCTTTCAGATTGACATGAGGGGGCCTCACTGCAGTGAAGGCTTCCTTACTGAGGTAAGAAAGGTTTCAGAGTTGGGGGGGGTAAGAATTTTGAAGGTGACCAGATTAACCTTAAAAGGGACGTCGCCTGGTGCTCTTTTGTCTGCGTGGGACGAGAATTTCTCGGTTGACCTCTATGTTATTTTTGTTTGCTTCTACTAGTCCTTTTCTTTTCTCTTTTTCTCTGCTGCTCTCCCATTCCTTTATTTCCTCTGTTCCTTTTTGTTCGTGATGTCCAACGAGATTTCACTGTGAAGAGACGGAAGCACTTCACTCGTCGCCTATGAAGACACCGTGCTCGTGCCAAGGGCACAGTCCCATCTCCAGCATCGGCAACGCGGTTACGCCTGGGCCGAATATGTTTTTCCCACAGTCAAGAGGCACGGACTCTCGGTCCCGCCTGCCCGAAAAAAATGTAGCAAAGCTTTTTCCTACGGCTCAAGCATAACAGTGCACTCTTCTTCCCTCACGGAGAGACCACTCTACTGCGGCGCGAAATTTATGCCAGGTTTCGCGAGTACGGCCGTAGTGCGTTGACTCAATTTCAAGAAAGCCCTGTAAAAGTTTGTTTTGAATAGCAATTCGCTAAAATAAAAATAAAGAGGAAAACAGGCAGACAGAACTAGTCTGGCACCATTCTCTACGGTTGAGATTAGTGAAGAAGCACGACGTTTGCCTTTTAGGTTGTTTATGTCAGCGCGTCTGCCTTTTTTCTTTTTATTGTTGCTTTTGTATAGTTTGGAGTTTCCTTCTAGTCTCAGCAGCGTAGTGTACGGAGATGACATATGCGATTTTGCGGAGGGGGGCTAGTACTCTTTGGATCATTAACCCCGGTTTGTTTATTGGGTGATTACCTCCTGTTCTTGGACCATGACATTTATTAACACTTAGTGCAGACGCAGTGTGAACTGTTGCTCTCCCGAGAAAGGTCAGACAGTAGCGAGCGAAACCGCTTTCTTTTTCGTACATGTTTCTTAAATTTTATTCATCACCTATTGCAGTCCTGTAAAAGATTTAAGCAGAAGTTGGGTGCATGCAGAAAATAAGTCTTACAAAATGGCTACAAATGTGAAGTACAGAATAAGCAACAGAAGCAGATAAGGAATGCCGCAACACAAACAAAACGTGAGCACGAAATTTCTTCTCAGCTTGTCCTTTGAATGTGATGTGTGCATTCTTGTCTTCCCTTATAAAAATAACTGCATCCTACTTACACAATTACAGCTTATAAACCGTTTTTCTTCACCGGGGGTAAGAAAAATATCAAAATGATCGATTTATCCAGAATATGAAAACTAGGTACTCATTCAAAAAACGAAAAGCAGAAAAAAAATCATGAAAGCACGTGCTCATGGTGTCCATCAACCCAACTGGAGTTATCTCCATCAGATCGACTTAAGTTACAATGCGCCTTTGTCTTTTAAAGCTATTTTTTTTAATACATACCCTGATGGCACTGCAACTAATGTGCCATCAGAAGACAAGAGCTACTTACTGTATGCAGACACAGTCACCTTTTGAAGAATTCTACTGACAGAGTGGCGCTTTGAATAGCCGTGAAATTTGGTTTCTCAATCTCAATCGACTTCCTTCTGCCTCGCATTTCATAATGAGATTGTTCGTAATTTTTATTAAAATCTGAGCTCTGCCACGTCTAGATATAAATTTAGTTGAAAACATTTCCTTCTGAAAGCCAATGTATTTATGCGTTACTGCAAATAAATCATTAGCTTACCTAGAGACAGCTTACACGACCTTCTCTAAAGGATTTCGTTTGTTATCGTTGAAACCTACATCTAAAGCGGTATTTAAACGGACGCCAACCTCAAGCCTTTGCCCATTTTCAGGAATAACGTACTATTCCACTATCGCCGTCGAGTTTCTCCGCATGGCTCAAAGCCATTACCAGCGTTCACGCGCCATTAGTGGTATCTGGAAGGTCGGACAGAGTTAATTAGCTGCCCGCTACCATTAGATCACGAAGTCTCCGCTGGCATAGCCGCCAGCGAATAATCGCAGTTATTGAGAAAATCTTTGATGAATGGATTCCGGGCTCAAGCGGCGAAAAATTCCGACCGTAAGGTCTGCATTCTCGTGTGCTTAGCTGCAAGTGCGTTCCTCACTTCTGTTCCCCAAACTTCGCTTGGTAAAGTTTTTCTAAAGTTTATGATGCCAATAGATCGACATTCATTTCCATGCGCTTGTCTCCTCCCCTTTTCTTTAAAAAACTATATGTTAGCGTTGAATTGCGCTCTAAAAATTTTAATTGGAACTAGTAATGGTGGCCGGTAACCCTAACCCTGTACTTCAGTGGACCTTGCAGCCACTTTTGCATCTTCAGTAAGTCCTGCTGAACCTTCGGATCGGAGCTAGATAGCATTTCCTCCCACTGCTCAGTCATTGATTCTTTTATCTTTTCTACTTCTTAGTTCCTTTGGCAAGCCCATATCATGTGTTGTAGGCCCGCCTCAATGCCACAGTGTGCGCATTGTGGCTCATGGTCTTCTGGGTAGATTGCTTAAACTTTTGGGTAGGCTTGAGTATGTGTATGTTTTTATTCTTCTCAGTGTTATTCCTGTTCCTTGTGAACTTCTTCATCCGTTGTCGTGTATTCGATTCTGTCTAGCCTATAGTGTTGTAGAATTTCTGTGTATTTGGTCAGCATGATTGAGAAGTTATCGTCCATGCGTTGGCGTGCCCGGAATAGGCGTGCTCGGGCTGCGACATGCGCACCTTCGTTCACCTCTACGCACTGATGCGCCGGTGTCCGTATGAGCTTTGCTTGCTTTCGCCTTCTTTTATGGCCTTCAGAATCCTAATATTATGCCTGCCCCATCCTGCCCCTAATGAAGTTACGGTGTGCTTCTTGCGAATCCATGACTACATTTGTTCTTTTCTGCGTGGTTATCGCGAGTGCAATGGCTTCCTCCACCGCTGGGGTTGTGTGTCTACATCTGATTGGTGCTCTATTTCTTCAACCTCAAAAAAAAGTGTGCAACTCAATCTCCTGCGCTCCCTTTTCGTCTTCTGAAACAGAAACACGGTTTAGCCTCTTGGGCGCACGAACCCCCGAATTCGTCCAAGAGCTGCACTCGAAAACCAATTTTCTCAGTTTACGAAAGGCGTTCACGTGGCTCTATAAGGGATACACCCATGTGCACGTAGGCTACAATGAAGAAAGCACTTATGGCCGCCCGAAACAAAGACTGCAAAAAGCTTTCTTTTTCTTATGCTTATCTCACCGCTGTCGATCATTTTCTGCTGACAGAATCAGGGAGGCAAATGCATGTACAATCGAAACAGATTAATGTATATACAAAGGAGCGTCAGCTTTGAGTTTGTCCAGGCAACCGTGCCTGCGTTTATGGTTGTCTTGACAACGGCCTTCGCGCTTGTCGCCATTAGCCAGAAGCCAATATCTATTAACAACGGAACTCGCTCAGTAAAGGTTCACCTGTTGCAGCGACCATAAACCTTTACAGAAGTGTCATCTGATCCAGCATCGTGGATTCCTGCTTTGAGCAAGCTTTGAACAAATGTTGCACTTTATAGAGACAATAAGACACTATGTCAGTTTAGCCTCAAAGCGCCCCGTCATAGAAAATATGTTATATTTAACGGGAACGGAGCATTTATAAGTCAGAAATGTGAAGAAAAGCAAAGTACACGCGGTGACGCCATTCGTGGGTTTTTGTAACTGCGGCGGTGACGTGACTCGTGGAACGCTGTTTTCAATGGCAGTTAAAACCAAAGTGGAGAACGTCGCCAAAAACGGCAATAGTCTCATAATTCAAACAGATCAGATCAGACGACATAAAGGCTAGACACAAAAACTAGCGCTGAACCTTTCGACTCGCATTCAGTTCAAACGATTTGTTTTTGGCCGTTGTACGCAGTCAATTCGCAACCGCAAGCTCTCAACGGCATTCACGCTCTGACGTGGTGGCTAGGCAGCCGGTGAAATGGTATCGTTTGTACTCAATTCAGCAGTCGAATGGGTTTGTTTGTGCAGGCTGCGGTCGTTCTGAAATAGCACAGTGCTTGGTACTTTTTCCAATTACGCACGCACGCAGAGAGCAGATACGCGTATGCGTGCGAATAGTGAACATGTTAATCGGGATGCGAGTTAATCTACAAACACGCGCTATTTCGGCAGCAAGCTTCACCGTTTAATGGGGAATGTGAGCGCCTTTTTTTCACGTGTGGTTTGACTCGGTTTGGTTTGGTTTGGTTTGGTTTGGTTTGGATTGGTTTGGTTTGGTTTGGTTTGGTTTGGTTTGGTTTGGTTTGGTTTGGTTTGGTTTGGTTTGGTTTGGTTTGGTTTGGTTTGGTTTGGTTTGGTTTGGTTTGGTTTGGTTTGGTTTGGTTTGGTTTGGTTTGGTTTAATGTCCTCAAGCAACTCAGGCTATGAGGGACGCCATAGTGAAGGGCTCCGGAAATTTCAACCGCCTGGGGTTCCTTAATGTGCACTGACGTCGCACAATAAACAGGCCTCTAGAATTTCGCCTACATCGAAATTTGACCGCCGCAGCCGGGACCGAACTCGCGTCTTTCGCGTTAGCAGCCAAGCGCCACAATCACTGAGCCATCGCGTCCGCCAAGCCAGCAGCTTTTTCCACTAAGCCACCACGGCTGTTCACGTGTGTTGCTGAACGAAATAAGCTAGAGTGCGTCAGCTGCTCGCTTGCTCATGAGTGTTCCTCGAAGCTACATGTCAACTTCCGACAACGCAGGCCACACGCCTGCACACGCCACCGTAGGCCACATGCTCGCGTCATCGCCAGCGATTGAAGTGAGTGAGCGCGATCAACAGTTTGTTCTGCAGTCTTCGGCTGCCTTCGATAACTTCACGTAGTTTATTTTGTCTCCACGGAGCTTATTTATGCCGTAGGCGTGCGTTCCAAACAAACGCAGCCGCACGCGATGCAGCTGAGAGCTATTTGCATTCCTTTCTTTGCTTTTCTTTCTTCTTTTTTCAGTGGGGAAGTGGAGCTCAGGTAGCATGCATGGCTTACACTCTGCCGCCGTGAAGGCTGACTCGGCCAGCAGCCTGCTTCCGGTTTCCGTCTGTCTCCATTCGCGGTCTTTGGGAGTGGCGCCTCTCATTGGTCAAAGAGCTCCGTCGCAAACGCGTCATAGAAATGACGTAACTCTCCTCACTTTACGCACGTGTATTGAACGTGCAAAGCCTTCTGGACTATTATCTCCGATTTTCTAAGCAACGCAGAAACTTTCCCGCGCGGGAAAAACGTCCATAGTGTTGCCGAGGAATAATCTACCTGGGTAGCTTACTTTGACATGTATCCTTAGTGTGCCTAAGACCTGAATCACTGCAATACCGGATGGCAAGTTTCTCTATCACGATACCTCCATCTGATTCATTTTCTAGCGCACAAAAGTAATCTTATACTTATAAAAATTGCGCAATTTTTGTTTTATCTATCTGTTTTACGTTAGGTAAATATATTTGCGTATCTTCAATAAACTTTTAGTACATTATGCGAATAGAGACCTCTGCTTAGTAGGAAATCTGTTCCCGCTACTGGATTTCAAAAAATGGTGATTATGTATAAGTGCAGAAGCTCTTTTGAGATTGAAGTTTGTGCGTGTACTTTGAACATTGCTTCGAATTAATCACTCCTCACTTTCGTGAAATTGCGTCCAATCTCTAGGAATATAAAATCTTGTTCAGTTTGATATTTGTCTTAAACGTCCTTTAATGTCATAGGATGTGTGCCAGACGTCCCATCTTCCTCTCAGTTCACTGTAATCTCAGCCAATTGATGGTCTTACGCAGTGGCAGCGACGGCCGTCAGTTGTCCGTACTGTGCATTATTGTGCAACGCTCACCTCACATCTCTGGCACTATCGGCTGGATTTGGCAGACGATTGCGCAAAGAGCTCATTAAGGAATCGAGACCACTAATGACTTCGTACGAATATTTCGTCCCTCAAGGCTAATCGTTTAATGCCAGGTGCAGCCAAGTCACCTTTGCTCGGGAGTTTTAATGGTGCCGCAAAAAATGCGTAATGTAGGTAGCCCGAATGCTCCTATGTGGGACGAGGTTATTTCGAAATTTCGTTTAAGCTGCTGGGTCCATTGAGATCAAAGCAATGCAATAATATGAATAATATACAACTTTCTGAAGGACTCATCCATGCCAAGCATAAGGTACAAGGGCGTATGAATTATGAAAGCGCAGTGCAAGCGAGACGTACTATCGCGCTCAATATGAGTTGCAACGCGCGGTCATCGACCGGGGCTCGTTCCGTGGTGTGCCTCCTGCAAACAGTCGCTCGGAATTCTGAAACTTTTTCCTGAGCGGGGGTGCTGTTGTTTCCTGGAACAGCAGTTTCTCCCAGAATTCCGAGCGACTGTTTGGAGGACGCACACCACGGAACGAGCCCCGGTCGATGACCGCGCGTTGCAACTCATATTGAGCGCTATAGTACGTGTCTCCTATTAAGTAAAGCCACTCATGTTTCCTTAACATGCCATGCCAAACACGCCCAGTGCTCATGAGCGCAGTCAGAAGTTTCATTCACGGCAGAAGACGACATTCCTTCAGAGATCATTAAGCCTCTGAAGAGAACTGAGCTGAGTTCGCCTTTCAAGAACGGCGCCTTACTGCCTTCAGTTTAAATCCGCCTTTTGCTGTGACTCAGATAACAACATACATTTAAAGAGTGGATGTTATCAAGAATTTCAAAGAATAATTTTTCGTTGTGTGTTTCTAAGCATGAAACGGCGCGGTCGAGTTCCAGCCACGACAGCGGCATTTTGTTACAGCTCAAATTTAAAAACGTCCTTGTTATGTGGGCTATTCGGTACTAAAATGCGGCCACTTTTTGTACTCCTTCTTCACTCAGTCCTTCATCTCTTTCCTCATTACATGGCTCAGGCGTTCACCGTAAACCAGTTACGGCGCCTTCCCTGTATTACAACCTATTCCACTATCAACGACCACCTTTCGCACATAACCTACGTAACTAAACTGAGTTTTTTTTCATCACTGAAGCCCTTAATCCTCCAAAAAACTTCCAGCGAGTAAGAACGGAAAGTTTCAAAATGGCAATGGCATCTATGGAACATCAAAAGAAAACATTCGACAGAAGTCTGTCTGGTTGGGAAATTTAATGTTAGGAGAAGGTAAGTGACGCCAACCAAGTAAAATACAGGAAAAAAACACGACGTTTCGGGACCGGCTCGGCCCCTTCTTCACGGTGTGACTACGGGCGAGCGCAGCTTGGCTTTTTAAGCCCCTGTGTGGAGGACCTGCGGGTCAATGGCCGCAGCCCATGGACGTAGGATGAGGGGAGAGTCCCCAGGGAACGATTAACATTCTCTCGTGTTTGCTGTATGTGCCACGACTCGAGTAGAAGCCTCCTGCGTGGGTTAGCTTCCGTTTCCAATACAATGGTGCTGTCGAAGTCAATTGGGTGGTCACACCCTTCACAGTGTTCGGCCACGGCGCTGCGTTGACGATTCATGTGACGGACGTCCGCTTTGTGTTGGTTCATCCTTTCCGCGAAGTTCTTCGTTTCCCCTATGTACGACGCCGGGCAGACGGAACACGGAATTTTGTACACGACGCCCTGGGCCTTTTCTCTGGGCTGCCGGTTTTTTGGGCGGGGGAGAAGGCGACCGATAGTGCTGGTCGGTTTGTGCGTTGTCAGCACCCCTTCTTTTCCGAGAATGCGACCGAGCGTCTCGCTCACGCCTCTCACGTAGGGGATGCAAACACGTTTTCGCTTCTGGCATGCGTCTGAGGAAATAATAGACCGGATTTTGTTTTGCCTTTCTTGCTTCCTGATAATGCGCCGGATGAATGAGCTTGGGTAGCCGTTCTTTTGGAGGTCAGAAATGACTCGGTTCTTCTCCTTCCTTTTATCTTCACTTGAGGAACATATGGAGTCGGCTCTCTTCAGTAATGACGTCACGACAGATGCTTTGTGCGGGATGGGATGGTTCGAATCGAAATGTAGGTACCGTCCTGTGTGGGTTGGCTTCCTGTGCACCGAGGACTGCAGGCCTTTGTCGTGCCTTGTAAGTAGGACATCCAGAAAAGGCAGGCTGCCCTGCTGTTCATGTTCAACAGTAAATTGTATGGCCGGTTCAACTGAATTTAGATGACTCTGGAGGTTTTCTATCTCTGAGGTTTTGTGTGGTGAAAACCTCAGAGATAGAAAACCTCCAGAGTCATCTAAATTCAGTTGAACCGGCCATACAATTTACTGTTGAACATGAACAGCAGGGCAGCCTGCCTTTTCTGGATGTCCTACTTACAAGGCACGACAAAGGCCTGCAGTCCTCGGTGCACAGGAAGCCAACCCACACAGGACGGTACCTACATTTCGATTCGAACCATCCCATCCCGCACAAAGCATCTGTCGTGACGTCATTACTGAAGAGAGCCGACTCCATATGTTCCTCAAGTGAAGATAAAAGGAAGGAGAAGAACCGAGTCATTTCTGACCTCCAAAAGAACGGCTACCCAAGCTCATTCATCCGGCGCATTATCAGGAAGCAAGAAAGGCAAAACAAAATCCGGTCTATTATTTCCTCAGACGCATGCCAGAAGCGAAAACGTGTTTGCATCCCCTACGTGAGAGGCGTGAGCGAGACGCTCGGTCGCATTCTCGGAAAAGAAGGGGTGCTGACAACGCACAAACCGACCAGCACTATCGGTCGCCTTCTCCCCCGCCCAAAAAACCGGCAGCCCAGAGAAAAGGCCCAGGGCGTCGTGTACAAAATTCCGTGTTCCGTCTGCCCGGCGTCGTACATAGGGGAAACGAAGAACTTCGCGGAAAGGATGAACCAACACAAAGCGGACGTCCGTCACATGAATCGTCAACGCAGCGCCGTGGCCGAACACTGTGAAGGGTGTGACCACCCAATTGACTTCGACAGCACCATTGTATTGGAAACGGAAGCTAACCCACGCAGGAGGCTTCTACTCGAGTCGTGGCACATACAGCAAACACGAGAGAATGTTAATCGTTCCCTGGGGACTCTCCCCTCATCCTACGTCCATGGGCTGGGCCATTGACCCGCAGGTCCTCCACACAGGGGCTTAAAAAGCCAAGCTGCGCTCGCCCGTAGTCACACCGTGAAGAAGGGGCCGAGCCGGTCCCGAAACGTCGTGTTTTTTTCCTGTATTTTACTTGGTTGGCGTCACTTACCTTCTCCTAACATCTATGGAACATCCCTTCTCCCAAACATCCCACTTTACCAGCGAGATCTATTATAACGATTCCGCGGATAATGGACTCTACAAGGGCAGCCGCCGCGCCGACAAGCCGTAGACGAGCGCTTTACCTCCACCACACCTCCGTATGCCTGAAATACTATTTATTTTAAAAACGCAGCTTTCTCTTATCACAAGGCAGGAATCACCGGTTTGCGAGAAAATTTTTTGTGTACTTTAAAATATACCCCACCGCTGCGGAGAGGCACATCTCTGGAAGCAGATTTTTAAGCCACCATAGAAACTACAATGCTTATAAGCCCACTTCAGGCTCGCTTGTAAAATATATAGTGAGGCTGCGTGTAGAGCAATACACGACACTATTATTCTGACTCAACAGATTACTGAAACGACATTACCGAACTCATCCACACTTAACCCTCACCATCTATTGCACGCCAGGTAACTCAACGATTTCGGGGAACGAATCGGCTTATGCCTTTAATTACGACATTGTACAGGGTCGCACCTTACCCCCCCTCCCCCCCCCCCTCCTCTTATGAACCGGGGAACATCCGCCTGAAATACATGGATACCTCACTGATGAGCAGTGACTCGACTGATTCACCGATTCACATTACCCCTTCCTCGACCCTGCCCCTCTCATCAAGGCAGCACTTACTGGCAAGGAGTTTACACTCCCTATCTGCTTACACACCACAGCATCACAAAACCTAGAGCAACTCCCGGCAGTGTTGACACAATTGCTACCGTAGGTATCTGATGTTGAGACTTACGACTAAGCTAGCCGCCCTCGCCAAGTGCCTGTCAGAAACCTTGCTCGAATCTACCATATTTCATAGGAGAACTGCCTGCCTCCTCCCCTACAGCTTCCTCGGACATACTAGGAAGATTTGGTTAATCACGTTTTGGCTGCCGCTGCTCGAGGCTTGGGTATGAGGCTTTAAAAAATGTTTAAAATAAATAAGCGCTGTATGGAGGGCGCATAGTTGCGCATTTCTGGAGAACAAAGGTTGCTTGCTTGTACTCTCGCCTTGTTCTTGCACGATAGTAATAGTAAATTAATGCAGTAAGTAAAAGATTGTTCTAGCATTATTACAGTTCAAATAAGTTATTTTCCTTTCTTTCTACAGAGAGGTTAGATTGTAACCTTAGACGATGTGTATCTTCCTGTATTTGTATTTATGTGTTACACTTGGGTCTGCGTATGATGTATAATCATATGTACACGTGTGCTGTCTCTGCTGTCAGGTGGGCATAGCCTAGTCAGGCCCCATCCGGGCCTTTTGCTATTGCCTCCTGAGCCAATTAGAAAGAAAGAGAGGAAGAGAGAAAGAAAGAAAGGAAGAAAGATAGAAAGAAAGAAAGAAAGAAAGAAAGAAAGAAAGGAAGAAAGAAAGAAGGAAGGAAGGAAGGAGGAAAGTGAGAAAGAAGGAAAGTGAGAAAGAAAGAAAGTGAGAAAGAAGGAGAGTGAGAAAGAATTAAAGTGAGAAAGAAAGAATGTGATAAAGAAGGAAAGTGAGAAATAAGGAAAGTGATAAAGAAGGAAAGTGAGAAAGAAGGAGAGTGAGAAATAATGAAAGTGAGAAAGAAGGAAAGTGAGAAATAAGGAAAGCGATAAAGAAGGAAAGTGAGAAAGAAGGAATGTGATAAAGAAGGAAAGTGAGAAATAAGGAAAGTGATAAAGAAGGAAAGTGAGAAAGAAGGAAAGTGAGAAATAAGGAAAGCGATAAAGAATTAAAGTGAGAAAGAAGGAATGTGATAAAGAAGGAAGGTGAGAAATAAGGAAAGTGATAAAGAAGGAAAGTGAGAAAGAAGGAGAGTGAGAAAGAATGAAAGTGAGAAAGAAGGAAAGTGAGAAATAAGGAAAGCGATAAAAAAGGAAAGTGAGAACAAAGGAAAGTGAGAAAGAAGGAAAGCGAGAAAGAAGGAAAGGGAGAAAGAAGGAAAGTGAGAACAAAGGAAAGTGAGAACGAAGGAAAGTGAGAAAGAAGGAAAGTGAGAAAGAACGAATGTGATAAAGAAGGAAAGTGAGAAATAAGGAAAGTGATAAAGAAGGAAAGTGAGAAAGAAGGAGAATGAGAAAGAAAGAAAGTGAGAAAGAAGGAAAGTGAGAAATAAGGAAAGCGATAAAGAATTAAAGTGAGAAAGAAGGAATGTGATAAAGAAGGAAGGTGAGAAATAAGGAAAGTGATAAAGAAGGAAAGTGAGAAAGAAGGAGAGTGAGAAAGAATGAAAGTGAGAAAGAAGGAAAGTGAGAAATAAGGAAAGCGATAAAGAAGGAAAGTGAGAAAGAAGGAAATTGAGAAAGAAGGAAAGCGAGAAAGAAGGAAAGTGAGAACGAAGGAAAAGTGAGAACGAAGGAAAGTGAGAAAGAAGGAAAGTGAGAAATAAGGAAAGTGATAAAGAAAGAAAGCGAGAAATAAGGAAAGTGAAAATAAGAAAAGTGAGAAATAAGAAAAGTGAGAAAGAAGGAACGTGAGAAATAAGGAAAGTGAGAAATAAGGAAAGTGAGAAATAAGGAAAGTGAGAAATAAGGAAAGTGAGAAATAAAAGTGAGAAATAAGAAAAGTGAAAAATAAGGAAAGTGAGAAATAAGGAAAGTGAGAAAGAAGGAAAGTGCGAAATAAGGAAAGTGACCAATAAGGAAAGCGAGAAAGAAGGAAAGTGAGAAATAAGGAAAGTGAGAAATAACGAAAGTGAGAAATAAGGAAAGCGAGAAAGAAGGAAAGCGAGAAAGAAAGAAAGAAAGAAAGCGAGAAATAAGGAAAGTGAGAAATAAGAAAAGTGAGAAATAAGAAAAGTGAGAAAGAAGGAAAGTGAGAAATAAGTAAAGTGAGAAATAAGGAAAGTGAGAAATAAGGAAAGTGAGAAATAAGGAAAGTGTGAAATAAGGAAAGTGAGAAATAAGGAAAGTGAGAAAGAAGGAAAGTGAGAAATAAGGAAAGTGAGAAAGAACGAAAGTAAGAAAGAAGGAAAGTGAGAAAAAAATTACGAGGAACTTTAGCGGCTAAAGTGGTGAAAGGCGAAAGCCTGAGTGCTGCATTCTGCTACGCGATTGTTCCCTTCACATTTTGTTGGTGCATTAATTAACTGCCAATTAATGACGCTTAAGCTTCGCCTTTAGGAGTGGAACGCGACAGCGTGTTGTAGCGCTGCCACGGAGTCCAAGGAACGCCACCACCCTTTCGGCGCGATGCGTTGCCCTTTGAACGCAACACTTTTTAAGGAAAGGAAATGGGGCTGTAATTTTCTGTCCTCTCGTTGGACACCTGAGCCGCACGGTACAGGAAGGGAGGGAGTGTGAGTGAAAGAAGAAAGAGGGGCCGTAGTGAAGAAAATGAAAATTGTATTTGAGGAAAGGAAATTACGCATTAACTGTCTCACATATCTCAGTAGACACTAGTCGAAAATTGTATTTGAGGGAAGGAAGTTGAGCAGTAACTGTCTCATATTTCGGTGGACACCCATCAAAATTCGCGCGTGGTGACGTCACGACAATTTGGACCAATCTGAAACGCGGACAAATACGCCTTGCTCATCGGTAAATTGGTTTTTGAGGAAAGGAAATGTATCTGTCTCTCATATCTCGGTGGACACCTAAACCTCGCCGTAACGGGAAGGGAGGAAGATGGGAGTGAACGAAGACACCGTATTCACTAGAGGCACCTTTGTTCATTACAAACCATCAAGCTGGCATAGCGGAGTGGTAGCGTGCTCGACTCGCACTCCGGAGACCGGGGTTCGATTCCCAAGCTCGGCCAATTTCTTACTCGGTTTTATTTATTTATCTGGTCTGACTAGAAAGGTTAGTTGGACTAATTGGTTAAGTAAGCAATTAACTAAACTCAACCGAACTTACTTGGAGCATCACTATACGATCCCTTTAATTGGTTGCATGGTTAGTAGCCAAAGTAAAATTCGCGCACTGTGACGTCACGACCGTTTCCACCAACTGAAAAGCGTGACATTTCTGTCGACAGCTCCTGCTTACAACGATGAGACATTAAAGGCTTCAGCTTTAATAAGGAAAGTGAGAAAGAAGGAGAGTGAGAAAGAATGAAATTGAGAAAGATGAAAGTGAGAAAGAAAGAAAAGAATTGTGAGTGAGGTAAAAACCACATAGAATGCCAGACTGAGCTAAAAAGTTTTTGGAAACAACTTTGGCATCCAAAAATTTTGTTTTTGATGTGCTTTGAATTCTTTAAAAACTTGTTTTCCTAACAAAATAATCGTCTCTCGCAAAGATCGTTTGTAAAGCTTGCTTTTTCTCGATATGAGTCTTAATGCGGCAGAGCTACTTCTACAGGAGCATGCTTCCTTTCTGCGAGGGCCATGTCGATTTCGATATCCTCTATTTGTACATAGTGTATATTGCCACCTTACCCCTATGCATTCTTCTATCGCTGCCCCCTTTCTTTCCATCTCTCTGTCCTCTCCCTGTTCTTTTATTCCTGGTAGCCGCAGCTCAGGTGCTTCAGGTTTTGATGGCAGATGCCGCGGCTAGCAACATCTGTTCCTTGAATTTTTATTTTTGTTACTCTTTTTGTATTACCAATAAACAGCCACTAACAACAAAATATTCATTTATGTAATTAAATATTGAAAAAGGTGAACTGCATAAGTAGAGTAAATACTATCTCTGGCCACCTAAGCAGAAGAGTGCCCTAAATATTTGCACTATTTCAAGTCCCATGAGCTAGCTTTCCACGAGCAAATTTCCTTCTTTGGAAGTTTGGATTGACAAGTACTTTCAGCCTTTTGTGGTTGACGCTATATGCCCGAAATGCAAATACCGCATCTTGTACTGCTTACTCTCAAGGGATTTTTCCACGTTTCTTTTCTAATCACACAATATTACACACATGTGCGATGCTTATAAGCGTGTAAGTTGGTCTTTGACTGACCTTTGGCTTCTGCCTGACATATTAATATTTAATGCTGTTTTAGAGAGTGAACTTAATTACTAAATTTCACAGCTGTCCCAGCTTACAAATTCTCAGTGTCAAGGTTCGAAACTAAAATTCTAATGGCCGCAAAGATGTTTAAGCGCCGAGTGTACGAAAGAGAGAGATCTCAGCTTTCTAGCGCTGGGTGCTCAAGCGATTCGCAAATAGCATAGAGCCTCTGACTGAACCCCATGCACGTATCACAGGGTGTTGTGTAAAAGGTAGTCTTATTAGCGTGGTGTAAGTGAAGCAATAACTGAGTTTCGCAGCCAATGCTAAAACTAACTGCTGTATGACTCGCAAAAACAAAGTTTCATCTTCGGCGAGACATTTTGACTGCACACCATGGCCGAGTGTACCTCACGACCTGTTTCGCAAAGACCTCGTTGGAATCACATCCGCGAAAACGAGTACCCTGAGCCTCACATCGTTTTTCTTCTTTTTTTCAGCGTTCATGGTCGCTAACTAACAAAGTTCATGAACGATTTAGCCTCAGAACTACACCGATATCTTTACTTGGTTGCTATGCATCACTGATATGAACACCATTCGTGAGGTATGTCAAGCTGGCATAACAAGAAGAAAATAAGTGGTTCGTCTCTGCATTAGGCCGTCGTATAAAATCGAGCGTTGAAACAGAAACGATAAAAGACGAGGCACGTGTCTGCAAATCAAACAAAAGCCTGCATGTTTCTTTTCACAAAGCTATTTAAAGATGCGTGAAAAGTCTACCAGCTCATTTTTTTTTTTCTTTAAAATGCTGATAGGCTTTCGGTCCCTTCGCACGACGTTCTTTTGCTTTGAAATGACGCGGGCACTAAGCTTTCCGTCCAGCCTGCATCCGTGCATGCCAGCATGACCGCGGCCTGCGGCCTCCAAAGCCAGCCTCAATTTTTCTCTCAGCTCTTCAATTTCTGAGAAGCCCCTGCTGGGCGTGCCATGGTGACCTTTATTCGCTCTAATCCGATCACTTTTACAACCTTCTGTCATGAACAGCAATTTTAAAATAAGAGAAAAATAGTGCTAGACGTCACGGGAGCAGGAATTAGATCACTCTACTAGCTTAAGTAGAGATCAGCTGGAAATGACCAGCTTAAATGGTCACCAACGCAAGGTGGCCATATTTGAAACGCATTCCATTAGCATAAAATGCAGAGGAAGTAAGACTGCTTGGGTACTGACGACGTCGCTTTAGAAAAAGAGTTGCTTTAAGACCCCCGAGGGCAGAAAGGATAGCATGAAGACAGTTTTAAATTCCACCCCGTGGGAAACGGCCGTACAGACACCGCAAACGTTTAGACGAATATAAAAAAAATGGAAGGAAAAGAGATTGGATGCATTTTCGAGATGGCAACAAAATACGCAAAACAGATCATGAAGATGGCAGTGGATGAGAGAAACGGGGCGAGGCCGAAGTTACTGCGGGTGGGGGGAGGGGACAAGTTATTGCCAACAGCTAGCCGCGTAGTCCGGAACTTCACAGTTAAAACCAGCAGGCGTGTAAACGAGCCGTCAAGAACGGAATGCGCACTCCGGGGACGTAGAGAACGCTGGGAACTCACATTTACGCCCGCAGAGTCAGAAGGCAGTAGGGTCAGCGGTGCGATGAAGGGGCAAGAAGGGGGGAGGACCAACGTGGCAAAAAGTAGAGGAACTTACTCGGCAAAGAATGTCAGGGGAGCTCAAGAGCAGCGCTTTCAACTAAAAAGAATAAAAAAACAATGTCCGCGCTCAAAGGAGTACATAAAGAGAAGGTAAGCCGGAACTCGATTTGCGAGATGCATCGAAAACAACGAAAAAGAAGGGGAGTGACGGGAAAACGGAATGATGAAATGACAGCTAGCAGGATAGAAAGAAGAGGAAATGAAAAGAAAAGTAACAAGTAACACAAAAAAAAACGAGTAGTAGGACTACAAAACAGCTAGCAATACCATTTGCGTCCTCACGAGTGCATTTCTTCCACTTGGCAGACGAGCCGGAGATTTTACCCTTCGTTGAAGCGACCCACGAGTACCATTTTGCGGTCAACTTCGTCCACGATGATGGAGTCGCCAGGGTCCACTGCGCCCACAAGAGAGAAAGAGATGACAGCGGCCCACCGTTCTGTTGCTGCTGCACACAACTGACCATGATGTAGCGCGCGCGCGCGCGAAGGATGCGTTAAGGCAATTCCGCCCACCCATACGTCCACCCTCCCACGCGTGCGTCTCGATGGTTCCAATATAGAGCCGTGGAGCAGAGTGGTTGCTGTTGCCACCATGCTCGACTTTTCCTTTTTTTATTTTTTTAAGCGGTGTTAACAGTCAATAAACTTGCTATTTTCTTTAAATAGCGTTTTTAATCCTGCACTTCTAACCGTATGCAACATCTTCGCTTTTGAGCTACCGATCGTTTCAAAGATCGGTTGATTGCTTTTTAAAATATACGCCAGAGGAATTCACATGACCATTGTCATTTTTAAGCCCAAGGACCTCAGGAGAGTGACTGTGCTTGCATCGACATCAGGATGTAAACCGCCGCATTCTAGCAAAATATGTGCAATTTTTTTTCTACTGGTTTACCACACACTATACATGTGTCATCTTGTTGGTTAAATTTATTTTCGTAGCTGCGCGTTCTAACACACCTTGATCTACCTCCAAAGATTAAGGCACTGCCTCTTGAGTTGCTATAGAGCAATTCCTGCTTGATCTGCCTTTTCCTATTTCTATATAGGTATACAGTCTGCTTCTTTTTCATTGCATTATTCCAGTTTTTACCTTCAGCGTTTTTTACCTGTTGCTTAAAGCTTCTTATTTATATGTCCATGTTTCCTCCATACTTACTGGTTACCTTCCTTGCCTTTACCGCCACTGTAAGTCAACGCTCTTTCTGCATAAGCATTTAAATGCCTTAAATGCCCAACTTCTATGATGGCTCAGAAATTATGGCACTCGGCTGCCGACCCGAAATATACGGGTTCGATCCCGGTCGCGGCGGCCGAATTCTGATGTAGGCGAAATTCTAGAGGCCCGTGTACTGCGCGATGTCAGCGCAGGTTAAAGAACCCCAGGTGGTCGAAATTTCCGGAGCCCTTCACTAACCCGACCCTCATAGCCTAAATCACTTTGGGACATTAAATCCCAATAAACCAAACCAATAAAGCAACCGAAATCATCGAACTCGACTTAACTGCGCTAAAGTGAAGACGTGAGCATCTCTTTAGTTTCTACACGATAAAACCAGATTCTGCAAAATCTTCCTGACTATCTGCTAATAGTACAATATCGCCCGCAAACATCAAACCCAAAAGCAGCTGCTCTATAGGACCGTTCAAACTAAGCAGTACAAGAGATTATTAGCTAGATCACTTTCTTGTGGCCTTCTTTCCATATTTATCACATAAAGCATGAACAGCATCGGTAACAGAGAAAGATTTCCGAAGGGTCATTCCGAGGCATCCAATCTTAACACCCCTGACATCTCCATGGGTGAAAGTGAGCAGAGGGGAAGAGACAGTAAAATAAATAGGAATAATAACAGCTACGACCTCAAGAACTGTTAAACAAAACGGGAATTGAAAAAACCGATCTCTTTAAGCAGGTGGTTCTTTAGTGGCTGAGGTGAAGGGTGAGAATAGCGTGCAGAGAACTGCAGATTGGCTGCTGGGCGGTAGATGGTGCCGTGTCATATAAAAAACAATCTGCGTGCCTGAGTAACAAAACTGTTAAATGAAGATAGGAATCTGGATGTTATTTCTCTTGTATGTTTGACGAGAACTTTGGTAAGCTTGAAGCAGCCCGATATGGCCTGATACGAACTATACGTTGTCTATTTATATATTTACTGAGTAGCCACATTCAGACATTGTCGCTCATTGCAGCTATTTCAATATCATGGTTCTTTTCTGAAAAGATTCTCTTTTGGGAAACACATTTTGGCAGTTTAAGCTGGAAAGAATACAGCAGCCTTCAAAATGAAATTCCTCTGCCACTGAGCTACGAGGAATAACTGCATGGAGGCAATGCTTTATGGTTCATAGGGGTTTAATGTCCCAAAGCGACGCCTGCTATGAGGGACGCCGTAGTGGAGGGCTCCGGAAATTTCGGCCACCTGGCGTTCTTTACCGCGCACGGTAAAGTACAGAGCCCTCTAGAATTCCGCCTCCATCGAAATTCGGCTGTCACGACTGGGATCGAACCGCATGGAGGTAAAATGTTGTGGACCATCATCTGAGCAAACGCGCCGCACCTCCAATGGCCATCCTTTTTTCGTCCCCGAAAAACAGGCCACGTGTGGCGTTACTATGCAGAAATACTCGTTCTAGACGCTTAGGCATAGAAGTATCATCAAAAAGAAGTAACTTTCGACCGCTCTCGTAATATGGTTTTAACAAAACAAAGCAGTCGAGTGGTCGAGTGTAACTGTCGTTACGGTGGCAAACGAAAAAGCAAAGAACGCTCGCTTCTCTCCGGTGTGTGCTCTTATGATGTTCTGCGCAAAGGAGATGATATTCTCTATGTAAATTAAGCGAACTGGTCATTTAAAGTTGTGCTGGCGGGAAAAGACACGGACAAATTCGGCAGGAACATAAAAGAGCAGTACTAATATAGAATGTTAGTGCAGGATTTTTGCCACGAGAAACAAAGCGAAGAAGAGATCCTATCGCCGCGCCGCGTAAGCATGGCTTCGAACTCTTTGTTGTTGGTTTAGTTTCTTTATGTGTACGTAATAAGGCTTCAAACCCCATCTCTCCTCTTTGTTGTTGGTTTAGTTTCTTTATGTGTACGTAATAAGGCTTCAAACCCCATCTCTCCTCTTCTCTCTTGTTTACCGCACAAATGCTTCCGCTTAGATACGCAGGTCCAGCTCAGATCGGCGATGGCGGTGAGTGCAGCTGCAAGTGCGAGTGAAACGTGCCCTTTTGCGTCAGTGCACCTGTATGTCTTAAAGAGGTCGCGCAGGGCGCAGCAAAACGGCTTCAAGTCCGGAATGGGTCTTCACTCTCGATAAAGGCTGTTTATCTTGTGCCGCCATGTAAAGGACCACCATTTCAAACACAAGCGGGTTGTCCCAGATTAGACTCGTACTCACCTTGAGAAGGTTGCGCGAAAAGAACGACCACCAAAGAGGCGATGACAAACTAAAGAATTTATTGAAAAGAGCGCACGTTTAACAATACGTTGCACGGACAAACAAAGCACAAAGTAATAGCGTATAACTCGCCCCAACTCTCGATAACGGCTCTTTATCTTGTGCTGCCATGTTAAGAGCACCATTTCAAACACACCTGGATTGTCCCGGACTTGATTCGTACTCACCTTGAGAAGGTAGCGCGAACAGAACGACCGCCAAAGAGGTGATGACAAACTAAAGAATTTATTGAAAAGAGCGCACGTTTAACAATACGTTGCACGGACAAACAAAGCACAAAGTA
The DNA here is from genome assembly GCF_055824585.1 of Amblyomma mixtum. NCBI lineage: Eukaryota > Metazoa > Arthropoda > Arachnida > Ixodida > Ixodidae > Amblyomma > Amblyomma mixtum. The sequence goes on along the minus strand of NC_143017.1, from coordinate 82,923,077 downwards.
ATAGCGTATAACTCACCCCAACTCTCGATAACGGCTCTTTATCTTGTGCTGCCATGTTAAGAGCACCATTTCAAACACACCTGGATTGTCCCGGACTTGATTCGTACTCATCTTGAGAAGGTAGCGCGAACAGAACGACCACCAAAGAGGTGATGACAAACTAAAGAATTTATTGAAAAGAGCGCACGTTTAACAATACGTTGCACGGACAAACAAAGCACAAAGTAACAACGTATAACTCGCCCCAACTCGCCATCTTCCTGCAGAATCTTATTAATACGACTGCCTCTTTCTGCTGTTCCTGCGAGGCCGCATACAAACTTGCCCCAACGAGGCAGCAAGGCGTTTGTCTTCACAGAGACGGAAAGGGGCGATTGCGTGTTGCCAACTCCGAGCATAACGGTGCACAACTAAAGCATGCGCACTGCGGCACAGTTTCCTAGCCGCTGACAGGCGCCGGCTTTAGCTCGTAGAATATGACCGGTAAGCTGCGCACATGTTGAGTTGCGACTATCTCAAAAATTGTTTTCAGTGCTAATTTATGTATAGCTTCCTCTTTACATCATCAGTCGAACTGTGCGTCAATATGGCGCTCCCTGTTGCCAACGGGGTCACATTTTCTACTCGGCCTCTCACATCAGCAGTCCCTCCTAGCCTTCGGCAAGAAACATGATGCGTTTACAGTCCTGCTCAGCCATAGATCGTACTTACATGGTCAAGCTCGGTGAATCCATCATTGGCTTCACTGGTGAAGCCGTAATTACGGGTCATTGGCTCAACTAGATGAAGAAAACAGATTTTAGTGAGGCCAGAATGCATACCTCTCTAGGGCCTTATACGTTCTGCTAAAATCTCTCAGCCATTATGGCTAACTCATGAAAAGTAATGCACCTTCGTTATTTTATTAGTCCGAGCCTACAACAGGTTTGTCCGAACAGAAGCCAACTATTATTCATTTATGAATGCCTTTCATCGCTATGTCCATCCTCCTGCTCCTTTTATTACCACACGCACCGTAAATGTGCTGATGCTGCATTACACGGCAGAGCGAGCTCAAACAGACCTCCCCAGACATTTAACGCAATGGCGTCAAGGCTCCCGTTCAGCAGAAAATCCGTCGTCGTCGTCGTCTCGTCAGCGTTGTGAGCGAAAAATCGCCCGAGAAACAGCCTAGGTGGGCCACTTAGGTCACGTGACCGTTGTGGCGTCATCATAACGTGCCCGGCGGATTGGGAATAACCTACCCACTGTGGCAGGTGGCAGTTAAAGTAATGACTGGCGCGAGAGGCTCCTCGGGAAGAGCAACCTGGGTCGCACAAGCCCCACCAGTGGCAGCACCTGCCATCGCAGGGCAATAGCGCATGAATTAACCGCTGCACCACTGCGCCAGGAGTGTAATGAAAGACAGTTTTAGAATAGGGGCCCTAAGGCTTAAGGGCCCCAAGGAAATAGTGGGCCCCAGCGCTACGTACGAGTGCGCCGGTGAATTTTAGAATAGGCGTCTCCCTACGCAGCGAGGAGAGGCTTGCGTTTATCGATTGCAGCGCCACTACCGCAAACCAAAAAGATACTCTTACTAAATATTTTCAAATATGCGTTTATTTCTTCATCAAAAGTTATTATTATTGTAGACACACGATTTACGAGTAAGAATGATAAGAAGTGTGTGTTTTTACTGAAGCAGGAAACCACATTCTGAACGTCCTGCCATCCCCGTTGCGACCAAACAGTGCGTGCCCGCTAAGCCTAGCAGCTATGTTAACACAGAAGCAATCTGAAAATAAGGCGCATTTCATCACTAAATTTTGTAGTGCAGGCATCTTCAGACAAAGCTAAAGCTTCTAGCACCTTTCGTTTGCCGTGAACAATACACAGAGTAGCGGTGACGACGAATCAGTGGTGACGCGAGAGACCCCGCTTCGATGGGCGCCGCCATGTTGCCTGAACGTAGAGCGGCGTTGGGGCGCACGCTATTTCGGCAAATTAGCGTTCGCCGCTAACGTTTTCCCAAGACGCAAGGCGGCCCTTACATTATGCGCATGCGCACTTCGACGCCACAAACTTCTTGGAGCCCCCAATGCTTGGGGCCCCCTATTCTAAAACTCCCTGAAGTCTCTCAGGGATCTGGGGACGTAAAGTAGTGAATCACCAATTCCGCATATATATAGGCATTAGCCATTAACGCTATCCCGTCACACGCTTAAAGTAGAAATTAAGAGACCCCCTGCCTCCATTTTTGAAGCTTCTTTGCACGAACTTACACTCGCGTGTAGAAAAATGGGAGATGCATACATCATAAAGCGACCGTCACGCCAGACAGTTTCAAGCCACAACTGAAGCGACGCGTCTCCATGCATTGCTCCATAGTCATGCGCGCACTCCCATACTCTCTTCGAAGGTAGCTGACACGAACTCCCGGAGTTAGGTTATGCGCAGGCTGCCACGCCGGCAACTTGTCTTCGTCGCGGCGAACATTGCGGTTCTTTAGAGGAAGAAATGATATGAAGTATTTCTTATTAAAACTTGGCCATGAAGCTAGCTACACGAAGCTTTCGTTTCTCGGGGCGGATTCAATTTTTCTTTGAACGAAAGGGTTTTTTTTTTAAGTTTACAGATAAAGAGATGAAAGAGTCGTTATAGAGCCAGAACTCAGAAATCACACTTTTACACGAAAAGCTGGACTTGCAATGAAAGTGTCCTATAAGCACTATTTGGATAAAGATATGAATCGATATGCTCTATCAGTGCTGCATTTTCTCCTCACTGTCTCCGTTGCTCCTTGTTGCTTTTTTTCTGTGTTGTAAAGTAATCCGCTGTTGTGAATTCGTTTTGTGCTAAAAAATCATTTTACACACGGTCCTACGAGCCTTTATGCTATTTCAAGCTAAAAAAAATAAACTGATGCTTACAATCTAACTAGAGCATTATCCTATGGGTTTAGGCCACTGCAAATGGTATTCTCGCAAACACAGGATAGGCGCCATAGAGCCAACTCCAAAGGAATTCGTTGAAGGCTTAGTTATGCATTATTTTTTGAAGGGATCTTATTTTACCTCCGAGTCGGGGAGGAAAGGGTGACATTGAGCTTTGCATTAAGTATCATAAAATAGCTTTTTTTTTCGTTTGAAATGACCTGTTCATAGTTTCTGAGCGCGATACCAGGACGGTAACGAATGTTTTTTAAATATTTTATTTTTAAACTTGTGAATAACAAAAGATCGGGATGACTTGCAAATTTATGTCTTGTTTTGCCCCACTCGGCTATATATTTTCCAAAGAAGCAATCAGTATTGCAAGCGCGAAATATTACCTATCAGTACCGTGTCTGCATTCCCAAAGCAAGAAATTAGAGCAGCAGCTGTGAGACTATGCTCCGGAAAGCGAAGACAAAACCGGATGTTCTAAAAAAGAAGCTGCGTTGTGAGGTACATAGCCTGCGTAGATTATACGTGGAACCCTCTCTATCAGGTAGACAAGCCTCTTTTAAACTGAAGCAAAAAACGATCCCTAGCAGCCAGGCTGGAGCGAAGTCTCCGCTACTTAGAAGAGAGCTATGCTTCGCGCGCTTTTGTGTTTATGCGTACAAGCGCTGCTTCTCGCCGGTTCTGTAAAGCAGTTCACCTAGCGTCTTCTAACGCGGCGCAGATGGAGGTCCTAGCTCGGGAGACGGAACATATGCGATGAGATGTTGGAAAGGAACAGCGGGGTGGAAAAGGGAAAAGGCTGCGCGTCGCGTTGTGATCGAGACGGATAAATAGGAGAAATAAGGCTGCTAGGTTGTGCCTGCCCTATATCTACCGCTGTCCTTTAGCCGTTCGCACATTCGCACAGGGCGCTGAACGCTGCAGACTACCAAACAATGTGGTGGCAAGCCCGACGGTCCTGAAAAGCGCCGCCGCTAAAAGCCTCTGTAGCGGATGGAAGCATGGCAAAGGAAGTTTTGAGAGAAGTGGAAAGAGGAAGAGGACGCAGTCACTGCGAAACTGCAGTGTGATGCCACGGGGCTCGTTAGCAAATGCATGAAGATGAAATCTGCCGGGTGGGAATGGTCGCTTCTAACACGCGCTTTGTATCCGCTACCGTCATCAAGTGATGCTGCTCCTGACGGCGTCCTTCAACAATGGACCCAGTGTGGCCGCTAGCGATGCAAGGTCCGCTCCCATTTGCATTCACAGGCACGGCATGAGGGACGAAATGCCCGTTCCCGCCCAGCTCCATGTTATACCGCCGACGGTCAGCCACACTATTCTGGCCCAGCGCACTCGTGGCGTGGCTGGATCCATTGCACCATTGTATTCGGGAAAGTACGGGAGAGAGCACCGGAGCGGCTCCTCTCTGTGGATCCTAATGATTTCCCGCTTTGCTACCCGCCACGTTGTAGGGGCATAGTGGATGACTCGCAAGAAACAATATGCGAATGCGTAGCTGTATATTTCGCGGTGCGTGCTGGACAGCAGCTTTGTTACAAGCCCCAAGATTTCGCTTTCTTTTTATCGTTCCAACTTTTTTCGGTACATTTAGCCAAGTCATTCAGCAGGTCTTCATAGCGTTTTTTTGCTTGCGGGAGAGGCGCTAATTTTATTCTAGTGCGGAAAGACGGGGTTTTGGCGAGCTCGTAACGAAAGCCTGAGGAGCGCTGGCGGTTCCACCGCGATAGCGCTGAAAGCGGCAGCACTGCAATTCGCGAAACGCGTCGAGTGTTTCTTGGACGGTTGCTCTGTTTAGCAACAAAGTCGTAAACGCTGCCGAGATGGGCGTAGAAGTACGAAAAATATGAGTGGTCGGCAAACAAAGCGAGAAAAAAGATTACCATGATCGCGCTGCTTCAGTAGCAGCTAGTTTAATTCCCACGATAATGGATGACGACGATAGTCTTAAGTGTGCTGTGAATCACGGTGGTTAAATTTGGTTCGCACAGGTGCAGTTGAGAGAAAAGATCGAAATCGGCTTCTGAAAAGTGGTTTGCAGGAGAGGATTTAAGAAATAATAATTAGACGTAGTTTTGAGAGATCCTTTTACTACAAATGATGTGCCGAGAAATTGCTGTTGCATTGTTTTGTAACATTCTTCGTTCCCGTACCGCGCCGTCACTTCTCCTAGTCTCATTCAGCGTGTCTCTGCCGTCATAGCCGGTGCCAGAACTGCGTCAGAACCTTCTTGTTCTGACCTGCAGGCAGCGGCTCAGTGGTTACGCTTTCGGCTAACGAGCACGAGGACGCAGAATGAAATGCCGACAGCCTCGTCTGCGTTCGAATGGAAGCGAAGTGCAAACGACGGCCGTCCGTTATGCGAAGTAAGCGTGAGCATGAAAGTTTGGACAGCTGGACATATTGCTTAAAAAGTCGGCCACCGTGCATAACTACGACTCAGGGCCGTCCGGCGCGACAAGGCACGAAGAAAATAGCACAGCACGACTAAATCTAACCGTTAAATTCACTCAGTCTTCACGCACAATGCAGGGTCACCACTACTTTTTTCTATTATATATTTTCACCACATCGTTTATCTCCTTCTGCTCTTTGTACATTCCATCTACCGGCGACTAAAAAGCAGAATCAAAGCAATTTTCATTCTATGCGATCCTTGCCCAAAGACGGCCGCATGCCGCTGACAATCTGCCTGTTATTCGCTGCAACTGTTTGCCATAGCGGGCGTCGGGTGCTTCAAGCTAGACTCGTTGATGCCAGCGCTTAATTTTCATTAGCGCTGTGTTCCTCTTTGTCAGCGAAGTCAGCGGTGACGCTTGGTGACATTAAGTACATTTAGGGCTTTTCAGGAGCACGAGTCTTGTCAGCGAAGAGAACACAGAGTTTATATATTGGCTTGCGAGCGCGCATGCGTGTGCGCGTGTGTTTATGCATATGTGTATGCGCGTGCGTTCGTGCGTGCGTGTATGCGTGTATTCAAGCACTGGTATACATACACACTCATAGATAAACGGAAGAGTGAGTGGGTGCACGCGCGCTTTTGAGGCGGACGATGTCTTGCTCCTGTCAAGTCCAGAAAGTAAACGATTGATTTGGAAAGTCCTTTTGCTGAAGTAATCGGTAGGATATTGGCCCCGGTAAGGTACGGAACCGGTGTGATTATTTCGGCTTCCCATCAGATAGAGCCTTTTGGAGGATGAAATGCAAATAACACCGCCGAGGTTGTAAAATTTATGTCGGTAGTCACAAAATTTGCGCGCTAGGCGAGGCAAAAGAATGTTACTTGTGTCGAATTAAAAACTGCTTACGTCACCGGGCCTTGGTGACGCACGCTCATTGTGGCCAATGATACTGCAGAGTTGCTACGCTGAGCTGCTAACTGATGTAAAAGGGCCATATAATGTGGCGTGATCTACGCGGACGAGGGTCGTGGTGACATGACAGGGGGGCATCGAGCGGGGAGAACGGCCAGAGGGGAAGTTCAATGGTAACAACACCAACATAACCCGTGCTTTGCTTTACCTCATGCGACGAGCTGATGTTACAGATATTTGGGATACTGTGTACTGCACTGAGAACGACATCAACAGCCAACAACAATGCCACAAATTGAGGGAAACCTCGCTCTCTAGTGCAGTGAAGTTAGTTTTCTTTTATTTGGTGAATTCGCCCTTCGGCGTAAATTAAAGAAATTGTACAAGCTCGTTTCCTGAACCAATTCTGGCAGGGCCTGACATTGAGGAATATGTTGGTTTATTGGGATTTAACGTCCCAAAGCGACTGAGGCTGTGAGAGACGCCGTAGTGAAGGGCTCCGGAAATTTCGACCACCTGGGGTTCTTTAACGTGCACTGACATCGCACAGCACACGGGCCTCTAGAATTTCGCCTTCAAGAAATTCAGCCGCCGCGGCCGGGATCGAACCCGCCTCTTTCGGGTCAGCAGCCGAGCGCCGTAACCACTGAGCCACCGCGGCGGGGCTGAAGCATATGTGTACACTTGCTTATATCTATATAAAGGTATAGTGAAGCAAGGATGAAAGTATATTCGCAATCAAAAAAGGGGTTAAAGGGTTATCACCCTGTACAGATGACAGAAAACCTGCTCTTGTCGGGAACAGCAGTAAAGGGAAAGAAAATCGGCGGTAATGTTTATGGATGTGAACCAAAATATATTTGCGGGCGGTAGACTCTTGCCTTCGCTGGCTTCGATGCCGTGTTTGCGATTCCCAAAGGAAAGGTGTGCGGAAACAATTTTGCCCTTGGATGAGTTTAAAGCCTTTTCTCCCCCAAAGCTGTCTTCGTTATCTTTTTCTATATATTCCCATTTCCCTTAATAAAACACGTTTAAGGCTAGTTGGCGATGCATTTTCTTTTCTTGAAATTAAACAGCGCTACATATTTAGACGAATGCACAGAAAGACATAATAGGACGGGTGCTTTCCCCATTTCCCCTCAACTGCATTACCCCACCTCTCTTCTCAAGCGCTGCTACATTCCTTCTTTTTTCTCTTTCTTTCCCTTTCTACCTGTTCTTAACCTGCATGTATGTTCTCGTATCACCTTGCTGTCAGCTTTGCGTCACTTCGCTCTCGCGTCACTCGGGTTAGCTCACCCAGCAAAAACGCATTTCCTGGTTCTTCCCACTCTCCCCAGTCCGGTGTAGCGTCACGCTTAGTAAGGCGGCGAGCGCACGAAGGGAGAATGAGGTCGCGTGGGGAGCCTTGCGAGGGTGCGCTGGGTCGACGGCGAGCGTGGGTTCTAGCACCTGGCGTTCCCTGACTTCCGGCCAGGGCGCTGCAGCGCTTCACCGCGATGCCGACAGCAGGGCCAAGCGCGTCTTTTACTTCCGGACGACCCCTCACTTCTGGGACGGGATTTGTCGCGACGGAAATTACGCCGGTGCCCGTCCGGCCGGCCGCCAGGCCACGAAGCGTGCTACGCCGAGGTTTATGAGCGGCGGGGACGTTCTTCCTTAATCGCTGTGCGCTGTCGACGACGTTACTGCCCCCGAAGGACACCAGCGTTGCCTCGGCGCATGCCTAAGCCTTCCATGCTAGTTATACAACACGATGAAAGGTATGCCGTCGGCTTCCAAAGCCTCCACTGTCCTCCTTCTTGGCAATCATTGTTCTACGCCTGCATCCCTCAATTCTCATTAGATTTTGTTTCTCCTCTGCAACTCCCTTCCTTGGCCTTTTAACAACGCACGCCTCAAGCGCTCTCTCGGCGCATTCAGCAGCTTCCTCTAGAATCCACTCTTCAAAGTCCTCCCCCTAAAAATGCTTCCAAGTTTGGTTCTTTGCTAGAGTTTCGCTTGAGCGAAAATATGACGGAACGAAGATTAGGTGCGTCCCTATGAAAATGTCGCTTCTTTGCATCCACCATGCACGCTTCTATTCAAGGCTTCGTTCGAGCCTCATGATATGAAGGGCGTGGCGGATGGCCAAGCACACTCTACACGGTGCGCTTACGTATTTGCCCGCTTTGCACACTCACGACGACGCTAGTGGCGGCGTCGCTAAGGCTTTGAAATGAGCTCGGCGGCAGCTACTGCCAGATTTGGGCCTCTCACTCGGCGACGAGTACGCATACGTGAAGACCTCGAGAACGGCGTGTGTGAAGCCTGCAGTCGTAAATTCAGATTATATGCTTGCTACGACGCGTGCCGCCGGTGAACGACATGGAACAATTCGCACGAAAGGCGCGATGCAGTTGCACAGCGCGCCTGTGAACTGAAGGAAAAAAATAAGATTCGCATAAAATTTCAGGAAATCCCGGAAAATATGCGTTATCGCCGCAGCAAGAAATGGCGGAAGTCAGAAGCGGCGGGCATACTGTGTCCGGGAGAGCGAGTGCGTTTCGTCGGCGGCTGAGAAGCGGGGATCAAAGGAATCGTCTGGCCACCCAGTAGAGATTCTACATCAAGGGGTTATGTCACGGGGTTGTCGCAGGCGCGGAATAAAAGCCGGAAGTGGCCCATAAAGTGAATTCTGAATTAAAAAGGAGCTGAAGAATGTTCGACTTTACCGCTCTACAAAACCCACAGGCGGAGTGAGGAAATTTTTTCCTGGGACTCAATGGAACAAAGAAAATTTCTTTAGTTCAGTAAAATTTATGAGCGCTCGTATAATCGAATAAAAGGAGGGCCGTGCTGTTCTTATTCTGCAATAATGCCTCTCGGTGGGAGTCTTCACGATGATATGCGAGGCCGCAGCTTTTTCTGTTATTAGACATTACTGGTGTCATTTGTTTTTGACAACTTAAGTCCCTTCATGTGGATTATCTTCGACAGCTGCTGCTTCAAATTTATCATCGTGGCATGCAAAGAGACCGCCTCGCATCTGGTTTTCTCTAAAAAATTCGAGGCAACTAGGTAGAAGAGGAGATAATTCATTTTCGGCTTATACTGACAGGCTGTTTTCGTCAGTCGACACTTATTAGTCGTTCTTCGTTGTGAAAAACACTAGTGCTACAAACGTAGGCACAGAGGAGGAACACAGTGAGTTTTTCACTGATTTTTAAGCAACCAGGCTACGACCAGTCATGAGAAAATCACGAAGTGCTCTTGGATAATTTCGACGGGCACACCAACCACACCATTTGCACACCAACGCATTCAATATACATTCGTGTATTTAGAATTTGTAAGCTCTCAGGCTCGTGCACCCATAGCGGGCTCGACACAGGTGGTCAGGGTTGAATAGACATTCAATGCTATGCAAAATTCAGATCTCAGGGGGCGCATTGAGTTAAGCGAAACACACTCTTTACTTATTTCAGGCAAACTTGTCCTGCGCATTTGAGTTACACCACGCCACCACGACAAACTTTTAATTTCGCAGGCGGTAACTTTTATGACTTCTAATGCAAAAGACATGGTGCCCTGTTCGTATACCTAATTCAATATGTGCGTGCTTAACCGTGAGTTCTAGACGCTGCGCTCCTCTTCAACTAACCATTATATTCAAAATAAACTAACCGCCACAGTGACTCAGTCGATATTGCCACGTATCATTGTAGTGGTTGTTCGTTCACGCTCAAGGCTGCAGGAAAGGGTTGTTATCACTTTTGTTCGTGGCGCGAGAAGCGACCAGACTAATCTCGATTGATCGCAGCCATGAAGGGCTGCATCTAGGTTTTTCTAGATTACTCTAGATGATCTCGACCTGTTATCTCGAAGTTTCCTAGCCGGCTTTAAACTGAACGATGCCGCGAGCAGCGGGCATTCGTAGTTCGACGACCGCCGAGCACGCCTGTTGCTTACGCCGCCGCCGAGTGATTCAGTTCTTTTGAGGGCGCAAGTCAGCCCAAATAAAGAGCTTCGTTTGCAAGTATTTCTGGTGTCTTCCTGACCGCTGGACTGCCGTCACTACAACGTGACATCTGGTGGAGGTGCGGGGTAGCCTCCCATGTTCCGGACACCCCCTACAAGTCGAGAAGCCAGCCCTTTGAGTCATCTACTGCAGGACCTGAGTCCAGTCCACCGCGCAAGCCGACGCCTGCAAGAGGACGCACCTGAGTTCGGGACCCTGCCGGACCCTACCCGGAAGCGAAAGCAAGTACCAACGTCCATCATGACCTTGCCCCAGACGACCACTCCAATCATTCTGCAGCAGCCCCGGGTGCCACCAACCTTCGACGCTTCGCCTGGCGCCGACCCCGAGGAATGGCTGGAGCAGTTCGACCGTGTGGCTGTCTTCAACAACTGGGACGACGCCATGAAATTTAGGTACGTCTTCTTCGCCCTGGAGGGACCAGCAAGAGTCTGGTTCGAGAATGAGGAAGCCAGCCTTGCCAACTGGGAAACCTTCAAGGAACAGCTTCTGAAGACCTTCACAAACGTCGTGCGAAAGGAGAGAGCCCAGCAGCTGCTACAGTCTCGCATACAACACCCAAACGAGACCGTTGCAGTGTATACTGAGGAGATGAAGCGTCTCTTCCGGCGTGCCGACATGAACATGAAGGAAGAAGAGAAGGTGAAGTTGCTTATGCGAGGAGTTAAAGAGCAACTATTTGCCGGCCTCGTTCGCAACCCACCGAAAACCGTCGCTGAATTCGTAGAAGAGGCATCCACAATGGAGAAAACTCTCGACGCCCGAGCCCGCCAGTATGACCGCCAGCAGCGCTTTTTGTCAGCAAGCTGCATGGACACCGCTAACAATGATAACCTGCGGGAGGTTATACGTGAAGTTGTGCGAGAGGAGCTCCGACGGTTGCTGCCAACGGGAACGCAGCCGCAACTTTCATCGCTCACTGACGTCATCCGGGACGAGGTTCAACAGGCCTTGGGTGTGACGCCGACAACCACGCAGCCTCTGCAGCCCCCAGCCATGACTTACGCCGCAGCTGTGCGCCGTCCTGCACCTCGACGACGGGACCCAAGCCCCTATCGCCCTCAGCCAGCTGCGTTGGACCGCCGCCCACTCGCCCCAACCCGCCCGTCCTACGAGCGACGCGCGCAGCCGAGGAAATGCGACGAGTGGAGAACTCCCGACCAGCGCCGCCCACTATGCTTCCACTGTGGCGAAGCCGGTCACGTCCTCCGGCACTGCCCATACAGAAGACTGGGCATCCGAGGGTTCTCTTACGACGCTCCACGACCCCGACCCGGCCAGCGACCAGCCGAAATCGAGGAGTTTTTACGTCGGGAAGAATACTCATCGCCGAGCCGCCTATCACGTTCCCCGTCGCCATCGTCCCCGCGCTTTGTTTCTCCTAGCCGAGGTTACGCCGTGCGTGGACGCTCCCCCAGCCCACGAAGGTTAAACTAAATAAAGCAGCCTCTGGAGGTGAGGTTGCTTCTAAGCGCAATGACAAAGATCCTCCATCGACGAGTACTCAAGACCATGCCTCAACTACGACGACAACACCGACGACGACAACACCGACGACGACAACACCGACGACGACAACACCGACGACGACGACACCGACGACGACGCGGCCAGACTTGAAGCTTTTACCGCTGCCCAGTGAAGTAACGTCGCAGTACGCCCACCGCAGCCTCACTACTCGACGAAGCCGAGATCGGACACCGAAGACAACGTACAATACCAGAACGCGAACAAGTGACCTTAAAGTTACGGTCGACGGTCACGCGGTTACTGCCTTGGTGGACACGGGAGCTGACTACTCTGTCATGAGTGGTCCACTCGCTGTCCGACTCAGGAAGGTGACAACAACCTGGGATGGCCCGCTGATCCGCACCGCAGGTGGCAACCTGATTACGCCGTCAGGACGCTGCACCGCGAGAGTTACTGTAAATGGGAGAACCTATGCGACAACCTTCCTGATCCTACAGCAATGCTCGAGAGACGTGATTTTGGGAATAGACTTCCTGAACGAACATCGGGCGATCATCGACCTTCGATCTAAGTCGATCAAGCTTTCCACGGAAAAAGCCATACCTGTTGCGGCGAGCGCGACTCATCACGTTGCTTTAAACGTCCTCCATGAAGCATTGAGCGTGCCGCCCCGATCAAGTGTTCTCGTCCGCATAGGTACTGGAGACATCGAAAATGCCGAAGGTGTTATCGAGGGGAACACCCAGTTACTCCTGGATCGAGGATTGGGCGTAGCGAGGGGAGTCGCCGAAATCCGAAATGGCCGAGCCCAGGTGTTGCTAACCAACTTCACCGAAGAATACCGGCATCTAAACAAAGGTACGACGATCGCTTTCCTCGACGAGCTGGCAGACATCAGAGACGTATTTGCCCTACCCGACCAACCTGCAGAACTATCTGAACAAGGCCATCAACCCACGTTCGACATCAACCCAGCATTACCCCGGAGCAGACAAGACCAAATACGCAGTCTTCTTCAAAGGTACACCGATTGCTTCTCATCAGCATGTAATGTGCGACGAGCCCGGCTTGCCAAGCACCGCATTGTCACAGACGAACACGCACGACCACTGCGACAGAACCCCTACCGCGTATCGCCGTTAGAACGCCAAGCTATCCGCAAGCAAGTTGAGGAAATGCTTCGTGACGACGTCATCCAGCCATCGAGGAGCCCCTGGGCAGCACCGGTCGTCCTAGTGAAAAAGAAAGACGGCACCCTTCGCTTTTGCGTCGATTACCGCCGCCTGAACAACATTACGAAGAAGGACGTCTACCCCCTCCCCCGCATCGACGATACACTGGACCGGCTGTGCAACGCTAAGTACTTCTCATCGATGGACCTGAAGAGCGGCTACTGGCAAATTGAAGTCGACGAAAGAGATCGTGAGAAGACTGCGTTCATCACGCCAGACGGACTCTTCGAATTCAAGGTGATGCCATTCGGCCTCTGCTCTGCCCCAGCGACGTTCCAGCGAGTAATGGATACGGTGCTCGCAGGCTTGAAATGGCAGATTTGCCTAGTCTACTTAGATGACGTTGTTGTCTTCTCCTCAAGCTTTGAAGACCACCTCAGAAGGCTTCGGATAGTGCTGGAAACGATCAAGTCTTCAGGCCTGACACTGAAACGAGAGAAGTGCCACTTCGCTTACGAGGAGCTGCTGTTCCTTGGTCACGTCGTAAGCAAGGATGGAGTTCGCCCAGACCCCAAGAAGACGGCTGCGATCGCAGAGTTTCCACAGCCTAATGACAAGAATGCTATACGCAGATTCCTTGGATTATGCGCTTATTACCGGCGATTCGTCAAGAACTTTTCGCGCATCGCTGAACCTTTGACCCAACTTACCAAGGCTGACGTGCCTTTTAAATGGGAAAGGCCGCAAGAGGAAGCTTTCAACGAACTGAAGCGCCGCTTACAGTCCCCTCCTGTGCTCGGGCACTTTGATGAAAACGCCGAAACCGAAGTTCATACCGATGCAAGCAGTGTGGGCTTAGGAGCGGTCCTCGTTCAGAAAAATGGCAGACAGCAGAAGGTTATCGCGTACGCTAGCCGTTCACTGTCGAAAGCCGAGGCCAACTACTCGACCACCGAGAAAGAATGTCTCGCCATTATTTGGGCCACGTCGAAATTTCGCCCTTACCTGTACGGACGACCATTCAAGGTTGTGAGCGATCACCATGCTCTGTGCTGGCTAGCCAATTTGAAAGATCCCTCCGGCCGCCTTGCTCGTTGGAGCCTGCGCCTTCAAGAATTCGACATAACTGTAGTCTACAAATCTGGCCGCAAGCATTCCGACGCAGACTGCTTGTCGCGAGCCCCTGTCGACGCAGCACCGGAAGAGGAAGACGACGACGCTTTCTTAGGACCGGTAAGCGCGAGCAGTTTCGCGCAGCAGCAGCGCTCGGATCCTGAGTTGCAAAGCCTGGTTGATTATCTGCAAGGCAAGACCGCATCGCCTCCCCGAGGGTTCAAGCGCCAACTGTCGTCCTTCGTCCTTCACAATAATGTCCTTCTGAAGAAGAACTTCGCGCCCAACAGGACAGTGCATCTTCTTGTCGTGCCCAAATATCTCAGGCAAGAAATTATGCAGGCATGTCATGATGAGCCGACTGCAGGGCATCTCGGGATTGCTCGCACGTTGCACCGCATCCAGGAGAAGTACTATTGGCCGCGGCTAGCTACCGACGTTTCGCATTACGTGAAAACGTGCCGTGAGTGTCAACGACGCAAAACGCCTCCGACTAGACCAGCCGGACTCCTGAACCCCATACCACCGCCAACTAAGCCCTTTCAGCAAATCGGGATGGACCTACTCGGCCCCTTTCCTACTTCATCATCAGGTAACAAGTGGATCATCGTGGCTACCGACTACATGGCCCGCTACGCCGAAGCAAAAGCGTTGCCTAGTGGTACCGCAACAGAAGTTGCAAAATTTTTTGTCGAACAAATTCTCCTCCGACACGGCGCACCCGAAGTACTCATCACAGACAGAGGAACAGCATTTACAGCGGAACTGACGCAAGCCATTTTAAAGTACAGCCAGACAAGTCATCGGAGGACAACTGCCTATCATCCGCAAACCAACGGACTCACAGAGCGTCTGAACAAGACCATCGCAGACATGCTCTCCATGTTCATCGACGCCGAACACAAGACGTGGGACTCTATTCTGCCCTACGTGATCTTCGCCTATAATACTGCCACCCAGGAGACAACCAGGTTTACTCCATTCCAGCTGGTATACGGCAGGAAGCCCACAACAACACTCGACGCAATGCTCCCGCCCGTTTCCGACGAAGACAACCTCGACGTCGCCGCCTACCTTCATCGCGCCGAGGAAGCCCGAAGACTTGCACGGCTTCGCATTCAAGACCAGCAGCACACCGACGCCCGACGCTACAATCTGCGCCGACGAGACACGCATTGCAAGCCAGGTGATCGGGTTTGGATATGGACGCCAGTTCGCCGCCGCGGATTGAGCGAAAAGTTGCTGCGACGCTACTTTGGCCCGTACAGGGTTCTCCGTCGCATCGGTGACCTCGACTATGAAGTCATCCCCGACGGCACGACAGCATCTCAGCGACGCCGCCCACGCCCGGAAGTCGTACATGTCGTACGCCTGAAGCCATATTATGAACGCTGAAGGACTCGAAGTTTCATTCTCCGAGTTTATTTTCATTTTAAAGCATCGAGACGATGCTTCTTTGGAAGGGGGGTAATGCCGCGTATCATTGTAGTGGTTGTTCGTTCACGCTCAAGGCTGCAGGAAAGGGTTGTTATCACTTTTGTTCGTGGCGCGAGAAGCGACCAGACTAATCTCGATTGATCGCAGCCATGAAGGGCTGCATCTAGGTTTTTCTAGATTACTCTAGATGATCTCGACCTGTTATCTCGAAGTTTCCTAGCCGGCTTTAAATTGAACGATGCCGCGAGCAGCGGGCATTCGTAGTTCGACGACCGCCGAGCACGCTTGTTGCTTACGCCGCCGCCGAGTGATTCAGTTCTTTTGAGGGCGCAAGTCAGCCCAAATAAAGAGCTTCGTTTGCAAGTATTTCTGGTGTCTTCCTGACCGCTGGACTGCCGTCACTACAACGTGACAATATGGTGCTCGGCTGCTGACCCGAAAGACGAGGGGTTCGATCCCGGCCATGTAGGTCGCTGGACGCTGAATGCTAGAAGCCCGTGTAATGTGCGAGGTCAGTGCAGGCTAAATAATCCCTGGGGCTCGGAATTATCCGGGGCTCTCCACTATGGCATCCGTCAGATCTAGAATCGCTTTGAGACGTTAAACCCCAAAAACTAAGCCAAACTCAACTAAACTGGTCACAAAACACAACACATTTATTCGACTGAATTTCTGAAGTTAGAGCGCATTTTAATTATGGAAATATTAACAAGTCTTATCCAAATGAGCGCTGCCATACTGGTACAAAGAATCCTCGAAGGACTGTCCACATCTTAGTAAAAATGGAAGAAGAATAAAAGCACCGTCAACGAGAAACCCGAGAAACCTAGCTTTCTTCCCTTTGTAGGCTTAATAGTTCGTTCAGGTTGTTTACAACAAGCAATTTCCTTCCTTTAAAAACTGCGTCCATTCAAACTGAAATCACAGTATTGAGTCGTTATACCTGTCTTCCAACACATTTCTGCCCCCCGATGCGAAGGCATCTTTATAGCACTCATCGCGAGAAGTCTAAATCCTTGAATCACGCGATGAGTTCTCCTTCCACAAACCTGCACGCTTTGAACTTGAGAGCAAATGCTTTGGGTTTTCCTGCGCCATGGCCCTCGAATAAAGCCGCAGAAGTTGAGCGTTTTGCTTCGACGTGAGTGCAGCTACGCTCAACAACTTCAACTGAATGACAGATCGGGACGTGCCAATGGCATCCGTATATCTGTGACTGCGCCTTGATTTCGGCTTCGCTCAGGACTTCCCTTCAGAGATAGGCATTGTCCTCTGGCACGCAATAATGCATTCGACTCCAGTATCTCGGCATTTGTCGGGACAGGGGCCCTGCGTGAGCAATCGCACACCTCGGGCAAATGGGAGCCGAGTTGGCTCGCGCACAAACACGGACGGTCCTCCGATGCTCGTAACCGACCTTTGTGTTGGGATAAAAAATAAAGACGGGTGAAGAAAAATGAAGGACGCGCTGAGAGTTTCTTTGAGCCACTGCTGTCGGCTGACGTCGATTGTTTTTCCTGTTTCGTGCGCGTCTGGTGTTTTCGAGTTTACCGAGCTTCCACTTATAGAATGAGAGGGGAAGGACCAGAAGCAAGCGCAAGATAGCTTGGCCCCAGGGGGGCCAAGCATTGCTTACTGTATCGCCTACCTTCTGGCCCTGCTTTTCGACGCGCATTGCTCGCTGCATTGCCTTGCTTCTGGCCCTACCTTTCGTCATCGCGCACAGCTGAATAGGCACTGTGAGTTAAAGGTGTGTGCGCCGGAGGAGCAGACGTCTAGGTAGCAACTAGGAAAAATATGCCCAGGTGTCCAGACTTCCCTGTACAGATTTTTTGGCTTCAAACATTTTTATGCGGCTATCGCTGAGATAAAAAAGTTGTATAGTTTTAATGTAGTTAAACCAAGTAGACATGCGAAAAGATGCGTTTTCGCCTCGCCGCGGTGGCTCAGTGGTTCCGGCGCTCGGCTGCTGACCCGAAAGACGCGGATTGGATCCCGGCCCCAGCGGCTGATTTTCGATGAAGGCGAAATTCCAGAGGCCCGTGTACTGTGCGATGTCAGTGCACGTTAAAGAACCTCAGGTGGCGGAAATTTCCGGAGCCCTTCACTACGGCGTCCCTCATAGTCTTAGTTGCTTCGGGACGTTAAACCCTAATAAACCAAACCAAACCAAACCGAAAACATGTGTTTAGCCTGGTATCGAAACGATTTGAGCAAAAGCCCTTGGAGCTGAGCCCTCACACGAGCGGCACATGCGTCAACAACAGCGTCTTCGGAGTTTCGTAGTGGGCGAAGCCAGCCAACGCTGCGAAGGAGGCTTAAGAGGCGCAGTTCTGGTGGTACACCCTGAGCGAGGCGGTAACTTCGCGTCAGGTGCCCCCATTACGTAATGCGCGCGCTGGCGACACAGATCCCGTGGCGCCATCTACCAGCATCGCCAGTAACCAGCTCCAATCCCGCGGGTCGGCCTCAATGTCCATCTTCCCACCATTTTATTGCCTGATATTGCATCGCACTAAAAGAAAATTTCAGGGCGAAGCGGACATGAGGTCGCTTACGTGTGGCCAGCAAGCAAGCTCTTGTCTCTATCTAATGCAATCGTGTTGGCGCCACTTCGTAACTAGCAGTGTTTTCAATGTGTGTACCGCTTTCTGTCTTTTTGTGAGTTTCCGATGTTAGCACACTCCGAGTGGGCGGAGGTAAACGCTCAAGAAAGTGCTTCTCCTTGGAACTCACGAGATATCGATTTTACCATACCGAAGCTAGTTCGCTTAGCACAGCTATCAAACCCCAGAGAAGAATAATGCGTTTGTCCGGGGGAACAACGGCCCGCTGAGCTTATAATATTCTTGGAGACGCTAATGGGCTGGCGCAACGAGCACAGGGAACTACATATAAAACTGTTTCTCGCAGGCACAGAGTTAATTTGCTAGCTAAGAAAAAAATCGTTTCAAAATTCGAGCCTTGCAGTGACTGTTATCGGCTTCATATCATAAAAAGAGCATGCGCTTAATATCTATTCATAATTTTAGTTCGATATGTTATTTGACGAAGTAATACTGTATTATTACAAACGTTAACTGTTTTTATTGGAAAATGCTACATTCTTCAATTTCTCCTGCAAAGGAGCTGGCAAAGAATCAGTACTCGACAGCTTGATACGGAGAACTAGAGGCGAAACAAACTTTTGCTTAGACTGCAGACGATCAAAGGTTGCGTTCCACCGTTGTGCAGACAGAAAGAGGAGCATGAGACTAATGCAGATCGCGGAAAAACATCGTATATTTTTCTGGCGTCTGTTTGGAGACTAAAGAGGAATTATGTAATTCATTATGCTCTGTCAGTGTTCTGCGAACAGTGTCCGTGCTGTGTCGCTGTTCTACTACCACTGATGTCCGGAAAACAAGATATGATAAAGTGGGGGTACGAAAAAAAGATAGCTGCTTAAATACATTCAAAGCCTTTCATTTTATAGCTCCACTCAGCACAAGTTATGCACAATAAAAAGATGAAAAGCTGCAGTAGACAACAGATTTGACGAGGAGATAGGGCCATGGCTCCACAACGGTACCAACTATCCCGAGCCTTGACGGCATGTGTCATTTCTTCTTTCACCGAGCAGACTCGCGTACGCCGACCAGCAAACACTCAAAACTGCCGACAGTTATCCCTGAGGCCGACCAGAAAAGCGGAGAAAAACGAGAAACCAAGCAGAAGACTGAGCAATCCATGTATAGCTACGACAGGAAAGATGGGAATGAAAGTGACGTAGGAGAAGGGCGACGAAAGGTAGGAAACTGAGGCAATCACACTAAATCTTACTGCTCTTTCCCACACAACACGATCGACAGCTTCCACTCTTCGTGATTAGTGAGCGACGCTCGGAAGAGAAGAATTTTCTACACACACGCGCGCAGATTATATACTATATATAAGCTTCCTACTGCACGTCGTCGACAGCACCCGCAAATCCTACTACAAGTGCTGCACACAGAAAAAGATTCGCAGAAACAATAACGAAGAGGGGTGTGCTAAAGCGAGAGTAATGGGAGCGAGCTTAACGAGTACAGCAACAGAATCGTTCCCCGAGGAGATGGGGTGCTGCTCAGTCTTTGTCCGCTCCTTAGAACATTGGTCTGTCTAGATGTGGACGAGTGGGTGAGGGGCCACGGATAGAGGTGGAGAAGGTGTCCCATCTCCAAGGCAACACAACAGAAAAAACATACATGGGACTCGGTGAGGAAAACATCGGTAAGAGAAGTGCTAGAATATACGAAAAGCAAGATGGGCGCTGAAATGTGGCACGCCAACCATAAATGGACACGGCGTGGACGTACCGAACATGGGACGTCGTCAGGGCGAAAAGTGAACGAAAGAGGAAATGCAATGACAGCGAGCTGGGTACAGACAACATAAGAACGGATAACATAAACACAAAAAGAAGCGAGATTATGGGGTATGCAGGTACCGTGTTCTGATCAGTAACTAGTGTTAATTGGTGAGGTATGTCACTGTGTGCGTGCCCCCTCACTCTCTGTGTTTCATCTCCCTGCCTTCGCCAGTCGGTTACGCGAGACCTTTCTTTCAGGGCCGGTTATGGCCGATCGTCGTTGGGCCCGGAGGCTTGATTAGTCGGTTGCGCTCGGAGGAAACAAGAAAGCGTGTGGCTGGACGTTGCGCCAGCTTGACGCTTCTGCGGGCGGTTTCCGAAATCTTGGCATTTTGGTCGGCTATGCTGCTTCGGCATACTTGCCCCTTTTATACCTTTCTCCTTCATGTTCTGTTAAAACTTTCCACGTCATTACCCACTGCTTCTTAAACAAGAAACTTTTCACATCACACGGGCCTACAAATACATCATGGGTCTTAATAGAGTTCGATGGTTACAAGTATGGCGGTCGTTTGTGTTCAGAAAATGCATTCTTGTGAAACATGTCTAATCTTTAGGGAGAAATCAGCATATATGCTGGATTTCCTTACGGCCTCTTGAGTGGAAGGCTACTCATTCCCTCTAACAAGTAATTCAACTAGAGGAACTTGTCAAATTGCAGCTAATGGAAAAAAACCTTCGTTTTAACCAGCCGGCGGGCTTTGTCGCTTAGTCATGTAGTTGACATCAGCGGCTTGAAGCAGTAGAAAGGTGAAAGGACTGTACCCTACAAGGGTGGAAGAGAGGGCTAGTTGGTAGTTCATCTTGGGGAAAAAAACAACGCACTCCTCCGACACAGCGCTTTACCGTCTTGTCTTTCTTCGTCCGTGTCTTAATATTGCGCTGTTTTTTTTTTTCCCAAACTGTAGCCTAAATCATTGAGCTGTCTTAAAGTTCAACATATCAAGTCGGTTTATTTTCCAGCAGAACACACGGATGTCGACAGCGCAAGAAAAAAAAATATTAATGCATGCACAAAGCTAGTTCGCTTAAAAGCCTTCTTCTATATTTTTTTTTTCGGTTGAACATATCTACGTCAAGGTGGAAGTTGACTTACTTTCGCGCAGAACTTCCGGAGGTCCAGGCGGGCAAAAATTTTTTATACAAAATAAAAAAAATATGGACGTGAGGCAACATCCTAAATCAAATTCTACTCATAAAGTGTCTCCCGTTTATTCAGCAATGACGCAAAAGGTGCTGATGCAGCCAGCAAATCAAATTACGTCACAAGTAAGAGCGCTTCATGAGTGCCACGGGTCCAAAAAGGTCGTCAGTTATGCAGAAACCGACCATACAAGAACAAATCGGCCAAGGAATCATACTGCGTTTAAAGCGCTAAAAAATAAAGTGATAGTGAATATTCCAGTCCTGATTTCTTCGTGCACAGATCTACTTAAGTTCCATAGCCAAGATTCGAAGCGGATCAGAGGCGCTGATGCACGGCGCGACGAAGACTACTATAACAAAAAAAAATGTGCATTATCCAAAAAAATCAGGTTGGTACACCACTGTGATTTTTACGATTACGAATACATTTTGCGCAGTTCCTTAGCATTTTTCTGAAGCCATTTGTTTGTGTACCCTAAAATTCTGGCTATCGCTCACAAAAGATGCGCCGTCATGTTTTGTGAGTCGTGACCAACAGATGATTCACTATGCCAATGAAAGGCCTAGATCATGAGAAACAGGACTGAAAAAAAAAGGAGCAAATGAGAAGTTATAGGAAGTGCAATTCAACTTTCACGAGTGTTCCATAAACTGAACCTACACCTGGCACATTTTTCGTAGACGACATTCTTGAGCATGCATTACAAAACTGAGAAGCTATGATTGACTGAAGCACTTCCTTTATTAAAAGGCCTCTTGCGCGCACAGCTAGAGACAACTGGGCTGTCATCTGGCTCCAGCTTTGTCATGGTGGTCAAGAGGGGGGGAAGGGGGCGGGGGGGGGGGGGGGGGGCGGGGTGGGGGCGGAGGGGTGCTGATTTTGTCATCGCCCGCTGATTCTGTCGTCGACCGGAAAAGGGGGTAAGCGCCTGTGGCGCGGTTGCTAACTATGCGTTCTCGTATTGTGCCTTCTCTCGTCAGAGGTGTTGTGTAATCATGACTATTCTAACCTTTCTCACTAGTACGAGGCAATATCCTTTAATCATGATGATTCTAACCTGGCTTACTAGTGCGATGCAATCACAATTTATAACTTCTTACTTTTTCCTTTTACTTTCGAGCTTCAAGTTACTAAAAGAAAAGCAAATGCTAGATATTCCAGGGAGAATTTTTCTCCTTGTGCTTTAATTCACCTGTTCTGAAAGCGCGCTAAACTTCAGAATGTGTATTTGAATTCCGATTGCTGTTGAAATTGAATAAAGAAATACGAAAAATCCATGAGGCCTTCTGAAAAGCAGGAGTTTGAGCAAAAGGCCGTCTAAATGTCTCGGCAAAGTTCGCCACCAGAATACCGAAACGGAATTGGAACTTTTCTGAGTTCATGAGGGTAACGACAGACTGAAGGAATGCGACAGATGGTCATTACAGAATATCTCAGAGAGCCATAAGAGCCCCTTGCGTGGCAGAAGCCAGTGTACGAGGGTTAGAAAATCGCCGTATTTGGCTAGATTTCTGGCTTTTGAGGGAATTTTCGCACGTCGGCCTAGTCGGCGACCGGAATGTCTCATGAAATTGGGCGTATGTTATTGAACCTTTACGCTTTGTCTGAGCCATAGGTGAAGCTCGGCTAATTAATTCGCGCCTGAACAGATTTGGGATGGCGCTGTTGCCTAAGCTGAAAATAAAAACCCAGGAAATGCTGGCCTGCACTACCTTGGTTATAAGTGAAATTTCCTGAACGTCACAGTTATCGAATAAATAACTGAATATACCTTGATCCATATGAATCGTACGGCAGCAGTGTAGTGTGTAGGTAAAAAGTGGATAACGTGATTGTTAACTGACAGAGGTAAGACACATTCTGAGAGCAGATATTGTAAAGAAAAAACTGACGAAAAACACATTTTTGTCCGTATTCACTGAATAAACTGGCAGTATTTGGGCCCGCAACTTTCAGGCCACCGGAGGCAAATTTATTTATTATATTTTTTATTTGTTTAGCAGGAGCTGTTTTATGCATTTTCCAATGCCCAGTACAAAACTTTCCCTGCCCACAGCTTCAGAGCGAGTGAGCGTAAACACAGCGCTTGGCGTTTCCTTACTCGTTCATCGTATCTACCCTCGTTTGGTGACGCTGGCAAGAGTGAGAAACTGCGAACCAACCTTTACGCAACAGACCAAACCTCAGCTCCAAGACTAGGGATATTATCCGGTGCGGTGATTGCGGAAGCTACGCTCCTGCCCTAGCTTCCCGAGAAGTGGTAAGCTTCCGTTCTCTCAAGCTGCGCAAGGCCTCTGCCACTGGTGCTCCTGAGATTTTTCGCGCACTAACGACGCAACGGAGCCGGCGTAGCCTTAGTCTGGCGATGCCGGATTTTCCGCCTCAAAAGCTAACGCTATCGTATTGAAAGACGCTCTGCCAAATGTCCCATCAGTCTGTTAAAGTATTGTGACATCCGCTCGGCACAAAACCAGATTATTTCCTTCTTTGACGCCTGAGCGCTTCGGTCTTGCAAGCTCTGCTCTCCGCTACAGTTAGTATTTCTTATTGTGGCTCCTTTAGTTGCCTCTAATTTATTTCAAAAAAAAAAGTCAGAAATGATATACTTTTTTCACTGTCGTTATTTCCGACAGTGAAATATCTTAAATATTTCCGACAGTGAAATATCTTTCTATCTTAAATATCTTGCAACACCTAATTAGCAGCAAATGTGTTGCGTTTAAAAACAGTAGGGGAGGACAAGACGCAGTGTAGATATAATAAGGAGCAAGTTTTTAGTGGAGAACTGTATATCCTGTAGAGAAAAGCGCCGGTGGTGCGGCAGGACCTATATCTCGCGACTCAGCCGCTGTTAATGATCCCGCGAGAGGTTTCTATGAACTCCTGTACAAAATCATTGGACAAAGAGATAAAGCATAATATAATCTTTCTAGCGACAGCCACGAAAAAAAAAAGTGGTATGCCAACGTGACGACAGCACCGACACTCTTTATGGGTGCACAGAGATTAGACGTGGTTGCGTATACCGCTCTTTTGAGATTAGATAAACAGAACTGGCTGACGTAATGTGCACGCACTCAGGTGTTCTGGCACAAAAAGTTGTGCCAAGTCAAGAGGTTAAACAAAAGCTCCCTTTACCTCTTTTCTGCTCGATAGGCAAGCCACCAGACCGTCAATCCTGCTCTCATCGGCCGCGACCATCATTCGTGTCGTTGCCTGATCGGCCTAATCCCGAGATTTATCTCGACTGCAGGAGACAGCTGTGAAGTATGAGACCTGAAGGCCGCCACTCTGTCGCAAGCGGCTCTTGAGAAACACCCCCACTGTAACGAAATAGCGAGGCGGTGGAATCAGCTCACCGACTACTTTTATCCCCCGATAGCCTTGAGTGGGAGCGTTAACATACCTTGCTTCCATTTTCTTTTTGCATTTCTGTCCTGCTAACAAGCTGTGTGCAAAAGCGTGAAGGGCCGTCGGAGAAGTCAAGTCGATGATGACGCAACTTGAAGCCGCACTCCCCGCCCTCTCTGTTTAAACACGAGGGGCTAATGCACTGGTATGGTGCGTACTCTCATTTCATGTGCGGCTGCTCTTCGTTTTGTGATATTTTGGACTTTGACCATTTTTTTTTTTACCGTGAAGTATTTTCTCGCTTAAGTTGTTTAGCTCCCTCTCATTTTTATTTTAAGAATACACAAGAAAACGCACGCGGCGAGAATATTTTGAAGCTTTAGTTTTACTTCCCTTGAGTTAAGTATATTGAAATGCTGTTTTCTGCTTTATGTCGTACACGCCTTACTCGAGTGGAGTTTCACGATGATGCATTTCAATGCGCCTAATGTGGGGTCACTTTTCGTCGGACTGATCTTTTCTTCTGCAGAACTCACAGATTACTACGCGTCTTGCTTCACTGGTATAAACAAACAAATGAGGAACAGAGTGCGAGAACGCCTTTTATTTAACGACAAATTAGACGTAATCGCAAAGGACAGCTTGAAAGAGCTTAACCAAGAGCGGTCTAGGTATATATGTGCGGAGAAAGTTAGATGGGGCGCAATGAGCCCGCTGGACTACAAAGTAGCTACGTTTTCAGCATATATTTGTGAAAAGGACTGGGCGAGCGTGGTTTGAATGTGTCGTGGTCGGTTTCCGCATAGAGAAGGGGAAAAAGCGGCAGAAGGAAAGAATGTCGAAAGAAGCATGTAGTGGAACAGAGCGCACTGTGCAGCTCATTTTCCTGTCACTTTACAGGATCCTCATTAGCCCGTTGTGCTCTAAGTGGTGCGGGCCGGGCGCTATTACTTTTCTTTCCTTTTACACGCCCACCCTAATTTTTTGTCCTGGATGGTCGAAAGGACGGCAAAGACGAACTCTGCCTCAGTAAACTCTGGAGCAGCTTATTAGTTTTCTGACATAAGCTTCGTTCTTTCTTCTTTTTTGAAGCTTCCTGTACAAATTTACTTTCTCGTCAACTATTACACCTTCACCATCTGCTTTGTCTACCACCCTTTCTCCTCACTCCTGTCATTTCTCAGCTGGTTCAGTACCCTTTTCTGAGGCGCGATGTTCAATTGCGACCATTCAAGTTAAAGTCAGCACCACAGCTCAGCACGCGACTAAACGAAATGCACTTACACCACCCGAGCATTTTCAGCGCTGCCAATGTGGGAGCCATACGACGATTACAAGCTGTGTACCCCCCCCCCCCCCCTCCTTTGTCTCCCTTTTTGCTGTGTCTTTTGCTTATTTGGCTTTCCAAGCGCTTAAAGGCAGTTAACAAAATATTCGCTATGCGGATGAGTGCCGCCATCTGTTGTAAACGGCACAACTCACGAGCACTTCTTTTCATCATTTGGAGAGAACTTGTCTCAAGGTTGGATTCCCTGGTGATGGGTTAACTTTTGAACAGCTGCGCCGATTTTAATGACATTTTTAGGGATGATGTATTTTACGCCATCAGTATATAACCAAGATTTCTGTATTTTGCCCTGAGTGTGCAAAATGTTACTCAAATCAAAATGAGCTTGTGAGCGTGCCATTTTAGGACAACCATCTTTTTAACAGTGCTCGAAGTTTGTCCACCTTTCCGGTATTGTCGACCCAAGGAATGCTCCATGTCAGGATAAGGGGAAGCTACAGTTGCTTTCACACCAATTAACAGTAACTTAGATTTCCTTGATATCATTGCTATTTGATAACTTCACTTTTTTGCGCATGTTAAGCAACGTATATTGTTCCCCGGAATTTATGTTCCGAAAGACTCTTCGAGTAACTTTTTGCTGAGCTGTCTAAGAATGATAGTTTTACTAAATGTAAAGTTTTGCCAAAAAAAAAACGAACTGAGAAAGACTAATTTTTTTTTCCGAACTTATTTTCTTCATTAAACTCACTTGCTGTGTTCTTTTTGATTCGATGCGGTTCACTTGTAAATGCTTGCATTTCTGTGTCCTAATTTGCCGTTTTTTAACTGTAGCAAGACTGTTCATGCACTTAAACTCGCTGAACAGTATAGATAGACAGCAAGCAAACCAAAGCCTTATTTATAATAAAGGCTAGAAATTCGTCTTAAATGTTATCATCATGCGTTTCGGCTAATTAATGGCTTGCTTTAATTTTGCCTGCTAATTAAGCCTCGCAAAGCCTCTGATTATATTATTTTCGTTTCGTTTTTTAATGCGTATCTTATGTATTCGTGATAAAATGGCTGGACATGACAGAAATTGTATAAACAAGCTGCGACATGCGTGTTTACCATTGCGCTGCGTGGCGGAAACAACGTTTTCTTAGGATTGACGTTAACACCTCACTTGCCGTTATCACGGAAAAACACTTCATTTTTGTGCATTTCTGCATCGCAGATCATCAAGAAATCTCGAAGACATGTTCCTTGTTATTCCCTGAACCTTTCATCACCAACGTACAAGAAGGAGTATTTTTTAGCACAATTAAAATTTTTGCCCTCATTCCCATTGAAATTGCCCGCCTTTTAAAAATAAGAAATTTTTGAATAAACATGTGCGCTCGCAAAAAACGAATGACCAGAAAGCACGGTAACAGTACGTGAATCAAAATCAATAGACTTTCAGGAGCCGTCGAGCGCTAACCGTTGCGGAAGTGTTGGCTCCTCTGCAACGTATTGATGCTTTGGAACCATGTGATCCCGTTCGGCCAGTGGAGGGGCGAGTACCGCATAGAAAACAAACGCGAAACTCTAGCTATCGTAGGGAGCCGATACTAAAATTCTAGCTCAATTTTTCAAATGGTAGGAAACAGACAGGATTTTAATAGAGGAAAATGTTTATATATACAGCAGGCTCCATCAGAAATGCACGCCAAGCACCATACGACTGGCCGTTGCACGTAGGTCTGGAGAGCTAACACAATTTTTGAAACAAATCTGCACAAACAAAACAAAAAAATGGTTTGGGTTAAGTTTGGTTTATTAGGGTTTAACGTCCCAAAACGACTCAGGCTGTGAGGGATGCGCAAAAAAAATGAATTTTAAAGTATTATACCTTTCATTAAATATCTTTCTGTACATTTAATTTTTATGCTGCATTGGATTATTTCTTGAGCATGAGAAACGTAGCCCTAAACGTGGGTCGAAAATCTAGATCGCGCTTCGGGAATCGGCTTGGGCTCTGTTTCGATTAAATTGCGAATATGCGCTGAGTTTGATTTCAGTCTAGTCAGTCATGATCGAAAGTACCTGTGCGGCAGCGGTGTCAGCTATTGAAAGGTACGTTCTTCATAGAAGAAAACTCTGGACTTAATTTGAAACTTCGCTATAGAATCAAGCAACATACAGCAGTTGCCTCCAATAAGTCCTTTTTTTTTCATTGCCTTTCATTGTGAAACCTAGAGGCAAGTTTTTAAATTGCGAGAGAAAAAAGGTTTCTGCAACTAGCTCACCTTCCTTCAGAGATCACTTTGCATCCTTACATTTCAGGGTAGATGCAGAAACAAAATAATCGATCAGATTCAGATCATAGCGGCTGGCATTCGTGTTAGAATGGCATTGCATGTTTATTAAGGGTGATCTGTTTCGATGTTTTGTAGCAGCCAATTTTCGCAATATTTTTTTAGGGGGGGGGGGGGGGGGTAGACTATCACAGTCAACAAACGCTTGTTGTCTCATTGGCCCCGACCTCTCAAAGACGCACGCAGGCACTTAACCAGCATTTTTATGCGTAGCATATTGCAATCACTCAGTTCAGCCCTTGGGCGTGGCCGGGCAGCCACCAAACCACGTGACGTGACGTCACGTGGTTTGGTGACGTCACGTCGCCAAACCACGTAAGAAAAGAAAAAAAAAAGGACGGCTGAGCATGGTGGCGGTTGCCACCGCCCCGTTTCAAAGGGGGCGCTCCTATCCATCCATCCATCCATCCATACGTCACGGAGGAAAAGCTGCTGAGAAAATCGAGTGCCGCCGAGCAATACCTCGCGCAAAAAGACCGCGCAATATGCAACGCATTCTTGGCTTAACCAAGCTAAGCCTGGGCATCTTTTTTTTTTCAAACTTTTTCATATCAGGGTGTAGGGGGCGGGGGTGGGGGGGGGGGGGTGGGGGGGGGGGGTAGGTGAGCTCCGTGAACTTCTTGGATACGTGCCGGCAAGCACACCTTGCGCAGCGTACACATTTTACTTTCGTTCTCAGCTAACATTTAGAAATGTGGTCTTTCGAAAACTCGCTGACTCCTTTTTCGTCCTCACAAAGTCATTACAGTGACCCTTACAATGCGACTCAACCAAGAGACCATATACAGGTTGTGACGTTACATGCCGCAACCTTTACCACCCGAGGGCTAGGCAAACGACGAAGGCTTTTCAGCCCAAGCTGGTTCGGCCAATTTTTTTAGTGCTGGGAAGATTGGAGGAACGATTTCGCAATAGAAAGTCGCCGCAGGGCCCTGCGTCGGTCTTTTTAGTGCTCCGAGACTTTCAATTCGATGCCTACGCCGGCACAACTGAAGAGAAGTAAGAGAAGTAGAGACATAATGAATTAGAGCAAATGACACCGCGAACCACGAGATTAAAACTACACTCCCGTGAACACAAACGTTTTTTTCCTTTTTTGCATTTTTTTTTACCCCAGCCTGTAGTTAAAGAAGCCGGGAGCCTTGTATTTATCCTCTTTGGAAATCCATGGACTCTTCCGCCGCAGCAGTCCTATTGCATCAGTGACGTCTTAATGAGCTAGCTGTTGGGTTTTTCATTCTGTGACGGTGTTTTGCAATAAAGCTGAAAAGACGCTGTTAGCAAGGAAAGACCTTTTTTTTCGTAAACTAAACGAGGTCTAGAAGCTACGGCGACGAGAGGTCTCATCAGCGAAGGTTTATTGCACAACACAGCTGCTCTGTGCTGCAGGTCATGAACCGCGCCTGCACAATCAAACTGACGTTTTCCTGTGAAAGCACAGACGATAAAAAGAAACAATTCGTTTTGGTCCTATTTCGGGTGAAGCTGCATTGCACCACTGAAAACGTGTTGAGTAAAAACAAGCAATGCTCCTTTGAAATCTGCAAAGATGCCTGTAATTAACAAAAACCGCATAATAGTTCAAAGCCGCGCCAACGAGAGGTGCTCAAGAACGGGTGTCCTTCATAATGAGAGAACGCCGGAATGCATCACCAGTTTCGTATCTCTCTGGCCTGCTCTAATGCAGCTTAAGAAAGATAAGGGTTTTATTTATTTTTTAACGTTACCCCTAAAGGTCCTCACTAGGAGGGTATTACATAGGGGAGGGAGATAAATATTTATTAACACGTTACACTTTAAGAAGAACAAGGGAGATGATGTAAACAATAATTAGAACAGAAACATAACACAAAGGAAGAAAAGCCGCCGTGGTGGCTCAGCAGTTATAGTGCTCGGCTGCTGACCCGAAAGACGCGGATTCGATCCCGGCCGCGGCGGCTGGAATTTCTTTGGAGGAGAAATTCTAGAGGCCCGTGTACTGTGCGATGTCAGTGCACGTTAAAGAACCCCAGGTGGTCGAAATTTCCGGAGCCCTCAACTACGGCGTCTCTCATAGCCTCAGTCGCTTTGGGACGTTAAACCCCATAAACCAGACCAACCAAACAAAGGAAGAAAAGCAGAAAACACAACAAAAATAATCACAACAGATTTTCAATATAGTTCATACAATTTTGAAATGCAATGCAATGTGTTCTTGCAATTTTTTTATAACTATTTCTGTAGCGATGTCCGATGGCAAACTATTCTATTCAATGATATTACCAGGATTGAGTAAGTTGCCATAAGACGATAAATGGCTCCGCACGCGTTTAACTTTCAATGAATTAACATGTCGTGGAAAGATGACCACAGGTGAATGAAACAAATCGTCACGAAAGGATGGGTGGTGATAAAAATTCTGTAAAGGCGTTAAACGTGCAAGTTTATGGTGATATGATAAGCATTCCAGCTCGGCACTTTTCTTTAATGCTGAGACGCTTGTAAAAGGGGAGCAGTCTGAAAATGTGAAACGAATAGCACAGCTCTGCACGGATTCAATGTTTGACAACATAAGCTTGATCAGGGTCCCAAATAGCCACGACGTATTCGGTTTCAGGCTGTATTAAGGTGGTGTAGGCGCATTTTTTGACGCGTATAGGGGCGTGATTGAGGTTACGTTTACGTTTGAGGAGACCACGTGAACGGTTAGCAGACGCCGGGTTGAGATCAGTATAATGGCGCCACGTTAAGTGAAAGTGAAGGCACACCCCAAGGTGCTTATAGGTGGTCATTATTTCTACAGTATAGGCATTAAGAGCGTAAGTGGTCGGAATGCGTGCTGACCGACGATTGAAAGACATATCTTCTGTTTTAGAAAGGGCTAGGGTCATTAACTAGGATGAGCACCATGAGCGGACTCTGTCCAGGCCAGATTTTAAGGAATGCCGATCAGTGTCCCTAATAATGTGACGTGAAATTACGCAATCGTAATTAAAGAGTCGAACTCCAAATCTTACACTGTCAGGTAGATCGTTATTACACATTAGAAAAAGCAAGGGACCGAGTACGCTTCCTTGGGGTACACTATATGTGACATGAGCAGAAGAAGAGTTAGATTTAATAACCGAGGTAAACTGAATTCTAGACGAGTGGAAGCCCTAATCCACAAGAGCACATTAAGATGGATGTTAAGATGTGCAAGTTTCAGTAGAAGTCCTTGGTGAGGGAGCTGGTCGAAAGCTTTCGAAAAGTCAATAAATACTGAATCGACCTGGAAGCCAGCCCCAAGAAATGGTTGTAAGTCATTAATAACGCCAGCTAGTTGAGTGTCACATTAGGCCCACTAGGGGCCCACATTAGGCCCACTAGGGGCATTACCCCTCATGTAATGCCCCTAGTGGGCCTTTAAGGTACTAATAAATAAACTAATAAAAACCCTTGAAGAAGTCGTGCTGGTATTTTAAAGTAATGCTATGATCCTACCTATGACGGTAGGGAAAGAAAGAAAGAAAGAAGGAAAGGAAGAAAGAAAGAAAGAAAGAAGGAAAGAAAGGAAGAAAGAAAGAAAGAAAGAAAGAAAGAAGAAGGAAAGAAAGAAAGAAAGAAAGAAAGAAAGAAAGAAAGAAAGAAAGAAAGAAAGAAAGAAAGAAAGAAAGAAAGAAAGAAAGAAAGAAAGAAAGGAAGAAAGGAAGAAAGGAAGAAAGAAAGGAAGAAAGGAAGAAAGGAAGAAAGGAAGAAAGGGAGAAAGGAAGAAAGAAAGAAAGAAAGAAAGAAAGAAAGAAAGAAAGAAAGAAAGAAAGAAAGAAAGAAAGAAGGAAGGAAGGAAGGAAGGAAGGAAGGAAGGAAGGAAGGAAGGAAGGAAGGAAGGAAGGAAAGAAGGAAGGAAGGAAGGAAAGAAGGAAAGAAGGAAGGAAAGAAGGAAAGAAGGAAAGAAGGAAAGAAGGAAAGAAGGAAAGAAGGAAAGAAGGAAAGAAATAAAGAAGGAAAGATCGATGGTGATGATAAGCTAGTCTGGATAATACAGTACGTACTCACGCTCAAACATGCCACAATGTCCTTGCGAACTTTTATGCAGACCAAGCACCACGAATGAGCACATATAGCACGCACATTTCTGGAAAGCCAAATAAAATGGCTAGCGCTAGGTACAGGGGCTCTGACGGCACTTCTGTAGCCTGCAGGCACGACGTAGCCCCGCAAATACTCGCGGTGCTATCGTTTCGTGCCGAGAGCTCTGAGCGTGATCCCATGCTTTCGACAGATCGCCCCCTTCGAAAGCTAGCGATTGACTGAGATGGAACTGAGTGAACTGCTCGGCCTGATCCATGTATTCCTGATGGAGGCAGGGACTGCGTATGTTACGGTGGATGCATAGATATCCACACATGGCAGTTCACGTCGTCTTTGTATCCACGTCCGATGCGACTGTGTCAGGTGCTATGCGTAGGCATCCGTGATTATGCGCCACTGCAAATGTTGTTGTATAGAGTAAAGTGTTCCAACAGCCTGAAGCCAGAGGGAAGGAAGGGGAAGAGGGCTAAGACTTTGAGCGGGGATTTTTTGAAAAGCCGATTGGAGTTTCGGTCTGTCACGATCAATCCAGTGTGACCTGCGCCTGCTTTTGATTTGAGCGGAAAGCGGCGCTTTTAAAATATAATATTTATGACTTTTGTTTCATGCATTAGTTATGACTGTTTTATCAGTCCATGCTTTTCATTTAAAGAGCTTCTTTCTCTCTCTTTATCAAACCATTCAACTCGAAACTCCATGTTACCTAAGGTTCAACTAAAAAACTCGCTCCTTTCCGCTGTCGTGTGTGCGTTATTGAAGAAATGTCGATAATAAAGGCTAATAACTGACTCGTTCTAATAACTTTGTAAGGCAGTGATCACTGTGGAGAAATTAGAAGGTGAGATTAGCCCTTGGAATGTTTAGAGGGCAGGTTTTTAATAAGAAAGAAACATTTATGAGGACTTTGCCCAAATCGGCTAGTGGGGCAAAGTGGATTGTATAAAAAAAATTTAAAAAAAAACATTTATATATATGTATAGAGAGAGAGAGAGAATGATGATTTGATGTTTGTGATGCTCGAGTGACGGTTGTAATTTCTGGAAATGAAACGCGCAGCACAATTCGTATTAGAGTTGTGGACAAACAAATATCTGGTAGACGAACCTACGGGTAGTAGCAGGAGTTCCGCGAAGATTACGTTTTAGATACCCTAGCGTGCGTGATGCTTTAGCTGTTACACTCTCTACGTCAGTGGAGCAACAGAGGTTACTCGAGAAATGCACGCAAAGATATTTGTATAAACACGCGTGGGGCACTGAAGTATTATTCAAAAAGTACCTGAAACAAGATTTCGCTTTTGCTGCTGAATATCATTAACTTGCCCTTTTCTGTGTTAAGTGACATTTGTATTTTGCTGTAAACAATGCAGTCGTGTACGAACAAGCGAATAGTGAAAGTAATGCTTGATGGCAGGTCGTTTATGTAAATGAGAAAGAGCAATGGCCCAGAACGCTACCGGGAGGTACGCCAGAGAGGACGTCGCTAAATGATGATTGGTGACCGTTAACAACAGTCAACTGTTTGCGAGATGACAAGAAATTTCTTATTCATGAGGTCTTAATGAGTCTCGGTTAAGGCAGGTGACTTTAGCTATTAAACATGAATGCGCGACCTGCCTATTCACCTAAAGGGCCGCTGACAGGTTGTCCAAATCGACGAGCTTAAAACCAGTGAATGCATAAAACTTGCAGAGGAAGCATATGAAGTCTTTACGTGAAAACATTGCATATGGTGACATAATCGCCGATTGAGCGCGACTGTATCCAGGCTTCTCTGCACTTCTCAGTGCCGGGTAGGGAGCCCATGATGACGTCATATTGGGAAGAAGGGCAGCACATTTCCAAGGTAGTTCAAGAGTGCAAACTGCTGGGCTAGTTGGTTCATATTGCATAGAAGGGAACCAGCGAAAATAGACGCAAGACAAGAACAAAGAAGGCACACACCACAACGCTGGACTTACAACTGATTTATTGCGATGAAGAATTGCTCATTTTCAAAGAATTTCCTGCCTGCGCACACACCCTACAGACAATACATTTCGCGCACCACATGGTGACATGGCTACTATACTGATAAAAACTTCCACTCCTTTTCGGTGATAATCACAGACGGCTCACTGACGCATTTCTGCTTATTCTTTCTGATCATGAATGCCTCCAATAGATTTGGAGGCATTCATGATCAGAAAGATCACGTTTAGATTTCCCCCGCCCGATAATGCTGGTAGTGCGATAACTAGGAGAACATTTTCAGTCCTTTACATGCAAGGCTAGATTGCTGCCTGTGCCAGTGCCCAAAGTTGTGCGATGTTGCCTCAGGCGCTCATTCAAGCATGCTCCGGTTTGGCCTATGTAGATTTTCCCGCATGACAGTGGGATTGAATACACCACGCCCACTCGCATGTCGTGAACATAGTCTGGTGTTTCGTCTTGCAAACACCAGTTCTGCGCAGGTCTGCAGAGGTTTGGGCGCACAAACCGCACAGTTTGCAAGGAGCAGAAAATGCCATAGTGACACCA
Source organism: Amblyomma mixtum (assembly GCF_055824585.1). Lineage (NCBI taxonomy): Eukaryota > Metazoa > Arthropoda > Arachnida > Ixodida > Ixodidae > Amblyomma > Amblyomma mixtum. Next base: position 82,888,536 of record NC_143017.1, on the reverse strand, counting down.
AACTTCTGAGCCACTTTCTTCAGACCATGTGAAGTCTTGTGGAAGTAAGGCATGACTTCCACTTTTCTTGGTTGCACTTCTACTGGCCTGGCAGCCTTTGCAGCCTTTGAAGATAACTTCAGTTTTTTCCCCAAGGATTCCGCCACCGCCAGCAAAACCGAGGGAGGAAACCCAGAACATTGTAGCCGTTCAACCTGCTCCGCCAGACTCTGCTGCATCACATGTGGGCAACTCTTCTTTAAGGCATTCAAAAACACAAGTTTGCAAGGCTGCGCTTCACTAACTTAGAATGGGCCGAATCATACGGCAACAGTGCCTTCTTAGACCTGGGCGCATATTTCCAGCACACGTGTTGATTGGGTAAAAAAGTCAATTCTAATTGACTTTTAACCTAATGGTCTTGTCAGAAGGAATCTCATGCGTAAAAACCAAGTTCTTAGAACATGTGCTAAAAATATTTAAAATCTGGTCTGCCACAAGAGGAAATCTTGCCAAGGTAGGAAATCTTGCTCCAAAAAAAGAAATCAAACGCCTTCGAAGTTAAGTCCTGCGAAGCGTTGCTTAAAAGGCATTTGGCGATGCGTGGAATTGCGCGGATGAAGGCATCGGAAATCTGAAATGTTATTCAAGATGGCGTCATCCCCACGTTTCTCCGCACGGCGCGAAGCTTTGATGAGAAGCCTGAAACGATTACGGCTACAGTCAGTCATAATGTCATTGTTTTGAATCCCAGCGCAAAAGAACTTGGCATGCTTTACCTACCTGCCTCATGCATTTGAATCCTTGAACTTCGTATCATTCTCAAAAATATTCAGTTCCAGTTATCGTTTAAGGTCTTCTGGCGCAAAGAAGTTTCGGTAAAAGAACTAGCATAATGAAACTAAGCGGCATAAACCATTGCCAAAGCACTGCTGTTCAAGTATTGCGACAACACTGGCGTGACCGCGGCGACAAAAGGAAACACAAGAACTGCTGTCTCTCTTGAGAAAATTCGGCCCTTCTTTCTACTCTTGTGCACTCACCAGCTCTCGTGTCGCCCTCGAGACGACCGTGCTCTGAATTTGGAATAAAAGCCATTTTAGTTAGAGAGCGTAAAGACTAAACTTTCAAGTTAGGACACGTTTTTCCTTTCGTCAAATGAGACGCAGCGCTGCCTAGTTACTTGCGTGACCTTGTTTAGCTCGAGACTCATGGACCCAATTACTCGACGCCTGCACAACTCATTAGTTAGGCAGCTGAGCTTAGCGTACTGCAAGCTGGATTTCATGCGATGGTTAGAGGAGGGTGATGATTTGCATTTTTATTGGCTCCGCACACGTGCAACCAGGACGCCCTTATACAGACCGCATTAGCCTGTTCTGTTCTAGATAACAAGCTAAAAATAAGTTGCCCTCAGTTTTGCTGTCCAGGTCTGCGCCTGTCAGACTGAACGGGGGGGAACCAGAAAAAGAAACATTTCCTAGCTGTTTTCAAAGATTAAGTCCTGCGAGTTCTAGAAAACTGTCGCCCTATGTTTTCCTTTTGGTTTTGATCAATCTAGAAAAAAACAACATAACATTCGGAAAACAAATTGAGTATTAACTAGAGAATGCGCCTCTTTTTTATTTTTTTTTACAGGATTATGATACTAGGCTACATTTGAAAGGGCCGTGGGATGTGGCGCAAAGTTGGAGCAAGGTGAGATTACTTCATATAAGAAAAGTCCATAAGAAAGAAGTCTATAAGAAGGTCTGTAAAAAAAAAGGCTTCTAAAGAAACAGTAATAAAGGCAATCTTACACAACTTTCTCCCGCGACAGACCATTAAAGAGCATTGGTCAATCCTGCTAGCTTGCCACACGGCGGCGAGTACACCCATTAGTCAAAAAGTGACAGTAAAGGTACAAGCCATATTAAAATAACGTTTAGTTCACATTAAATGTTGTATTGAATTTTACTCCATCTTTAGCGGTGATAGCATAGAAGGAATCACTCAGCGCGAGAAAAAATTAATTGCAATAATGTAAGGCGTTTCAACCAGGCTTAGCAATCGTTGCCTGTATTAAATATTTTTGCTTTTCATTTCGTGTCAAAGTGCAGGTCTGCAAGTCTTAGTGATTCTACCTTGAAAGTCTCCTTACAGAACGCTTAAAACGGCGCAAGGTTGCGTGTCTAGGCGCTCATAGTGATTAAAAATATGAGGTGATATATATATAGAGCTCTCTTTTGGGTCTTTCTTAGCTATTGCGTCATACCCTGAAGGCGGAGCGAGGTCCGCGGTACGGTGCCGACTGTGTTTATGAAGTTAGCGCGCAGATCAGAATGTGTGCGGCGGCGTCGCGGCTGCTGCTACGCATAGCCATGCAGAGGTAGAATTGCGATATGCGTGGCATCGGGTTACACCACGTCGCAGCACGCGACGACTGCGTTCACAAAGTGAGCGGGCGGTGTTAAGCCTTCTCGCACGCAGAAAGCCTTAATTGTGTCTTCCAACGTTTTTTCAGCGGTAATAGAGCAGATAAATTAAAGAAATAGAAACTGATCTTTAAGGGTAATGTAAATGGTAGCCCTTAAATTACTTGCGCTGACCTGTCGATTTTCAGTCAGTACCTGTCAATTTTAAATCATTATGCAAATAGCTCATAATAACAAGAGATCAGGGGCAAGCTACAAGCGTCATTCAAGCGCTGAGTGATACATGCGAGATTTCGGTTTTTGTCTTGGGTTTATTTTATGAGCCAATAATTGATTTATCGTGTTGCACCCGATAGCGGAGGCAATAGAAAGTTTTCACAGCTTAGCTCTTCGGTCGAGAGAAAGCTACAGTAGTTAACAAACTTCACATCTATTTTCCGGGTGGAAAACGAATACAGACCCCGTCTACATTGATTTTTTGCTCGTTCGAGAAGTTTTGTAATATCCTAATGACATTATTTTTCGGGCTATTTTTTGGTTCGTATTGCCACAGATCATTTCGCAGTGTTCACTTAAGACTTAATTTTCGTTTTCAAATGCTTGTGCCTGCCTTACTTCTTTTTTGTATGAGGCTTGTTTGCAAAAAAAAAGGAATGTTTGAAACCTTCGTCTGAAATCTGTTCGCACGATTCCTCTTCACTGCAAGATGTCAGTCAAATCATTGGACGCGACTCCAGCTTAGAAAACACTAACATGTAAAAACGAAAGTCTTGCACACAACTCGCAGGGGGGAAAACCGGCAATTCTCCCTGAAAAGAAGCCACCGCATATCAAAATGAATGTTAAACCGGTGTATAAAGCTACGGCCAGAAGGCTCAACCTTTCTGTCATTTCATGCATAGTTAATTGAAGCCCCGAGGACTTCGCAAATTGAAAAAAAGCGTTGCGCTCGATAACCGGATGCACCCTTTCTCTCCACTATATGCCTCGAAATCCCGTGGCAAATCCAACGAAGCGCCCCCCCCCCCCCCCCCCCCCCCGTCTTTTTGTTTAGTTCTTGTTTTGGTGTGAAAACAAGGTAGGCAGATTGAGTCCAGCACACTGCAAAGTGTGCTCATTTTCACTTAGTAGCATCGGAAGTGCTTTGTGTCGCTGGCGTGATGCCCGGCGCAGACTCTGCAGCACCCCTTGGCGCTGCTTGTGTTGTTTCTTCGTAGTTTAGAGTAGCTGTCTCCATTATGAACTGCAGACCGCGTTTAATGAGCCAGAAATTACTGACCTAACGCGATTTTCATATCTTGGCCAAGGACTTCAAACTGCCTCCTGGCCACTGTTGCTGATTAGGCTCTGCATGAGGTTTAACTGACGCTAACGAAACCCCAACTTCCATGTCTGCATATCTTGCCCGCCAGAACTCGAGGGAGCGCTTCGAGTGAGCGCTCACATTATCAGAACTCTTCGTACAGTTTGAGTGAGCCCTTAAGTAGGTTTTAGGCAATAATATACTTCCATTTGCAGCATTGTTCTTGAAGTAGTGTGCTTATCTTGAAAGCTACGCTTCTAGCAGTTAGCTGCAGTCGTGAGCCTGCATTTGCCCAATGCGTTACACACCTATAATAGCAGGTCACACCGGTTCGCTTCCGACAAAAGAAAGCGCTGCGTAGACAAGCGGTGTGCAGCCTTACCGCTCAATTGTAACGTGTTCTCTTGATGTCCCATCCCTGGCCACTGAACGAAATAAACCTTGCACCGTTGATGGAAAACGTACAGTGAAGTACGCTACGCTTACTTTCACGCAGCCTTGACTGTGCCTCCAGCACAGTCTTCGTGGCCTGAGCCTTGCCTATGAAGGAGGCGCCTTAGTCCTCGTTCCCACTGCAGCCGTCACCAACACGCGCTTTATGCCCGTTTCACATGATGCGATTCTTGCCACAGCGCACTGCGATTTCAGGCGCACTGCGACAGAAGGGCACGCCGCTCCCGTCTCAGAGCGGTTGCGGCAGGCTTCCAACCAGATGGTCGCACGCCGCACAGTCGCAGCGATCGTTGCGAACGAAGGGGCCGTCAGCCAATAGAATTCAGAGGTGTGACTTCACAGGAAACGACGTAGCGGGAGCCGTCGAAACTGCACCAGAGGTATTTTCACTTTAGCGCTGCCGGGTCTGTTTTTTCAACATGTCACGTGCATTATTTAATGAGCTGCTCATCTTAGTTGCGTGCAAAAGCAAAAACTTAAGAATACCTTCTTTGCATAAAGTACTTGATATTTTAATAAAAATACATTAATTAATTAAAAAAAGTAAAACTTAAGCGTGTTCTACGTTTATTATTGGTAAATTATGCCGGTGCCGCTCATGCCGCACCAACAGAAATCGCAGGCGCCGCAAGCATGTGAAAGGGCTGTCGCGACTGGCGCCGCTGCGACACTGCGACTGGACCGAAGTTTTTCGTGCGCGCCGCATCATGTGAAACGGCCATTACCCGCTGATTACGCCTCTATTGCCACCGCACAAAGCTGAAAAAAAAATAGCGTTTGTCGCCTCTCCGGTTATAATGCGCGCTGTAGTACTTTACTGCGCATGTACTTACTGCGCTATATTCCCGAACACAGGTGGCGCGTGCGTGCCCCCGCACTAATACATGACACACGTCACTGACGTCGAACATGGTAACGCCAGGACTCCACAGTGAGGAAATTTTAATCTGTGCTTGAGTACTAATTATTATTCTTTTTTTATGGATCATAGCTATACCTCCGTATTCCCGCAAAAGGTTGTTTGTGAAGCGGCTAGTGCAACTAAAACCCCCGACACTTCGCCTTATAGATGCCATCTCATTTGTAACTGGCCTGTACACGACTGGCCGATATTCTAGATCAGGCCTTCTACTGAGACGTTTAGCAGGTTTCTCGAATATAGCGGCAATTACCCTCATTAACAAAAAAAAGGCGCTCATGTCAACGAAAAAGGGCGACGGCATAGAAGGATTTGATTTCAAAAACACAAGTTTCGAGTCTTAAAAGAACACATCGCAGGATTTGGTTTGAAAAAGACAGGTTGCGAGCCTTTAAAAGAAAACGCAATACTAGGTTTCACAGTTTTTCTCCGGAAGAGTCGACGTGTTACCTCCCGCACTCCGCTACTATAAGTTCGTTCCTAACACCTCCTTTCTTATTCTAGGCAAAAACGGGACACATGCGAGTCGCGTACATGGGGCTTCCCTCTCGGCAGGAGAACGTCTCCACGAAGGCCTCACTGTTCCTGAGCGGCAGGTTGCACAGCAGTTTCCCACTCTGGTCTCCGCACCTGCTGTAGCATAACAGCACAAAGAAGAGGCGGCTGTCGGTCGATGTAGTCAGCTGCGAGTCCGGACCGTTCGCCGCAGACGTAATGTTCGAAGCAGGCGCCGCAGCCATCGTGAATGCCCGCCACAGAGTGCTGACGGCAGCCGTGGACGCGACGATGTCCTCCATGGTGGCTCGATCCATAAGCGCTGCTTCGTCCTCAGAGTATATGCACCGTGTTCGCTCAGTCAACTCGTCGATGGTTGCGCTCTGCCATCCTTGCCGGCCGCCGAACAAATGATGTAATAGGAGCCTGGCGAGTACGGAGCCGACTCCGGCGTAGACAGCCGGCATAGGGGCGTCCGCCGCGAGAAAGGGAAAGGCGAAGTGATATGGCTTCAGTGCGAAAGTTGGATTCGTCGTGTCATTCACAACGTGCGAGTCGTCGCCAGGCGAGTGGTTGGCCGTGCGTATTGCACTCGAAAAAAGAGTGCTGCCAGATGTATTCGACGTTATCCAGCGCGGCCGGAGGGACGACAACATCGCCATGTTTTCCAGTGCATCGTCGGTCATGTCAGGAATAGTCATCTCCTCTCCCGATTTTCCCAGGAGGTCGAACAGGCCCACGGCGTGACCTATCTCTAGCGTACTGGAGAGATTCTCTTTGAACCACGAGTTTCTCTTGACAGTGTCATAGAAGGCGTACTTGATCCTTTCTCCGACTTGTGTCGCCTGGTCGAACATTTTCGCGACCGCAGCGCTGTTCACGTAGTTCGCCTCGAGAGCAAAACCTGCCACATCGGCTAACTGCAGGCAGGTGTTGGTTTGCTCCTCTCTTGCTTTCTCGGATGAACCGTAAAATTCGTGAAGAATGTGAGAGGTCGTGTATGGCACGAATGATTCAATTACAAACCATCCGAAGTACAGTTTCATGGCATCCTCGCCAAGCGTCCGATGGAGTTCGAAGAAGGCTTTGAAGAAGTCAGTTCCGTAGATTGTGACGTTAGCAGAGGATACGTTGAAACGAGCGAGGAGTTCCCGCTTCCAGGCTGTGGTTGGAACAGAGGGCGTCATCTTATGAAGTTCGTTCGAGTGAATTCGAGCTACTTCCATTTTTTTAACGAGAGACATTTGGAGCACCGGAACAATTCGTTGTTCCAAAGACAAAGTCTCATTATAATAGATGGCCTTTGGATATTTTGTGTTCTGAAAGTACTGTTTCATTTCAGAAAAGTACCGTTCTCGGCGACCTTCATCTCTCTTCTTCCAAATGTGATTGGCGAAGACATCCAACGTGATAGAGGCGATTACCAGGTGCGCCGTTTGGTTAACTCCGTCCGTGAATGCGATCCGGAATGGAACGGAGATCGGCCATGAGGCCATCGTAAAGATTGAATAAAGGAGATCCCTTCTAGAATCGATGTGAGGCCAAGGAATCCCTGCTGCTTCCATTACTCTTCGGATCGATTCCACGTAGCTGATGTTCTTTTCGATGATATTGCGGCATGCTGTGAACAGCTTGACCGCTTTCTCGTGAGACGACTGACCTGAAGAGGGTGCCAGCTGGGCAAGAATGAACTGACTAAGACTTTGCCGGTAGGTTGACAAGGCCGCCTTCGATACGCTGAGCTTGGTAGGGTCGGAACTCCAAGCTCCGCACACGTACGAGTAGAAGTCTTCGCAAGGGGCCACGGCTGTGTTAACAAGGTCGATCACTAGGGCGTCGTATTGGGAGCAAGCTTGACTCCTGCACTTTGCTGAAAGCCTCACGGGAGCTCGCTTATGCATGTAGAGGGCAGCCAACGCACCAATGAAGATTGCAGACACGACTACCGGGATGCAGATGGCCATGGCCGGGCTTCTGGAACGAATCTTTTGCGTCTCCAAGGGGCGCTGTGGAACTGTATACGTGAGCTGCGATTTCGTTGCCTGAAGGGGAAAAACAAAGAAAACAGTGAGACAGATCAGCGGGCTTCGGTGAATTCAGCGTACGAATTAACGCTAGCACAACATGCATTTATGGCCACGGATACATTTTATGGTTGGCGTATGACAGTAACAAGACTTTTAACTCTTAATACCGATCTGGCATCACGCCGCATATTGTCGACGATTTGCAGCAACTAATGCGAGTGTTTCGTGAGCACGCAACGAAACGTAAAATTCGATTTTGATTGGGTATTCTGGCGGAGTATAAATGCAAATATGTGTTCAAAGGGGACCAAATTTGGCAACCAACCTTGCGTCTTCTGTTTTAGGCGGGAGGCACATGAGATTAGATAAACATGTAACAAAATAACGTGCTTCAGGATAAGCCTTGCGTATGTACTCGATGGTGATTCTCGCATCGTCTCTGCCTAAAATCGGTCTGGTTCGTTCATATCGTTTTCTTTTTTTTTTCTTCCAGAACGTCCTTAGCATGCGGATAATAAGCTAAGTTCTCCAGATATTAGCTCTACATACAGAAACGCGCCAGTCATGTAACTCCAACCCCCGCGACACCACTGTCTGCCTTACACACCCATAAAATATTGCACCTGTCCCGAAGTTATCCTCAGCTCATGATATTCGCGCCACTTATACTGCAAGGCAAGTTGATCAATGTTCTCGCTTGTTAGCATTAGTGAGCTTCAATGCATGTAAAAAGACAGTAATACAAAGAGCATAAGCAAGAACTAACTCTTGTTTTCCCCGCGGAATGTAATGTACAACGAGTGCCATAATTTAAATGCGATGTATATGCATATTTATGCGTTATAGTCGCCATGTCGGTTAAACTCGCGGGGCTCGCGAGACAGTAAATTGAGAATCAAATTTTGAATAGATGATAGTTGGCTAAAGAATATAACATCTGTATACCATGTATTCGATTTTATGTAACCAAGGAAAAAAGTCCGAATTTTGGCAATAATTCAACATGTTTTTGTAAAAGTTTCGTTAGCATCATAGCAAACTAGGCGTGACATTTACCATAGCAGGCACATGATTTTTAGTTTTGCACCGACAGCTCTTAAGCGGCTGCTTCAGAGTTTCGTGTCGGCGTAGTAGCGGTAGTACGAGTACTAGTAGTAGCAGAAGTATCAGCAGTAGTATTGGTAGTGACGATGGTGGTCGTGGTAATAGTAGTGGTGGTAGTAGCAGTGGTTGTGGCAGTAGTGGTGGTAGTAGTAGTGGTGGTGGTAGTGGCGGTGGTGGTAGTAGTTGCTCTAATAGTGGTGGTGGTAGTAGCGGTGGTATTAGGAGTAGTAGCCGGAGTAGCAGTACCAGTAGTAGTAGTAACAGCTGGCCTAATGATTGGGTGCGTTGCCATGGGAACCATTCTGAGGGAGGTTATCTTGGAAGTAGCAGGGCGTATGGCGAAAGTGTAAGAAGGCGTGACCAGAGGGTGGTTGCCAATGGAACCACTCGGATGGGATTTTATCCTGGAAGGTGGAAGGTTACCGTGAAAGGAGGAGGGTGTGTTGTGAGCGTATGAAGGCGCAACCGGAGGGTAGTTACCACAGGAACCGCAATGGAGGTGGTTACCGTACAATGAGGAAGGTATGACTACAGCGGACGAATCCTCAACCAGAGGATGGTTACCGCGGAAGGAGCAGGTTATGGCAAGGCCGTAGGATTGCGTAACCGGAGGGTGGTCACCCCGGGAACCACTCGGTTGATGGTTATGATTGAAAGGGGAAGTTATGGGGAGAGCGTAAGAAGGCGCAGCCGGACTTTGGCTGCCACGGGGACCGCCCGGAGGTCAGATACCGTGAAATGAGGAGAAGGAAGGTTACCGGGGAAGGAGGAAGGTATGGCGAGTGTGAGGAATCAGTGCCCGGAGTGTGGGTGCCACAGTAACCATGCGAAGAGTTGTTACAATGGAAGGAGGACCCATGGTAAACAGCTTTAGAATAGGAAACCCTATCGGTTTGGGGACAAGGGAATAGCGGGGCGCCAGTGAGTATGCACAGAACAGTACGCCCCTCGTATTTTCGTACCGTGCATTCGTATTGGCTCCCGGAAATACCCCTATGGTCCTAACCGACAGGGTCCCTTATTCTAAATCTCGCTAGTAGAGAAAGAGCGGAGGAATATAGCCCGGTCCATCTGCGGCGGCTGCGAGCAGGTCAGCGGTCGGGAAGCCGCGGGCCGTGAACAGCGGATTTTCCAGTCCGCTCCTGCAAGCGTGGAAAACCCGACCAGACCACCCACCCTCCAGTCCACCGAATACGTTCGCAAAAGTAAAAGAACGCTCTACAATTATAAAGATATAAAGTCGCTCTCACATTCTTTACTCAATACGTCACAAAGCGTGAATATCTTAAGAGCTATCGCCGAACCTTGCTTTACACAGTGGTAACTGTGCTGTGGGTTTTCATTTCGATAGCACTTGGAGAGTCATCAAAACCTAAAATTGTCCGTCGGCTTTGACGCAGGCGTCGGCATCGTCGTCTGTGTGCAGGCTCCATCTCCTAGAAGTGTTTAGGCAGATTTGCCTCTCTCCGTCTTCCACATGTCAACCGTCCCCCTGACCTCTTGCCCCTCTCTCTTTCCTCTCTCTACCTGTAAGGGACAACAGAGAGACTCCGCACAAAGAATGACTAAGTAAAAATGAAAATGACTAAGAAAGAAAGGACTCGCAAAAACTAAGATTGCGGGAGCTGCTCCCTCTAGCATTGCTCGAAGACAAGAGCAGCCTGTGTCTCACAGTATTTACTCGTGGCTGTGTACGAAACAGCAGCCTGTGAGTGCAGTGGTGCATCGATTCACTGCTGTGTCACTGGTCCGATAGAGGTATGAAGACTCGCTGCGATCTGTGAATGTGCGTTGCGTAGTCAAAATTTGAAGAGAATCAGAATTGGAATATATTGCGGAATGAAAGACAATGAACTCAGGATGGGATCAGAACTGAAAATCAATGTCGAGTGAAAGACGTATGCTATCTAATATGCTGTCTATCAATAAAATTGATCGGCCCTAATCGTTTTCCACATTATTCGTAATTATGGCAACATTACTTTTCTGCACTTGACGACCACCAGCTCAACACCTTTAAATACGCTGTGCTCATCGCCATAGATCCAGCAGCAGGTGGCTTCAAACGTTTTGTTTTTGTTGTTTTGTTTTTGTCATTCCTCACAAGTTCCAACTGTGAACACATCATTCAACATTCTAGATTGTTTATCTTATATAACGCTGTGCAATCTTGAGAATTTTACCTTTGTGCTGTGATACAGTCGATCATACATGTCGGTAACTCGCCAGTTAATAGACACGTAAAGACATGTACGGCTGTGCTGGCAATAAATATTTAACAAAAATTACCTCACAGCTTCGTGAACGAGTGTTCCGCCATTATTATCGCTGCGCTGTATTATACGTGTGCTAATAGGCTTTTAAACTGCCGTAGAACTGAATTCCATTTCACTCAGCTGCCCAACTTGCGCTGCTACTCGAAGTTCTTCAACGGCATTCGGTTCAGATGGCATGAGTTGACGGAGAACCATCAAAACATTCGAATTTTCGATTGCCTTCGAAACGCGAACACAACCCCAGCCGACCAATTGCCATCGCTATCGCTTCGCAGCGCCCACATTCACGCCGCACGACTACTTTGGCTCTGTGGCTGGTGATTTCGACATATGCGACTGGCACTTTTTTTCGTGCTCCTTGTTTAGGAAACAGATCGTGTGCACTCTAAATGAGCATTTGAAGAATATATTATCCGCTACTGAGCGTTACCACCTCAGTTCGATATTCCCGTGGATTGCACCGGTGTGGACGACTGCGCTCCATAATCTTGTTCACATTTCTGTGTGTACACAGAGCTAGTGCTCGTTTGCATAATATATGAAGCACAATCTGCGCATCGCTAATATTAAGTCATTGTTGTTGAAACTGAACTAAATAGCCATTTTCGTTCCGTAATCCTTGTCAACTTGCTTACCACAGTCGCCGAAATCGCTCAAACGAATCCTGTGGCCTAGCTAGACCTACTCGTCGCGTAAAGGGGTTCTCATCGATGAAAACTGCAGAATTTACCAAGCATGTATTGCTGGGAATTGTTGAAGTGTGCAAATGTCAAATGTAGTCACTCATTTCGGTTATTTTTAATACGTGTAAGGTAGATACAAGCGCCGATATATTCCTACCGTCGCCCCGCCAACGTGAAGTTGTCACTCGGTCTCCTATCTGCCGAGGACATAAAGGGCGAACTTCCAAAGTCAGTATTTATCGCTGCCGTTGGCCTGGAAAACGTCACACTAAACTATCTGCGGCTGTTAGTAGTGTTGATGTCACGACCTGCCTAGTGTGACCGCGCTGACCACCGACATTGTCATCGCGTCGTTGTATACCCTGCAAACGAGCCAAAGAATTAAGACGAAACACAATTGCTGTAGCGTCATTCCAATAAAGCGAATGAATGCTGAAGCTTTCAAATGTACATGGAAATTGTCGTGTAAAAGCGTGGGTGCGCGACAACTACGAATGTCATTCCATATCAAAGGCCATTAGATTCAGATGCCACTCGAACGCATCCGTGTGGCAAGCTTACTATATATGCTATCAGCTTTGTCTTTCTGTCCCTAACATTTCTACCGTCAACTTCCCGCAGCAGTTGTTTATTGTGTGCAGTTATTAGCGTTATTTTTCCTGTTTTTTTCACATCGCCTAGCTTCGGTCTAGCGTACGGAAACCCGCATACTCACACTCAGGGCCGGGTGAGTGTCCCCTGTAGTGAACTCCCGCGGCACGTTGCTCAAGCGGAACTGCGAGATGGGCGCCATCTCGTTGGAGGGCATGAAGCCCTCGTCCGTCGTCTCGAAGCACATCTCGCTGTGCCCGGCGACGACGTTGCTCGCACCGCCAACGGCGTTCAGCTGCATCGTGTGGACCTTCGAACAGTCCTGGTGGCTTTCGAGAGGATGCTCCAAGCGCGCGTCTTCGTCCACCGAGTGCGACATACTGGCGGCTATCTGGCTTGCCGGAGTAGCCACTGAACTGGAGCCAAGTGTAGGCTGCATGACTGCTCGGCAGCCCGCAGCCGGCATCTGTAATGGCGGTCGTAGGGGTGCTGATTGTGTTGACGATGAGGCTTGCTAGCGAGGGATCATTTCTGACTCACGAAGCGAGAACGAAATGGAAGTGAGCCACCACCCCCTGGCCTTCTTTTTAGAGTTTAACTTACGTTTAGGAGCGAACATGCAACAAAAAGAAAGAACTATCACTGAAACCTCGACCTCCTTCGAGTCAAACAACGCCGCCCCATCCCTTCTCTTTGTCACTACGCCCCGTGAAAGCGCTTACTACTCGGTGTGGGTGCGCTATAGCCACGGTCCACTTTGCACGGCTAGTTCAGAGAAGTTTTCGCGGTTATGTGATCAGCACTGATCACAGATAGCTTCTTTGCAGATTTTTTTTTAGATTAATAAGTTTTTTTTCAGTGGCAATAAAGGACTCTAATCTCAGTTTCGCGTCTTCTGTTTTTGTCTTCCTGCCACTGACTATGATTTCATAAATCTGATCTTCCCCACACAACAAGTTCTCAACGAATTTTAACGCGGTGCGGCAAGAAGCTAATATAGCACGTTGTCTGCCTGGTTATTGTTCTCCTTTGTTTGTTTTGTTTTTTTTTGCACAGAGAAAAGATGAGGACCAGCGGTGGATTCAAGTCGGGCAGAGGCCAATTTTATGCTGCCTGTTTTTTGTGCAGTTCTCGCGAAATCTCATTTTCTAGAATGTCCAAGTAGAAGTGTTCTCGATAATTGCGGCCTCGAAGAGAAACGGCACAACTACGCCTTTCATCCGTGTGTTGCACCACATTGCCCCACATGGAAAGTGTGAAAGCCATGCGGCGGTAAACCCTGAATTTGGGTGAGACTATACATGCATATTTAATGCATTTACTGCGCAGTCCTGGTAGAACACTGCTTCATCACTGAAAAGTAGAAACCGCCGGTGGTCAGGGCCAGTTGCACTTCGCTGTTTCTCTGCTCTGCAGAACTGCCCGCGTCACATCAGGCCATCCTGGGTCAGCTCGTGACGAGCTCTAACTTTACACTGCAAATGTACTTTATTTTTCAAGGCTCAGCTCCCTGCGAGACTAATCCATGGAATGTTTTGCAGCGCACCAGCAGCACAGCCTCGGATTACCTACACAAGCGGCCCCTTCAGTGGTATCACCAGTTGACTGTTGGTCCATTGCCTGTCTATCGCAGCTCTGCCACGAAAGGAACAACCCCGGTAGCACCCGTATTTACCGCCAACTTCAGTTTCTAGAAGCCATACCGTTGGTTCCACATTGTTTTTCGAAATAAGTAACTGACTACCAGTAATCGATTATAAAAAAAAAGAATTAAATTACCCAGCGACTTATTTCAAAGAGTAATCAGTCAATTACGAAGTTCCAAGGATATGTAATTTATTGCAAGGAGGAGGAGGTGGAAAATCTTTATTAAAAAGAATGGTAGTTCTTAGAGCTTATGGGTGGGGTCTTTATTCTAGGGCTCCACTGGATTGAGCTGCCCTGCCGACCTGTTGCATTGAAAGTAATCAGCTACTTGCAACTTGTTACTTACAGCCCAAATTTTTGGTGACGTTCGTGTGTTTTGCAGGAAAAAGCAAAACAAACAACCAGCCTCCTCCCGCAGCTGAGCAGAGCTGCTGTCGGTGGCAGAAAGAAGGGAGCTGACACGAAACAGAGCTTATTGTTATTTAGAGAAACTAAACTAGTTCAACTGTGGGAAAATTACGTGCGGTGCTTCCCGTGCCCACTGTTGCCGCAGTAGGTCGGAAAGCATCTTCAACCCAGCAGCGCAACCCTGCCTTACCCATCCCCTACCGCGTTTCACCATAGCCTCTGGGGCAGAACACTCTTTCCTCTGGCAGGTGTGAACTGGCACTACCAATACGGTCACTACCAATCTTTAATTCAATCCTATGAAGGATCGCTTTGCTGGTGCGTCGTCGCTTTAGAAAATGGAGACTTCAAGTTCTGACCGCATATTGCAAGTAACCAAATTATCCCTGCCCTGCACCAAATACATACAATCTTCATTCGCTAAGAGTTACTCAGTGTCAGTCCATCCATTTAAATGTGGCTGTTAAGTTTAGACAATGGAGACTTCAAGTTCTGACCGCATACTGCAAGTAACCAAATTATCCCTGCCCTGCACCAAATACATCCAATCTTCATTCGCTAAGAGTACTCAGTGTCAGTCCATCCATTTAACTGTGGCTGTTAAGTTTAGACAATGGAGACCAAGTTCTGACCACATATTGCAAGTAACCAAATTATCCCTGCCCTGCACCAAATACATCCAATCTTCATTCGCTAAGAGTTACTCAGTATCAGTCCATTCATTTAACTGTGGCTGTTAAGCGAATACACGAAACTTCCACTGGTAATCTGACCATTTCCCCCCCACCCCTTTCACTCCACCCCATTAAGATATCCCTGGTGCTGTTTCTGCTGCGTATTTCTTATATTTATTTAAGCTTTTATTTGTAAGATGTGAGGTTGGTTCGAATGAACGCCAGATCAGCTAGAGAAATATGTGAAATCTGTCTTAAATACTTGCGCTTCGTACATTTCACGGCCATAATGTGTCAACCCCTGGCTTGCTTGTGTCTTTGGTTTATAACGGCGGAAGCGTTGCAATGTTAATGAAAAAGCCAAAGGTTACAGGACACATGATGAGCTCATATCAATGATGTGGATGCAAGAAAAACGCAGAAATATTTGAAAGCGCACCTGTTCAAACATCAGACGCCCAAATGCTCCCAGACGGCCATGCTAATTCCGTGCTATAAAACGAGAGGTTCGTACGCGCAAAATATGTCGTTCTGTGAGCAACACACGCACACAGTAATATCAAACACTCATAACGCTGAAAAGTGTCAAGCAACAAAAACAAAAGTTAGATGTTCCGTTTTGAAGCCAGGAAGTCTCGTTATCATGGCAGAAATTAGACGCGATTATCAATTAGCGCATAAATCTGAGACACCTGCAACGTAGCTTTGTTCACCGGGAATAGCACTGCACACTAAGCACGCAGACATAGGGTCGCCTCTTCTGCAGCCAAAGGCCCGAGAAAATTCTGGGGAGTGGCGGAGGAGTTCGTTGCAGAAATGGCGAGCCGTACGTGTGGCGCACTCCGTATAGCACCAAATCACGAAGAACGCCTGCTCTTCAGTCAGGCCTGCCAGCGTGGACAGAGGGTTTGAGTGGTGCAAACTGCGGGCCGAGTTCAGCGCCGTCCAAGACGTCTTCAGCGAGATGAGTTTCAGCAGCTGCCCGTAGCTGTCCCCTAAGGCCTTGTGACGGATGCCTTGGTCCGCTTCCAGACATTGTGCGCCGCTCACGAACTCAGCACTGCGAGTTTTACCTGTGCCGAAAGCACCGTCAGAGAAAAGCATCGAAGACAGCGCGACTGCGACCTGGAACCCGAGGCCGGCGTACTTGAGGGACAGGGGCGCGTCCAGGTGGTACAAGGGAATTTCCATCGCGTACGGCATCACCGTAACCTGGTAGGAACCCTCGGCGGCCACAACCGGGTCCTCCCAATCCTGGGGAGCAAGACGAGGCCGTACATCACCGACGACAGAGCTGTCGAGGCCTTCCATGGCCAGCCGCCAGTCTGCCGTTATGCTGCCTGTCATTTTGGGATACGACGCGAACGCCGCCCGTAATCGCAGAGGCGACGACCTGAAAACCTCTTCTAACAGCTTCTGCGCATCACTCCCTAGAAATGAGGCCAACCTGTCTTGCAGGACCCAGCCCGCGGCGATGAGCCCCATGGCAGAGCGGATTCTGGCATTCAGCTGAGAGACGTCCATACGCACGTTCGGGTTGGCCAGGTCTTCCACGTGAGGCGCGTAGAAGGCGTAGCCGAAGCCGCTATGCGCCATGTCGAAGCACGAGTCTCGGTGAGCTTCTAGAGCTTCGTCGAAGCTGCTGTGGGCATTTGTGATAGCATCAGCATTGGTCATCGACGATATCAGCATGACGGCGCACCAGGAGATGAACCAACTTGAGTAGCGCTCTCCGATCTTGCCATTTAGAGCAAACAGGGCTTTGAGAAAAGCAGGATTTTCGATACGGAGGCGCGTTCCTGGTGCCAGCTCTCCGAAGGCAGCGCTCAGGGTCCGGTTCCAACGGTCGGTCGACAGGTAAGGGGTCGCGGATGAGGCGTTGCGCAAGTCTACTTCATCCGAATGCTTGCTCGGTGACGCGAGGTACGATATCTTCAGGCTCGGAACTGCCGACTCCTCAATCTTCAGTAACCCGTCGAAGGAAAGAGATTCCGTGCCTTTCGGAAATACACCGCCACGAAGAAGATTGTAATGCGATTCGTACCTTTGTAGCTGAGATAGCCGTGTTCTGATTCTCATAACTCTCTCGAAATTTCTTGATGGCGAAACTCGTACCACTGGCGCGCCGTCTTCGCCGATATCGATGATGACTTCAAGGGGCATATCCCACCTTGCTTGAGCGCTGAGGCGCACAGTCAGGCTCAGCAGGTCAGGGTTCCTGTCTAGATTAGGCCACTCTGAGCCCACATCGGCCAACAGATTCCTCAGCTGCTCCGTCTCAGCCTGTTTTCTCACGACGATATCTTCGCATGACTTGTAGAATTTAGCAGCCTTTAAAAAAAAGGGGGGGGGGGGGGGGGAGTAATATGTTAGCACCAGAATTAATTTCGAGAATGACAAACTATTCCAATCGATAGAAGCGTGTTAGCAAGTAGAGTCCAGTAATAAATTTGTTTTATTTGTTTCTCTTTCGATACTCGATGACTCGGAAGTAGTGTGGCTAACTTCAGAAGCCCTTTACTAAGTCCCGACCACCCAGGGCAGTACACTTGCACACAGCGAACAACAAGAAAACGCAAAGCGTCACGTGATAACGTAATTTTTCAGGAATACACTTGAAACAGTATGAAACATTTAAAATAACGCATTAACTACGGGAGGACACTAAACAATATGCTGAGAAATTTAAAAGCACTGCAGAAATTGTAAATTAGAAAATGATAAAACTATTTACAGAAATAAAAACCCGGATCATTAGCACTATTAAATAACTGCATTTCAAAGGCCGAGAATTGTAAATGAAACGTAAATCCCAACACCAAAAATTACGAGACGCCGTGACCTAAAATCGTAAGCAATTAAAAAAATTGTTCTTATGACGTTTTGGACCTTCTTGAGCGAACTCGCAAGCCATGTTATTACTCAGGATAATTATTCACGTAGATATGTTAAACGGTGCTTGCAGTGATTGGTGCGTATGAACAAAACTTTGTCTTGTGCAATAGGTGCAAAGTGTGGTTAAGGCTATCACATTCTGTTTCCAGCGAAATGCCTTAGCGAAACTGCTGGAAGTGTGCGTAACTTCTAAAAACAGAGAATAGTGTGTTTAAGGCACGACAGATAGCCAATAGCATGCCGCCGCGGTGGCTCAATGATTATGGCACTCAGCTGCTGGCCTGAAAGACGCGGGTTTGATCCCGGCTACGGCGGTTGAATTTCGATGGAAGCCAAATTCAAGAGGCCGGTGTACTGCGCGATGTCAGTGCACGTTAAAGAACCACAGGTGGTCGAAATTTCCTTCACTACGGCGTCTCTCATAGCCGGAGTCTCTTTGGGACGTTAAACCATACCAAACCAAACCATACAGCCAATAACATGTGCAGCCAATTTTGCAACTAGAGCGTAGTAATTCATTAGCATTCACCCAAACGCAACCATACGGCTGCAAAACAAAGGTGTATTCAACCATACGGCTGCAAAGCAAAGATGTACAGCTCTCATTTTCAGCCGTATGACTGCGCTGGAATGAATACTAATGAGCAATTACTCTGTTCTTACGAATCTAGTAGCCCTTTTAAACATTGGACAAGTGTATCTGGTATTTTCGTAGTTTTTTTTTTTTTTTTGCTAAACGGCTGCAATGCCCTTGAAGACTACACTTCTAGTTTCGTTGCAGCTTTCCTTCGGAATGACACATCCCATGCTTATAAGGGAGATCTGTTCTCTTTTGCGCGCTAGTAGATGTGCGCCTACACTAAATGAGGTGCAGTTACAGTAGAAGCACTCACGTTAAGAGGATAAGCACGACCATGAGGTCAGAGTCATAAAAACAAGTGGGCTTTCGTCCAGCCTAATGGTCGGGTGCGGTAGTTTACCAATGTTCCCATCCCCACACTGCAGCCGCTATCTTTAGAATGCACGAGCGATGTGCTGCCCATTGCACTGAACTCCCTTTGCACGGAGCTTCACTTGTCTTTCCGCCAAATCAGTATTCAGTTCTGCGCATGTGTTCGTTGTGTATATTGTTCTAGTTCGCTTGCTTCGCACAGCTGATTTTCTATAATGTATACAAGAAACAACTGACAGTTATTTTTCAGTTTTAAAGGAACAGATTGATTCTAAAATCTCTGATATGCTTGCAAGGGTGGAAGAGCGGGCTAGTTGGTAGTTCATCTTGAGGAAAAACACAGCGCACTCCTAAGACACGGACAAAGAAAGGCAAGACGATACAGCGCTGACTTCAACTCATTATTTTATTGTGGAGCAACATATATATACGTTCGAAAAGTGGGCGGGAAGACATGAGTAACATCTGCTGTGTTTGCACGCGACCGAAAGATAACAAACTGCAATTGAAAATAACATGAGGGCAAGGGTGACCCTTGGAGGCAACAAAACTGAAAACTAGACAAGATAAAGAGACAAGTTGAGGGGCAATTAAACGGATCACGCTTAAAAGGATGACGCAAGCAGGCAGTACAAGAGACAAAAAACACTAGGAGATGACAAGTGAACAAAATGCACTAAAAGGCCAAAAAGACCATTAAAAAGTTGGAGGCTTATCAAGGTTAAGCCCAGTGGATGCGAAGCAGCCTTCGTTTTGCATTCTTATTATTAACGTCCTTAGCGTTTGGAGGCATCTTGACCGCATACACGCCCGGCGCAAAGACGCTGGCGCGGTTGCGGGCAAGAGACTGACGCGACGGCGGGCGCGCGCCGCTTCATCCCTGGCGTGACGTCACATATCACGTGATGCAGCGATGGTGGCGCGACGGCGCGAACCGAAGCGTGGAGGCCTCCGCCGGGCGACATCCGACGGCGCGATATGAGGCCCCATCTGCAGCCGGTGTGACGTCATCACGTGACGTCACATCATGTGATCTCACTTCAAGGTCAATGGTGGCCACCGCCGGGCGTCGCGCGAAGGCCCGAAACCTACGTTAATATGCTTCGCATAAAAATTTTTTTAAACCGATAAAAGAACTCATGTCTTCCCGCCCACTTTTCGAACGTATATATATGTTGCTCCACAATAAAATAATCAGTTGAAGTCAGCGCTGTATCGTCTTGCCTTTCTTTGTCCGTGTCTTGGGAGTGCGCTGTGTTTTTCCTCAAGACAACCCTGATATGCAACACCTTTTTTTTATATTTCCATCCACTAGAAAAACGGCACAAGGCGGTTAAGCGAATTACGTCTTCGAAGCTCAGTTACGTGGCGGAGATCATAAATTTTGTGTGCAGCAGCGGGAGTTACACGCATTAAAATTTAACCTCGTGATGGTAGCTACGGCTGCTGAGAGAAGCTATGTATGACGGATGTGTACATATTTATGCGTGAGTGTGTTGATTCGTGACATTGGACGAAATACTATTCGCCATAACACCTCGCGGCCAAACTAGCAGCGAAAGGGTGAACTAGCACCTCCTAGAAGCACTGCAGAGATATAAAAAATTGAGACGCTTGAGCTCCACCCTAAGGGTATGAAGTTACAGCGTAATGGGTTAATTCTCATATATGCGTAAGGTCATTCTCTACTTTATGTTCATATAATCCTGGGAGTTCTCATATCCCTCCTGACGCAGTTGTGCAGCGGTTAAGCGATGCGCCACTGTCCTGCGATGGCAGGTGCTCCCAGCGGTGGGCTTCGTGTAGCCCATGTTGCTCCGCCCGAGCGACCAGTCATTAACTGCCATCTGCCACGGTGGGCAGTGTGCTCACTATCAAGTGTGCAGGTTGTGATAAAGCCGCAAGGTCACGTGACCTAGGTGGCCCACCTGCTTCCTAGGTCGCTATCTGTGGACAACTTTCCGTAGCTATGGCCGTGATTTTTCGCTCACATCGCTGACGCTGGATCCCTGGACAACTGGACCTTTAACGTGGTCACGTTGACATTATTTTTCCGCCTTTCAAGATAACTAGCGAGCGATGTCGTGTTGGTGCGACATGAATGTATACCAGGGGTTACAGAGCACTTCAGATTTTTGCCTTGTTCCCAGATCCCCTCCCCCCCCTCCTCCCCCCCCTCCGCCCTTCCTGCTGTCTCTGAGGTTAGCAACGACTCGGGCGAACTCACCGCCAGGGCGGCCGGGGAATACGCTTCCCCGCTGCGCACCACTGCCTCTGCGGCGGCCACCACGTGCTCCCTGAAGGCCCGCAGCGCGTGTTCCCTCCCGGAGCCCGGTTGGCCGCTCCGCCTGCGCGTGCACACGTAGTCGTGGAAGTCGTGGCAGGGGCTCACCGACCGGTTCGTGATGTCGCCGAGGAGTTGGGCGTAGGCCTCGCATGCGGCGCCGGAGCACAGGACCTCTGGCGGTCTCCTGCTAGCACTCCACCTGTATTCATGGGCAGGGTAAGAGATTTAGAAGGGGCGCCATAATGAGAACAACAGAACAGAAGCCCCGTGTGGAGTTCAGTAGCATTGCGGTGAGCGCTATATGACTGCGGACTGCGCTGAATCATTTATGCTACTGGCAGGTATACCACTCCGACCACTGCTCATTTAGCCCCTTCTTCACTACCATGTCAGTGATAAGCGAGGCTCGGTGAATTGGAGTTGTAGAAGTAGTGGCTGTTCTGGGAGTTAATTTTGAGAAATGGCTCCGGCCGCCGTAAACGCCTCGTTGAATGATGGGCGCCAAAACTACTCTGGGGTATGAAAAATACAGAACATGAGAAAGACAGAATGGAACGGTGCGATTGGTTATATGAAGGAGAGGCTCCATAAAAGCTTGATGACAGCGCGTGATATGCAGTGACACCATTTAGTAGAGACAGATAGAGCACCGAAGCGCTCTGCATAGGGCATCCCTTGCCCCAGCGGTGACTAAGGCGCACCACGCTGCATCGCTGGTAGTCTAGACGTTAGGGATGGAGAATGGACTAGCCACCAATGATAATGAATTTGGGTGAGACTCATTTTCATTACTGAAAGAGAACGTTCGCAGAATTGCAACAATAATATTGTCATGACGCCATAGACCTCATGCACTGTCCTCGACGAAAGCGTGAATGGAAATTCGTTTAATAGGTGAGTGCCAACCGTCCGGTGTTGCAGCATCGGTGTCCTCTGTGGTGTGTTTGAAAGCTTCCTTCTGACATATGAACCAGATGAGACCGTGATCACCGAAACATGGCTCCAAAACAGCATTGCTGATAGTGAACTTGTAGCTCCCCTAGCTTGAAATTGTAGGCCACGATCATTGCACGAGGCGCGGCGGTGTTGTGGTAATGAGCAACAAAGACTTCTATTTTTCACTGGTTCCACACACTGGTCACCACGAAGTGGTCTTGATAGCAGTTAGAATCGGAAACGTTAGCTTCTTAATTAGTTCCATTTATAGGCCACTGAATGGATGCATTCCACTGCAAACGATATAGTTAATTGTCGCGTGAGGCGAAATTAACTTGCCGAAGATCAACTAGGTCTTCTTGAGTGTGTATCCTTGCTGCCAAAATTCTGGTCAAGCAAACTGGCGAGCCACCCACACTCATCACATCGAGCGCTAGTTCATGCATGTAGATCTCCTTCTTGTTTCCGATTAAGTTAAGCAACTAGACCGTGTAGCAGAATGGTCTGATCCTGAAGCAGTATTTCTGCAAAGTCGCTTAATGCGATTGAAAGACACAACTGAATACCCAGTAACTTTTCGTGACTTTCCGAAGATATAGGTATTCCGTATTACCTTGCGCTAAACTATGACGCTTTTACAAATATGTTTAACGAAGGTACGTCAAGCACAAGCCGGCCGTAGCTGCTCTTTAAACACGCAGTGCACGAAACTGTCCGAAAACATGTGCCGGTAAAACGGGAGAAATTAAATAGGCACACACCTCAGAACACAAGGGAAATTTTCCAAGGAAAGAAACAAATGGAACATTGCCTCCAAGATCAAGCGCGGCGCCTAATACACGGGCAGTGCTTAGCGCAGACCAACGTTCAAAAAGGAAACAATCAACATACAATATTTAAACGCGAGAGCGTACTATCCCCATGTCCGAAAAATTGCCCGGTGTCGGCGTTGGCGATCGTTTGAAGCATCGCAGCCGGAGCTGGCAGATGGAATGTGGCGCCTGCCAAATGGGTCACGTGACCTTGTGACATCATAACTTCCCCATCATGGCAGGTAGCGATATGCCCACGGGATTGTGAGCAAACTGCCCCCCGTGGCAGGTGGCAGTTAAATGAATGACTTGCCGCAAAAGGTCGCTCGGGAAGAGAAACCGGGGCCTCAAAACGCTCAGCGGTGGCTGTGCTTGAAAAAGCCACGTCCCGCGGTAGTTGGTTTGGTTTGGTTTATGGGGTTTAACGTCCCAAAGCGGCTAAGGCTATGAGAGACGCCGTAGTGGAGGCCTCCGGAAATTTCGACCACTTGGGGTTCTTTAACGTGCACTGACATCGCACTATACACGGGCTTCTAGAATTTCTCCTCCAAAGAAATTGAACCGCCCCGGCCGGGATCGAACCCGCGACTTTCGGGTCAGCAGCCGAGCACCATAACCACTCAGCTACCGCGACGTCCCGCGGTAGTCACTGCAGCGCCCTGGGGTCCCCATTGCGCCTGACTTCGCAGGCAAGGTCAGTCTCTACTTTGCATTCATAGATCGCAGGGAGTCTTTATGCCACACCTGGCACTGTGGTGCAACAGTTGAGCGATGCGCCACTTTCCCTGCAAGTAGCTGTTTCAAACACAGCCAACCATGGGCTTGTGAGACCCAGCTTTCTCACCACGAACATTGACTCGCGACCAATCCTTATTTTAACTTCCACCTGCCACGATGGGCGGGGAGGGATGATGTCACAATGTCCCGTGACCTAGACAGCATGTAGGTACTCTTCTTTCAGTGCGAAAGCACTAGTTAACATAGTCCCCACCACGAATCGATTTAACCACGTTCAAACCCTGCCACTTATTTCGCTCACTACGCCGACGCCGGATTTCCAGCAGAACGGGAGTCTTAACGCAGTCGCATTGATACAAGTAATTTACGAAGAACTCTTGAACTAAAGCTACGTTTGAGCGCTCATGTCGAGTAGGTAGTCTCAGGACCATCTCGACGGCTCTGGACACTAATGCATAGACTAAAACACGTTCCGCTAGGCGAAAATGCATTTGACCAAGTCGGCACCCATTGGTTCCTTTGCAGAGGCGGGTAAGTTCAACAATTCCAAACACCTTTTTGGCCTTACGCGGCATGCACTGTGCTAGTACAGCCCAGAGAATTGCCCTCACCTGAGGCACACGAAAATTGCGGTGCAGGCGAGCGTGATGACGACGCAGACGGCGGCCGTACCGATACCGCTGTGAGCACTGGGGTACCGGTTGCGTTCGCCCTTGATCCTGACGTCGGCAGTCTCCATGGGCAGGCTCGAGTGTTCGCCTCTGGTCCTGAAGATCTTCTTCTTCGCTTGGTCAGAGCGTCTGCATCACGCGCACTGCGGCCCTTCTTCTTCGCGTGCGGCTAGCGACGGCGGGACGTGCGCTGTTGCCCGTGCGCGTACTACATGTTCGCAAACCTTGGGCTGTACAGCAGTTTTCAGTGAACTGAAGGCTACAAACATATGAAATGCTATTTGTTGTATCCCTTACCGTTGGGGAACTGCCCGGTCCGACTGCGCCGGAGCAGCCGGAGCACCACCACGTCAAGCACCCGCCACGTACTTCGACCGACTCCTTTATTCACAGTTCATGATGAATGTATATACAGATGTACGAGTGAGCTGACCAGATAGGGCGCGTGCCTAGCGCCACCTAGTTTATACAAACATAACTACAGAATACAATACCACATTATTCCCCCTCAAAAACAGTTAGTAACTAACACTGGAAAAAAATTACCGACGATTACGTTACTTCCTAATGCGAAATTTGAGCGCAGCAAATAAGCTGTTTCACCTTTTCGATAGTGAGTCAACCCCAGCTGCGGAGTTGGTACAGGGACAACGCCGCCGATGCCGACACAAACAATATGATACCCTCGCTTCCGCAGCGCTAAGAACCAGGTCTAGCCGTGGGAAGGTGGTCACGTATTCGTCGACGTGCCGGGGCCTACGTGAAATAACCGGCGCGTCGGCAACTGAAGAGCACCCTATCCGCCACACAAGAACAGGGAGGGGGGGGGGGGGGGGGGGACCCTTTCCTCCTCTTTCTGCATGGCGGCGACGGTGTTCTATGCAGTCACGTTATCTTGACTCTCTAGCGGCGTCAGCGGCATCCAGCGGTATCAGTCGGTCGTTATCAGTCGGTCGCTGCTAGCGCTGGGGGGATGAAAGGGGGGCGGAGCTGGTTACGAGGCCGACGACAACGACGACGCGAAACCCAGGAACGGACGCCAAAGAGCTGCGCTCTAAAACAGAATCAACACTCAATGTCTTTGATACTCTTTAAACCACACTGGTGGTCTTCTTTGTCTCGTCGAATGCCTCAGTTCTGGAACGTCCCTTCCAACTGGCGTCTGAACAGATGGCTGCTGAGGTGGGTCGTGGTTCTCCTGCTGTGGTTCGCCAAGTGGTTTTGCTGTTTCAGGCGAACAACTTTTCGGAACTGTAGGTGGCGTAACTGGTTTGGGGCAAGGTACCAGCCGACTCCGATTCCATGTGCGGCCATCATTGAGCTTGTAGGTATCTTGACCACATTGGTCCACAATGGTGAGTGGACTTGAGTAGCTCAAAGCGCCCTTAGGCACGTGACCAGGTAACTTGACTCTCACCGGTTGACCTGTTGTTAATTGAGAGTGCTTCGCAGCTCGTCGACGGTCAGTGTAAGTCTTACTTGCTTGTTGCTTTTGTGCTACTCTGCTGCGGATGGACTTCATCGCTGCCTGCGGATCTTGAAAAAACTCGTTACCTGGCGCTCCTACAAGATCAAGTTTTGTTCTGGGATGACGGCCGTGAAGAAGGACGGAAGGCTTCACTCCTGTGGTCACATGCGGTGTGAAACGGTAGACTCCAAGGTATTCGGTGATATCTTCCTTCAAAGGCCGATGTTCCTGTGTGCAGACTTGAACGTACTCTTTGAGTACTCGATTAAACCTCTCTACCTGCCCGTTAGCTTGCGGATGATAGACTGCCGAATACGTATGAGCGATGCCACGTTCTTTGAGAAAACTGTCAAACTCCAAGGCTGTAAACTGAGCACCATGATCACTCACAATCTCGTCTGGATATCCTTCCCTGCTGAAGATACTTCGCAGAAAGGAGATGACTGTTGCAGTTGTCACTTTTGCTGAGAAACAAACCCCAGGCCACTTGCTGTAGTAATCGATGGCTGTAATGGCAAAACGGTAATCTGCCGGCACTTCGGAAAAAGGGCCCACAATATCGATGCCTAGCTTCTGCCATGGTGCAGATGGGAATGCAATTGGCTGCAGAGGTGGTGTCACGGGTTTTGCAGAAAACTGGCAAAACAGTTCGGGGCCAAGGCCTTCTGGCGCTTGCGTAATATGGGTGCATTGCAATGACGTACCGTTGATGCGCAGACGCAGCGTTTCGACAGCGTCGATGCCGAGAATCAGTACCATCCTTGACGACGTAGAAGAGAATGTCGGCCTGCCGATCCTGGAAGATGACTGGCGCCGTGAAACACCCCTCGATGGTTATTCTGCGGCGAGAGAAATCGTAGAGTGACGCTGATGTTGGCTGCAAAGGGAAGCGTTTCAACCTTGAATACGTGGCGTTCGACAGAATGCAGACAGCAGAACCCGTGTCTACGAGGAAACGTATAGGAACATCTTGTACGAGGACTTCTGTGTGTATCCCTCCTTTGCACTGCCGGTCGAGAAGCAACACGTTGAGATCGCCGGATGCACTGCAGGTGTCGACTTCTCGAACAGCAAGGGCCCTCTCGTCAGGCATGCCGCTTCTACAGACACGCTGAAAATGTCCACGTTTGCCACATTTGCTGCATGTTTTACCCCGCGCCTTGCACGTCTTGGAATCTGCAAGATGCCCTGAAGACCCGCAACGGAAACAGGACTTTGGCTGCTGCGAACGTGGTAACTGCGTTTCTGAGCGGCATGGCGTCCGATGTTTTTCGACCTTTTGAACGCTCGCAGCCGATGACTGCAGCTCAAGTGAGTATTTCGTGGCTTCTTCGAAACTGTTTGCAATAGCCAGTGCACGTTCAAGAGTGAGCGAAGTGCCTTCAAGCAGTAAGCGTTCCCGAAGAACAGGGTTGCACGTTTTCGCTACAAGTTGGTCACGAATAAAATCGTCAGCCTGCTTACCGAAGTCGCAACTTAATGCCAGCTCACGCAACGCCGTGACGAACGCTGTTGCAGTCTCCCCGGGCAGTTGGGTGCGTTGTCCGAACCGATGCCGCTCCACGACGACGTTCGTTTTAGAAGTGAAGTAAGCGTCCAACGTGGCCACAGCTGCATCGTACTCGTCGCTCGTACCGCTTCCTTCCTTTCCTTCTGTAGGCGGCGTCGACGATTTCTCCTCCGGCAACGCGTAGTACAAGCGTTGGCCTTCCACACCCAAACAGTGTAGCAACAAAGCTTTACGGCGCGCAGGTGGGTGAGCGTCGCTCCCGGACGCCAGGAGATAGTTCTTGAAAAGGCGGTGCCACTGCGTCCAAGGAATGGCGGGCTTCCCGGGCGTCGGCAGGAACTCGGGCGGTTGATGCAGGCTCATTGCTTCCGCGTTCGGTTACTTCACCACTCGTCGCCAACTGTTGTATCCCTTACCGTTGGGGAACTGCCCGGTCCGACTGCGCCGGAGCAGCCGGAGCACCACCACGTCAAGCACCCGCCACGTACTTCGACCAACTCCTTTATTTGTTGTTGTTGTTGTTGTGACTGAGAGAAGGGTGAAAAGGAAATTGCACGGGCCTGCCTACTGGCTCGAGCCGAGCCACCACCGCTGCCACGTGCAGATAGAGGAGAGTTAAAAGATCAGAGGAAGGAGAGAGAGGAAAGAAAAGACGCGCGTCGCAGCAACAACTGCGTCCGCCGGAGCGGACGCTGCTCAAACAACAGATAAGCGGCCGAAGCCGCGCTCGCCGAAGCGAGTTCATGATGAATATATATACAGATGTACGAGTCAGCTGACCAGATAGGGCGCGTGCCTAGTGCCACCTAGTTTATACAAACATAACTACAGAATACAATACCACACTATTGACAGAATTGAACGCTGTAGCTTATAACCCAGAAACAACAACAACAAAAAAACGTGTCATCCCAAGAATATAATAATGGTAGCTGGGTTTGTTAGTACATATTCAGGAAAACGAACTACAGAGAATATTTACCACATTCGAATCAGCCGTGTGCTACGTAGAAGACGGCGATGCGATGAGCGGGCAGTGGCGATGGCCGGAGGGCTCGCGCTAGGCCAACTGCGAATAAGTCTGGATGAATTTTGCTCATGATTAGATCGACAAAAAACCAAGGCCAATCTCCCACCATGTGTATGTGCCATTGCTCCAAAGGCAACAACCACAACAACAGACAAGGAAGCAGACAACGGACGATTTTGCTAAGGGTTGGCACTCATCTGATTAGTGCTTACGCAATGATACTGTTGCGCAAACTGCGGAATCGGGCGAAGTGATGGGGACGGGATGAGCGCCACCTGAAGACGAATAACTGTACCCCAGAGGACTAGACTAACGAAGCTTGTAGCCATGGGCAGCTTGCATTCAGACAACACAAGGGCTCCGAGGAGATTTAGAGGCTTTAGAAAGTGTATTAGTGCGCGGCCGAGTCGTTGCGACTGGCGCCTCAGGAGTCGGGCTCTGTACGTGACCAGGTTTTAGGCATGGCATGCTTTTGCCTCTCATTCTCGGCAAATCCAGACGAACATCGAGTGGGAACGGCTGCAAACCTGCGGTCAAATATGCAAGTGAACTTATCCGAAAACCTCCGAACATTCGCGCCGGCCGCTGATGAGCGAGAGTGAAGCAGAAGAACGGAAGGGCCGGGAGGTCTTCGAAGAATATACGGGATTTATATCTTTGTCTCCGATGGTATTTTTAATTATAGTACATTCACCTCCTACCACTACCACCAGACTTTTTCTGCTTTGTGTAAGAAATTCTTTTCGGCCTGTGCGAGAGCGTATTCGTTTCTTGTTTATTTTCTTGCGCAGTTTTGCGCATATACCTGCACGCTTGGCATGCAGGTGGCGCATCAAGGGTGATGAAGAGGACGTTTCTCCTTCGCACGCGACGCTCCGGGCCATTCGATAACAACAACAACAACGATCTGCGAAGAAAGCAACCTGCGTGATGAGCAACCGTTCAATGGAGAATACTACCAAGAAGACCACGAACAAACGCTTGCTTTCCACGGCCGGTGATGCGCTGGGCGGTGAATCGGAAGGAGAGGTGGAGCTGCGCCCAGGCGACACCTCTCGCCGCGACCGTGGCGGCGACGACACCAACGGGAAGCGGTCGTCCCAGGGCACCGGAGCGTTCGCACCGTATGTGGACGTGAAGGCCGACCTTATGGAAGCCAACATCCGCGATATGACCAGCAGCTACCAGAGCAGCAGCGCCTCGAAGCAGAGCGCTGCCAGGGGCAAGAAAGAATGGCGGCCGAACGGGACTAAGGGCGCCGATGCAGCCAGCTCGCTGAGCGAAGGTTCCAATGAGGAGGACACGCCTATTCATGCGACGCAGCGAGTCCTTACGGTCACGCCGCCCAGCCCGGTGGCTTCATCGGTGGATATCCTCGTCGACGAAGAAGGAGAACCGAAGAAGAAGTCGTTCCTGAAAAGAGTCTCCTCGCAGTTGAGGTACGGGGGCGAGTAGGGAGATGGCGGCTTCGAATTAGCGTTTCGAGAGGTGCTTTAGGGGCAGCGCATTGTTGAGACATTTGTAAAGAAAAAGCAGAAATCAAAGGACTCATGTATCTAGCTTTTAGAGCGATGCTTATGCAAATATGTCGCGCTTAAAAAAAATGACCTTTATTGGTGCCGCTGTGCTACGGAGTGAGCGTGCTATGGGTCGCCGCAAAAAGGGCGTACTGTGATGCGCAAATATTGAGAAGCAGCGTTGAAATCTTGAGCCAAGCTAACTGTTTTCAACATTCAGTAGAATTTTATTTTCCTCGAAGAAAAACAAAGTGCAAAGTATTACATATAATATTCAATTATAACGATTCACCAGGGCGTGTAGCAAATGAAAGCAAAGCAGTAATTCTCACATCCCTGGCTAGCGGCAAAAGAGCTTGTTCACGAAAAAGTTCACCATTTTTGTACAATTAAATTACCAAATAAATTATAATAATCTTAAGAAACATCCCGTTGGCAGTTGTGTAGTAAATTATAAAACGTATTACGAAAGAAACCTTTAATGTAGAGGAGATTGGCAAACTTAATTATACAGCCCCGCATCAGTTTATCGTCCACTGAAACGGTTTGGGATGTCGCATTTCTTTAAAGGGACACTGAGAACACATTCGAGGTGGCCTACACTGATAGACGACGAATTTATAATGACGAAGCTACCGTCAGCGAGAAGAGAGGTTTTATAAGCAAGAAATATAAAAAAAATAAATATAGGCAACATTTTTTGCTGCCATTCTTCCACGAATAAAGAGATGGCATATATATTTTCCATCACGGATCTCTCAGGCTTGGCCACAATGCCATCTACTAGTAGTGAGCGGTCACAAAGTCCACAGATGTCTCGACATCGTCACCAACATTGCGAGTTTGAATCAAATGGCTAAAATGAATTCCCAAATTTCAACTGTATATTTTGCACCCATGAACGGGTCTTTTGCTGTAGAACGAACGTTAATAGACCGACAAAAAGTGCGAGACTTCAATTTTGCAAAGAAGGAAAATTCCTTGCAGTAGCCCCCATTTGCCTTTAGAACTATGAAAAGCTGCGGCGTCTATTGTTCACTCTAGAGTTAAAATAAGCAAGAACATGCCTTTCACGGGAACTCACATTATGGCGCCATTATAGGACAATTTGTAGGTTAGCATGAAGTATAGTGCGTTATTGTCGAAATGTTATGGACACCAAATATCGGGCAAATTGCATAAGTGATGAATGTTCACAGGGTCTTAAGAATGACAAAACTGTAGAAAATAACCCCAATGTGCTGTAGGTAATTCAATAATTTATTCCACTCCGGGTTTCCCTCTGGGGTGACTATTTCACTGCTCTAATAAAATATGATACGCTTACGTTAGTTACGTAAGGCGCGAAATACAGTAATAGGCAGCGTGAACGTTGTGAATTCTTTTCAAATTATGCCCATTCTGCGAATTCTCTCTAATTGCAGCAACTTAAACCTCTCCAAATCCTACGCAGATCCCTCCATCCTTAAATGGACATCTGGGAGAAATTGTGGTTTCTTTGTATTTATAATATACCGCGTTCTGGTCATAAATTTATAGCTACTACCAAAAACAAATCCTTCATAAGCTAGAACGAACCGAAAAGTTAAGTACATATCTTACCTTCTCCAGCCGTTTTCGCATATAAACTGGGGTGGTGGACACAGTTTTTTGGACACAGATCTCAGAGGCTCGATTGAGCCGCCATCTTCTTCAAAAACGGATATCTGGGATTACTTCGCGGCGTAGTTGTCACGAGTTTCAGTCAAGTGGCAGGAAAATTTTTCAAGTTCAATTTCCTCCGTAATAAATACGTCTTTTGGTGCCGGAAGAACATGAGTATATCCAAAAGAAAATTCTATCAATCGACATTCACGAACTGCAAAAATTAGATGGAGGTTCCCACGGTGTCCATTTAAAAGCTTCAGACCTTGAGCGGTCCGAATACAACAATCATAATTGCTCCTGCTCCCCTACGTAGACACGCCCTCTGTGGCTCCGGCAGAGCGAATAAGACACACTATGAGGTATCCACCTAACTCAGCGCGGCATGCTTCCGTACAGCGTGTTTGCGGGCTGCGTCCCGACCGCATGTTGCCTATATTCAATCTGCACCATGTTTGCTGCCCCCGATGGCAACAAAGGCTGCATGATTCGCAGGCTGTGATTACGTTTTCCATGACGTAACCGAAACCAAGCTGCAGCGGGATGCGTACTAGTAACTCATATCGTTGTAAACAGCATTGCACACCATTTCAGTACACATTTCCGCATTAATCCAGTGCAGCCCGATGTTACAAAGTCCTGCGCATGAGGGCTTCCCATTCTGTCTCCTTAATCGTTGCAGCACCTCCTCCTACTCCCTCGACGAGCCCCTGAGCCAGGTGGCAATCGCCGTCTTTTCGATCTGCTTCCTGTTCGTGATCGTTGCTTCCACCGTGATCGTCTCCTCCTGTGGAGCGGGACCCTGCAACGAGACCGGCAACACGGAGGCGGCGAGCAACAACACGGCGCTCGCGGCGCCACCGAGCTCCTATTGGAGAACGAACGCCTCTAAGAACAGCCACGTCTACGTATTCTAGACAGATCAGCTGCAACACTACGTTGTATGCGCAAATTAGAAAAAAAAGATTAGGAAACAAAGAAGTCTCCTTCTCATTCTATACATATGCTACTTACCATAATCTTGTTTGAGGCCGTTCCCCGCTTTGCATCCGTACCCACATCTGCGATTGCCAGAGCGAGACATTCTCTACGACGAAGCAGCAGCTAATATAAAGTGGTGAAAGTTGAAGCCGAAGAAAAAAGTAGCCGTGACGCCACCAGCCAATTGCAAGGAAGCAGACAAACTAGCAGGCGGGAATCTCAAAGGCGAAGCATATATGCGAGCACTTGTGCCCGCAGAAACGACATCTCTGCGATGGTTGTGCTAACGCTGGCAAATTTCAACCGTTTGCGTGGAAGTCGGCGACACTGATTTTGAGCATGGCTCAAGGCGAGCTTTTATGGCCAATCGTCACCACCAGGTGTGCTTGTAATGAGGCACCCCGCCGGATATTCTGTACTTCGCCGACCAGCGCCATCTCCTGTCCACTAGAAGCGAACATTACGCAACTGAGAAAGGATATTTACCCGTGTATTAAAGTGAGTGGTGAGATGCTGCGGAAAGGAGAAAGGGAGGAAAAAAGACTATTGCGACGCACCTCCACGCGTCAAGGATGTGCGCCCTATACTACAATAACCACGGACAGCTGTTCCCAGGTTAACTAGCCTAGCCCGCCATATGATGTTGATAGCCTTGGCCTCACCTTCCTGTTTTCTAGAGTGCTGCCAACTGTTTCTGACAATGATAAGGAATTCCGGCAGTAATTTTGTACATTTTATGGCAGCCGCGAATAAAAAGCGTATGCATCTTGCGGAGCTCCCAAAATGCGTTTTTCATTGATAGTCCCCGAACTTCGTAGCCTTTTATAAGCTCTTCAGAGTCCATAGAAGGCTTCGTTAGGACTAGCATAATTAAATTCTTTAATAAACTTAAGTGTTGAGGAGTGTGCACGTATGCAGCACGTATTATAACCTTAATAGTACCGTCATACCATGCTTCAATCGATAAACATTCTGCAGCACGGTTTTTAGCTACAGGTGGCTGAAATCATCGCCTTTCGCATACGACCTTTCCCGGAGCAGAATATCTTAGCGCAACTGTGTGTGCCGTTGGCTCTCTGTGAGGCTACGCAGTTGTTGCTGTTATCTTGGAAACATAAGGGCGCGTACGCACAAACAGAACTGACCAAAACCCAGGCGGTGGGCTTCAGATTTTTTTAAAGATTCAATGCAGAATAAATTACTTAAAAGAAAAATAAAAGGATCAAATTTACGTCTGTGGCAGAGATTATTGAATGTGCAAAAAGGGGAAATAATGTTTGGAACGAAGGAAAAAATCATGATGGAATAGGTTTGGATTCGAGAAGAAAATTTGAATGATGGAGCGTACTGCGCCGTCTGTTGTTGAGTTAACAACAACTGGAACATTCTCATTGATCAGTTCAATCACAGAAGCGCTGAGTGAAACAACAACCACAGAAGACAATCACAACACAAGTTTTTGGATTAGAATTTCTAGCAATCGCCTTCTTAAAGAAGTGAAGCAGGAACATATGAGGAGAAAGCGAAATATAGTTTCAGGCTCAGCCCAGTATGGGAACAGGAGATCGGTCTGACCAGGTATATAGACATACTAAGAATGGTTTTTGTTTTACGGGATTTAACATCCCAATGCGACTCAGGCCATAAGGGACGCCGCAGTGGAGGGCTCCGTAAAACTTAGATCATATTGGGTTCTTTAACGTACACTGATATCGCGCAGTACACGGAGCCTGTGCAATTTCGCCTTCATTGAAATACGACAGCCGCGGCCGGGATCGAAGCCGCGTCTTTCGGGTCAGCAGCAGAGCCCCATAACCACTGAGACAACGCGGCGGCGCCTGCCTACCAAGACGGAGTTTTGCCAGGCTGTAAAAGCTTGGTGACACAGCATGCTTATTTATGCATTTCCTTCAGTTTGTGGAATGTTCGACATCCGAGGAACAGTATTTTCGGCCCTAACCCTGTGCTGATAAATGAAACTGTTGTGACCCCCGCCGTATTTTTTATCTTTACGAAAATGAATTTTCCGACTGCGAAGCGCATCAGGTGCCACTCGAGTCGTCGGAATATTTCGAAACATCCGTCCATCCTCGACTTGGTGACGTGGAATGAGCCGGCTGACGTTTTTCACTGTATTTTCTTCTGTCATAAAAAATGAGAACAGAACTTCAAGATGGGTTATTTAGGCGTTGAAGTGAGAGCATATGGTATATTTTATTGGTCACAACTTGCATGTCCACACGTAAGGTGATGGCTTAAGATCTGAGATACCAGATACTTAGCTCGCACAATTCCTTTTTCGCCAGACCGAGTGAATCGTTGACTATCGCAGCGCTTTCGTTGACAGTTACCAGCAACGCTGATGGTTCTTAGCTGCGGTAAACTAAAGTGCATACCTCTCAACTTTACGGACTTGGCCACCAGAATCTACCTCGACCCAAAAAGAATAGATTTTTCCATCACGACTCTCAAACTAGACATCGCGACAAGCTTGAGGCCTCTGTGCTCATTGGTTGTTACATATTCTAGTCCTTGCATTTCATGTAAAGCTGACGAAAATCATGACCTTCGGCTCGAGGGTCTTTCGGTGGAGGCCGTAGGTGAAACACTGAATAGTAAAGGCATATGACACTGACTAGTAGGCTCTTTGAAGGACTAGATGTCCAGGACAGACTGGCGGGAACAACTTCAGCATTATTGTTTTGTAACCTTTGAAGTGGGCACGTTTACAACACGGGAAGGTCATACTGTCGCTAAGAAATGAGTCTCGCGAACGTCCTCACACCGTTATAAGCCAATTTACGGTGCAGTCTTTCTGCTCTGAGTTTAAAGTTACCACGTTGTTGGGAGCTGAGCCCGACGCCATGACAACCCAATCATTGTTGTGAGACCGTGGGTCTGTCATGATCAAAGTAGAGATTATGCGGCTGAGTTACTCCGCAGTAGCTTCTTTCGTTGCAAACAGTGACTGTAAGAAAAACAAAAACATCGCCCTACGACGAAATCAATGATTCATACTAAAAATAAGTTTACAATGCAGCCAAAGGATTTAACTATTTTGCCTTAGGAATGGCATTGCAGAAGGGTTTTGTCGAAATGATTAGAAACCTGATAGCTATCTTGCTAGATTGATTTAACCATGAGACCAAATTGCTTTAAAAGCCGCATTAATATAAAGATGTTAGTTTATCATGTAAAAGGAGTGAAACAAGCTGTACTCAAACAAGCAAAATGAAAGAATGTCGTACGCCAAAAAAGGAGGACACAGAAAGGAAACACAGAACAGTAAAGAGGCGCCCCTTTCCTGTTCTGTGTTTCCTTCCTGCTTCGTCCTTTTTTGGCGTACGACATTCTTTCAAGACAATGTACCAACTAACCCGTCAAAAAAGTTCTACTGAAACAAAATGACTTCAATATATTATTTTACGGAGAGGTTTTTCAGCCATGGCTGCTAACTCTAATCAGCAGCAATGCAGAACGGTCTCGTTAAATGTAGAAAATTTTAATTCGTAAGGAGGGCAAAGTATGAAATCAAAATTTACATGTAACAAGGCGTCCAACTTTAACTTCTAAGCCTTGAGAATTTTTTAGAAAGGCGGCAGTTTTGTTCGTGATGCTGAAGTGTCTTTTTCTTTGCGATTTTGTTACTGTTCGGGGGTTGTTTGTGAAGGTTTGTATGAGATTACAGCTGTGATATGTTGGCTGGGGCTCTTCAAAGACATGATTATGATTTGTTACGTGCACCCTCTTGATGGCATCATTGATTACAGAAGATAAGTAGTGTTGCATCTTTAGAATGTCTATTTAGAATTTTCTTGAAAATCTTCCAATCGTAAGAAATTCGTTTGAATCTGGTGGTCGGGGAGTTTGGGATTCAAGTTTTGCATTGGCGGGGGTGGCAGCTGTGGAAATGAAGATACTGTCGTCTCTATGCGGGTTTTCATAAATGCAAGTGATCAATGTACTTTCTTCAACTTGAACCAAAACTGCATGAGTTCGTCCTCGGTTTTAGTCAAAATTCTGAATATATAATCCATAAAAGCGTTTATAGAAGGCTGACTTGGTTGAGAATGAGGAGGGAAAATCTGATTCAGTTTTGTTAATAAATATGTTGTCGTAATTTGGCACCGTTTTTGTCCCCAGAGCTGTACCACTAGTTTGAAGATAACATGAGTTGTTGAATTCACAATTCATAAGTTTCAGGACTAAATTGGCAAGTGTTTCGAAGGTGTTTGGAGTAGGGGAGGCTCGACTTTTGTACTCTCTATATGCTCCGACCATGGCCTGACCGTCGTCCTTTGGTGTAAAGTGACACCACGTCCAGAGTAATTAGGAAACTGGGATCCGGGAAGGTGACATTGGTAATTTTTTTTCATAAAGTGGTTATTGTCGCGCATGCAATACATATGTTTCGGAGGTGTGTGTTTGATGAGAAAATGGGCATAATCAGAGGTTGGTTCTGGGAGTGTGCAAATGCCAGAAACAATAGGCCGCCCTGGATAGCTACCTTTCTGTATTTTCAGGAGCATGTAGCAGCGTCCCGCGGAGACATTTTTGCCATCAGCGCATTACTTACTCGCGGTGGTAATGCCATCGTTCAGTGTATTCATAGCGCTGGCTATGATGTTCTCCTGCTAAGCGGTTGAGTCTGATGAAGGTTTCGTATAGAATTTAGACTTATTATGCTGGATGTTGCCCTCCTGAACGTAGTCATCTTTGTCTAAAATAACTATACCTCCACCTTTGTCGGCAGGCTTAATGAAAATGTCGGTTATTTTGCTGGGCGAGCCTAGAGCAGTGCGCTGTTTTTCTTTTGTGAGGGTAGATGGGCCAGATTTTCGTGTCCCGAAGGCATGAAGAAAGTCCTTTTGTACTGGTTTTTTTTTTTATATATATAGGTCCAGATATTTATTCCTGCCAGTTTGGAGTGTCCACTGTTCCTGAGGTTGGGGGGCAAGGAGCAAGCGGCGAGCAATGGAGAAAATAGGCAAACAATCGAAGATAGGAAAGGTTGCACACCGAACAACTTGCGGCGGAAAGCCACTTCACATCGTCGGTTCTAGCCCCAGCTCAGCGAGGTCATTTCTTTGTCCTCAAAAGTTTCCGCTGTATTGTACTCTTCCCCGCCATGAACTACCGACTCGCCTGATCGGCCACGCTTCCACAGCAATCGCGGGGCGCGAACGCGCAGGGATGGTGTGGATTGCTGCCGGCATGAGCCATGTGAGGGCGCTCAGGCGGCTAGTGACGAAGAGTGTCTGCTCCAGCAACGTAACGGCATGCGCCTGGAGCGTCCGCGCGCCAGGAAGTTGGCGCCTGTCTCCAGAAGAATGCGATATCCCCCACCGCACAAATCTCTCAGCAGAGAGGAAGCTGTCACTTGGAGACAATTGCAAACAGGCTCTTTCCCAAACCTACATATACTAAACAAAATGCACCCTACGATATACACGGACAAATGTCTCTGGTGCGACGAAAAACCTACTCTCTATCACATCACATGGGCCTGCCAAAACATAGACGTGGTCCCCAAAATACAAAACCCGAGTGCGGAGCAGTGGGAGACTCTGCTGTCCAGCGACCGCTGCGAAGACCAACAAGGTCTGGTACAGCGAGTTCAACGGGCGGCAGTGCCCAGCGGAGCCCTGGACTGAGGGCAACCGAACATTGATTAGAGGCGGACAGAGAAGGCTCCTGGGGGTAGAACCAAGACGTCTCTGAAGATTCCCCCAAACCGCAGGAACAAGCATTAGTGAAAATAAAGTTTTCCCTTCCCTTCCTTCCAGCAAGTGTGTTCGCCACCAGACCGCCCTCCGCTGGCGATGTTTCAGTACCCTACACACTACAAGTGCGGTATCTATATAGAAGGCTGCCTCATATCAGTTAGTCCTCTTTACGGTTTGTTCCTTGTACAGTATTTCGAATTTCCGTCCACCACAATATATATATATATATATATATATATATATATATATATATATATATATATATATATATATATATATATATTGAAAGGGGGTTCGCGTACTAGTGACCTCAGCTATACAGTTCGCCAAACAGCTGAGCGGACGGCAGCAAAATCACAGTCAGTCTACACAGCCAGAGAGCTGGAGCCGCGCGCGCCGGCACACTTCGTCGTCAACTTCTTCGTCTGCCATCGAGGCAACCTAGCTGAGGCGCATTCATAATAGTTCAGGCGCGTTAATTGTAATTCACTACAATGGCCCCGGGATGGAAGAGGAGCCATCCTGGCGACCTATGGCGCTGGCAAGAGGAGCGGGTCGTAATAAGTCTTGAGGCGACTGACATGGACAAGCTCACGGCCGCGACGACGCAAGTCCGAAGAGGGTGTAAGCGGCTCTACAATATAATTAACAGGGGATGTTGATTCGACGACGCGGTAAGGGCCATGATGTTCTCTGCGAAATTTCGAAGACTGTCCTGGTGTAGTGGAGGGGACCCAAAGCCAAACTAATGAACCTGGAGAGAAAGCGTGCGCGGTTTGATGGGCATCGTGTTCATGCTTTCGGCGACCTTGGGAGTCCGAGGTGAAAGAACGGGCCAGTTGGCGACATTCCTCGGCGTGCTTGGCGAGTTCGGAAAGGGGCGTGCATTCGGAGGCGTCCGGAGTGTACGGCAAAACCGTGTCCATTGTGGAGGACGGCTCACGGCCATACAACAGGTAGAAAGGGGAAAATCCGGTGGTTGACTGGGTGGCGGTATTGTATGCGTACGTCACAAAAGGCAGCACAGAGTCCCAGTTAGACTGATCTGACGAGACGTACATGGTGAGCATATCGCCGAGAGTGCGATTAAAGCGCTCAGTCAGCCCGTTAGTTTGAGGGTGGTAGGCAGTGGTGGTCCGATGAATGATGCGACACTCTCTGAGGAGGGCTTCCACCACGTCCGAAAGAAAGACACGGCCTCGATCACTGAGCAACTCGCGCGGCGCACCATGGCGGAGAACAAAATTGTGCAGCAGGAAGTGGGCAACGTCACGAGCAGTGGCAGCGGGTAGGGCGGCGGTCTCTGCATATCGGGTTAGGTGGTCGACGCCAACAATTATCCAGCGGTTCCCAGATAACGTGTAGGGCAGCGGGCCGTAGAGGTCGACTCCAACACGATCGAATGGGCGAGCCGGGCACGGCAATGGCTGCAAAGGGCCGCTCGTACGTGGCGCGGGAGACTTGCGTCGCTGACAGGCGATGCAGGAGCGGACGTATTGGCGAATGTACCCGTACATGCCCCGCCAATAATAACGCTGAGATATTCTTTGAAACGTCTTCAACACACCGGCGTGGGCACATTGTGGGTCAGCGTGAAACGAGGCACAGATCTCAGAACGTAAATGGCGAGGTATCGCGAGGAGCCACCGTCGACCATCTTGCGTGTAGTTACGGCGGTAGAGCAGGCCATCACGGAACGCAAAATGTGGTGCCTGGCGGCGTAGAGTGCGCGAAGGCACAGCAGTGTGAGCGTTGGTCACGACGTCGATGATCGACGCAAGCCACGGGTCTTTGCGCTGTTCCGCAAGCATATCAGAGGCGGTAAGAGGCGAGAGGACGGGTTCAGGCACGGATGAGCATGCAGCGGCGGTGGGCAGAGGAGATCGAGATAGAGCGTCGGCGTCCATGTGCCTACGGCCAGAGCGATATACAACGCGGATGTCGAACTCCTGAAGGCGGAGAGCCCACCTGGCGAGGCGGCCGGCCGGGTCTTTAAGAGACGACAACCAGCAAAGCGCGTGATGGTCCGTGACGACATCAAACTGGCGGCCGTACAGATAGGGTCGAAATTTCATGAGTGCCCAGACGATCGCTAAACATTCCTTCTCCGTAACGGAATAGTTGCATTCAGCCTTGCTGAGCACCCGACTCGCATACGCCACGACGTATTCCTCATAACCATCTTTCCGCTGAGTCAGGACAGCTCCGAGGCCGACGCCACTTGCGTCAGTATGCACCTCGGTAGGGGCTCTCGGATCGTAGTGGCGAAGTATGGGCGGCGAGGTAAGAAGACGGCGCAGTGTGGTGAACGCGTCTTCGCATTCGGGGGACCAAGCGGACAGGTGGTTGTCTGTTCCAAGCAGTTTCGTGAGTGGCGCAATGATCGACGCAAAATTGCGGACGAAGCGCCGAAAATAGGAGCACAGACCGATAAAGCTCCGAAGCTGCTTCATTGTTGTCGGCTTGGGAAACTCCGCAACAGCGCGAAGTTTGGCCGGGTCGGGGAGAACGCCTTCCTTAGATACAATGTGACCCAAGATGGTTAGCTGCCGGGCGCCGAAGTGGCACTTCTTCAGATTAAGCTGTAGGCCGGCGTCGGTGAGGCAAGTCAGAACCTGCTGCAGGCGCGTGAGGTGAGTGGAAAAATCTACCGAAAAGACAACGATATCGTCCAAGTAACAGAGGCACGTATGCCACTTCAGCTTCCGTAAGACGTTATCCATCATTCTTTCGAATGTAGCTGGCGCGTTGCACAGGCCGAATGGCATAACGGTGAACTCGTAAAGGCCGTCGGGGGTAACGAATGCGGTCTTCTCACGGTCAGCGGCAGCCATCGGGACCTGCCAGTAGCCCGAACGCAAGTCAAGAGAGGAGAAGTATTCGGCGCCTTGAAGACAGTCAAGAGCGTCATCGATGCGGGGAAGCGGATAATTGTCTTTGTGGGTAATTTTGTTCAGTCGCCGGTAATCGACACAAAATCTGATAGAACCGTCTTTCTTCTTGACCAGCACCACCGGAGAAGACCAAGGGCTGTGAGAGGGACGGATGACGCCACGGTGCAGCATGTCTTCAACGTGCTCACTTATCACTTGACGCTCAGCCGCAGACACGCGATAGGGGCGCTGCCGAAAAGGCGGGTGGGAGCCGGTCTCAATGCGATGAGCCACGGTTGATGTACGGCCTAAAGGCTGATGGGCTGCATCGAAAGCGAAGCGGAAAGTGTGGAGAAGGGCTGAAAGCTGCTGACGGTAGGTGGACGGAAGAGTATCGTCGATGGCGGCGCGGAAAAGTTCGTCAGGCTCAGGTTCAGTAGCGAGCTCGGAATGCATGGCGTTTAGAGAGGGACCGCTGGCTGCCTCGTGGACATTAAGGGCAGAGAGAAGGCAGACAGGTTGAATGCAGCCAGGGGACTCACCAGGTAGCAGGGTAAGGGCACACGAGGATGGATTGTAGAGCAGCATCTTCGTGACACCCCGCCGAACATCGAGGACAGCAGATGGTAGCGGCAGGTTCTTCCGGAGTACAAAGGAAGCAGACGGC
Source organism: Amblyomma mixtum (assembly GCF_055824585.1). Taxonomy (NCBI): domain Eukaryota; kingdom Metazoa; phylum Arthropoda; class Arachnida; order Ixodida; family Ixodidae; genus Amblyomma; species Amblyomma mixtum. The sequence continues at coordinate 82,846,856 of NC_143017.1, read as the reverse complement.
GTAAATAAAACGGTGTCATCCGACGCGGCACGGCACGACAGGGAAACAAGGGCAGATGCTCCCGGCGCTACTTCAACATCTTCAGCGATAGTGACCTTGAGTGGCAAGGGGGCAGAGGTTTCAGTAGTAATCTCGTCAAACAAAGGGGAAAATTCAACTTCAGCGCGGGCGCAATCGATGACGGCGTTGTTGTGTGACAGAAAGTCCCACCCGAGAATTATGTCATGTGAGCATGAGGACAGCACCAACAATTCGACTGAATACAATATATCTTCAATGATGACTCGCGCTGTGCACGAGGCGAGAGGGGCAATGCACTGTTCACTAGCGGTGCGGAGCGAGAGACCCGTAAATGGCGTCGTGACTTTGCGCAAGCGGCGGCAGAGTTTTTCGTGAATCACTGATACTGAGGCACCCGTGTCGATAAGCGCATGTACCGGCAGTCCGTCGACGATGACCTGAAGAACGTTGCGTGGGGAAAACGGAGGCCTTGAGCTTTTCGAACAGCGCGCAGTTCTTGCCTCCGGAACTGCGGATCTTAGTTTCCCTCTTCAGCGGAGGGAGGGCGACGGCGCATTGGTGACAGTGAGCGACGGCGCGGTGATGGAGAACGTCGGGTCTCGTAAGCACGACGGTCGGGGGCGTACGCGTCTAGCGGCGAGGATGGAGAAGCCGAATAAAACATCTGGGATGGATGCACAGGGGTTGAGATGGTCGGCGATGCCACCATGCGACGGCGACAGTGGCGGGCGACATGTCCCGCGTACCCACAGGAGTAACAGATGGGTCGGTTATCCGATGTGCGCCAAGGGTTGTAAAGCCGCTGCGGAGACGGCGAAGAAACCGGGGCTGGTCGTAGAGACGGGGCGGGGCGCAGGACGGGCTGACGAGGTGGAACAGTCAGGGGCACGGAGCGCGCCGCTGCTTCTGCGTAGGTCATCCGGGCGGGTATAGGAGATGGTTGGGGATACTGAGCCTCGGCGTAGGTTAAGGGAGCAACCGAAGGGACTGGATGTGCAGTAGGAATAGCCTCGGCAACTTCATGGCGGATGACCTCCTGCAATGGCGCCACCAGAGGAGTCGCAGCGTCGTGACTGGAGGGCATCAACGACAGCTGACGCGCGACTTCCTCCCGAACAAACTGCTTTATCTGCGGTGACAGTTGCGCCGGGTCGGTGTCAGATGTGAGGGAAGCAAGCGATTCCTGCTGCGAGAGCGGAGAACGGGTGAGGATGCGTCGCTTCCGAAGTTCGTCAAAGTTCTGGCAATGAGTAATGACTTCGGCGACTGTGGTGGGATTGCGTGCCAGAAGCATCTGGAACGCATCGTCGTCGATTCCTTTCAAAATGTTCTCAATCTTGGCGCGCTCAGACATATAGGCATCAACTCGTGTGCACAGGTTCACAACGTCCTCTATGTAGCTGGTGAAATTTTCACCAGGCAGCTGCGCCCGACTCCGCAGGCGTTGTTCCGCGCGCAGCTTGCGCACCGCAGGCCTGCCAAATACATCAGAAAAATTGGACTTGAAAGCTGACCACATGGGGATGTCGGATTCGTGGTTTCTGAACCATAGGTTCGCAACGTCCGAAAGGTAGAAGATGACGTTGTTAAGTTTGAGTGCATCGTCCCACTTGTTATGGGTGCTCACCCGTTCGTACGATGCCAGCCAATCCTCGACGTCATCGTCGCCGGTGCCACTGAAGAAAGCGGGATCACGCTGCCGCAGCGCTCCAGCGCACAGAACGGTCGGGGTGGGTGGTGCAGGACTGGGCACGGAGTCCTTAGGCATTGGGAGCGGCGGGAGAAGACGGCTGCGAAGGTCCAGGGCGTCAGACGACCGCAACCTCCACCAAATGAAAGGGGGTTCGCGTACTAGTGACCTCAGCTATACAGTTCGCCAAACAGCTGAGCGGACGGCAGCAAAATCACAGTCAGTCTACACAGCCAGAGAGCTGGAGCCGCGCGCGCCGGCACACTTCGTCGTCAACTTCTTCGTCTGCCATCGAGGCAACCTAGCTGAGGCGCATTCATAATAGTTCAGGCGCGTTAATTGTAATTCACTACAATATATATATATATATATATATATATATATATATGCAGTACTCGTTTTGTTATTGGGATATTAATAACGCGGGCTGTGGCGCTGGGGTTCGGATGGAAGGAGCTCCACATTTGGCTTGTGATATGCAGCGCGCATTGTTATTTTGCTGCTTGCAGGAGACCCGCCAGTCCTGAAAAAGTCAGGCGATAAAGAGTTCAGAAGAGCAAAATGCGTATAGTTATTTTTATTCTTTAGCGAGCGCAAGGTGCAGTTTCAAGTACAACGTAAAATTAAACCTTTTTTTCTGCTCCAGGCATTGAGCGCATTGAATTCAGCTTGTTTTTTCATTAATGGAAGTGAAATTGAAAAATGAAAGCGACAGCGCTAACCTTGAGTATTCCTTAAAGCAAGTCCTGTCATTGCGCTTTACGCTCTGACTATAACATAAATAACACCGTTCATAAATTCTCTTATTTTCACTTTATTTTGCGAGTAGAGTGCAGGAAAACGTGGGAACAAAAAAGTTGCCGACGATTGCGTTACTTTCTAATGCGAAATTTGAGCGCAGTTCATCAGCTGTTTCAGCTTTTCGTTAGATTGAGGCAAAGAATTCGAGCATGACAATGTATGTACAATTACAAACAACCTGTTATTTTCACGCCTTTTCCTTCTTAAGGAAACACTCCACTAACAGTTCTTGATTGTCATGAAGGAAGCTTTGTGGTCGGAGAAATAGATGGATATATGTTTGTCACCCACACTTCGCGCACTTTTACGTGGGAAGCTCCCAGACACCCTTAGAGCGTGTGGGGGTAGCGGTCTCGGACTCGAAGGAGATGCCCTCGACTCAGCGTGGCAAGCTCAGCGGAGACCAGCCACCAAGTGACAAGAGGTTTTTGGGCGTTCGGTGCCCAGCTTTCGCTGGTCGCAAGCCAGAGAATGGGTCAGAGCCAAAGGTTCACAAAACAAAACAAAGTTTATACAGCAAAGAGACGATACAGAGGATTTCACAATCACCAGTACAAACACATACAAAGTGATTAATAAAACAATGCAACGCGTGCAAGTTAAACTCGAGAGAGAATACAATACACAGGCAATATTGCACCTAAAGTGCACTAACACACGAGAGAGAGATAAACAAACAAAACACAATTTGTTCACCGGGCACTGCGGCAGTCCGACGACCAGAGTTCCACGACGATGCCGTCCCGCAGACTGGCGAACGTTGCCTCGTTGGTCCGTGGCTGGCCGAGTGGTGTTTTCCCCGGGAGTCGAACGGGCGCGCTTCTCCGAAGCTTAAACGGCGGTCCGGACTGACTGATGTTGTTGTTGTTGTTGTTGTGACTGAGAGAAGGATGAAGAGGAAATTGCACGGGCCTGCTACTGGCTCGAGCCAAGCCACCACCGCTGCCACGTGCAGATAGAGGAGAGTTAAAAAATTGTCAGCGTCCTTCTTTTATAGGCTCGCTCTCACGTCTGTTTGTTCTACGCGCCAAAGTAGGCGCGCACATACACGAAGCATTGGCAGTGCTGTCTCCCTTTCCTCTTCTCACCGGCCGCGCGTCCCCATTGGTCAGAGGTCGGGGGTCGCATCTCGAAGTTTCGAGCGTGTTCTTGAGTGGCGCCGACGCCGACTGGCGAGGGGGACGTGTCTTAGTGCACGCAAGGCTACGCCCTTTCCCCCCGTCAGCTGTAGAACCGACTCGCATGTTCGAGAATCTTCGGCGTGGATGACACATTCCTTCGGCGCATGCCGTGGCGGTGGAGAGAGAGGCACGCGCTTGGCGGGGGCTTTCCCTCTCTCCCGTTGGGCTCGCGCCAGCGAGACGCCGTGCGCGCGGCGGTTTTTCTTTGTTTGTTTTTAAAATGCGCCGAATTTTGTGACAATGTTTTACTTGCTGCACCAATGCCTGGTTCTGAAAGACGAGGTCTGCGCAAGTATTTCGCGAGGTTGTCACAGCCGTGGGAGGCGTTACGAGCGAGGAACAGGATGTTCCCCCGCATAAGTGGTCAGAAATTCCTGTTTGTCTTTATATGCAAAGTCCCCACGAACCCTGCCACCCTGGCAGATGGCAATTAATGGTTGGTCGCGAGAGGTTGCTAACTGTTGTCAGCGCTAACCCATGCCGCCCACATCACTCTCTCATCCCCCCACGTACCTATAAGCGCGATTCAGGCGTCCGCTGACCCAGGTAGACAGTTATGCGCCCTTCCTTAAAACGATCGGAGTGTAAAACTTAAAATGGCACAACGTTGTCAATGACAACGCATATAGCACACATCTGTCGCTACCGCCACATAGCTTAAAGCACGACTGAGGTGTCCTCTGCTCCAAGAGGGCAGTTATGTGCCTTTCCTATGCTTTCCAAGCTCCCGCTCTATTGCTTTCGCAGCTTAAAGCGCAACTATGGTGTCCACTGCTGGTTACAACGGACAACAGCAACGGCAACGGCGACGGCGACGCCGCGAAACTCAGAAACGGGCACGAAAGAGCTGCGTTCAAAAATCCTAAATGACGTCACCGTGACTTCAAAGAAAAAATTTATATAACGCCTGCGAGCTTAAACGCCCACCCACCCTCCACCTTCAGCTTACCGCGGCCGCAAGCCGCCAATGCGCACGCGCAGATCTGCGCATGCGCATTAGCGGCCGCGGTAAGCGATCACTGTTATACACTATTCTGAAATTATTAATTACATTATATATTTTATTTCACAGTTGTAGTACTATTATTTTTTTTTATTTTACATTACATATTTTATTTTACATTTTCAGTGTTATTAGTTTTATTTTAATTAGCTATATTTTCTTACAGTTACAGTTTTGTTCTTTCTACTTATGTTATTTATATTTTTGTTACGAAATGTTCTATTTCCGCAGTGGAGACCTACGGAAGCCTTCCCTTTGTAGTACGTGTACCCGTATAGTACACGGGCGTTTTCGCACCCATTCTCCAACCTGGGTGCAGTCTCCGAGGCCGGGTTACTAGCCCGTGCACCTGCCCAACGCAGTCGCGTAACGCCTTAGCCACTGCGCCACCTTGAAGAGTGGTTACCTGTAGTGTGAGGGCCCCTTATATACCGGTAAGGTGCAGCGATGAGCTCCTTTAGCTCTCTGGCAGGCATGGCAGGCAGGCGTGGCATCATGTAGCCAAGGGGGGGGGGGGGGGGGGGGGGGGGGCGTATGTTGGGGCCCAGATGCATCCTCCTCCCCCCCCCCCTTCCCCTTCTCTCGCAATTTCCATGTCATTGCTTTGCCTAGCAAATCAAAAGGAGCCCGTGTCCTGTGCGATGTAAGTGCACTTTAAAGATTCCTAGGTGGTTGAAGCTATTCCGGAGGCCTCCACTACGGCACGCTCACAGAAGGATTGCGCTCCAGGTGCTATCCTTCGTGTTGTAAGGGTGCCTCCTCCTCACATTGAGGAGGAATCCAAGTGTCATGTAGGAGGCTTCGCCCCCACGATTTACATCATTGGCAATAAAAGTTTCCACCACCACCACCTATTTCTCTCTTTCTTCTTTCACTCTCACCTTCCTCGTTTCCTTACCGAGCAGTTGACGTCCACAGAGAAGTGGGAAAGTTACTGCGCCATTTCCTTTCCTCAGAAACCCATTAATAGCAACCCCTTACCCTCGATCATTTTGCCAGATTAATTTCGCCTCACTGAAAAATAATAATTTCCGACGATAACGTTACTTCCTAATGCGAAATTTGAGCGCAGCTCATCAGCTGTTCCAGCTTTTTCATAGACTGAGGCGAGGAATTCGAGCAACATATATATGTACCATAAAAGACAACTTGCTATTTTTCACACATTTTTCTTCTTTAAGAAACACTCCACTAATTTTTCTTCATTGTCATGAAGGAAGCTTTGTGGTCGGAGCAATGTTTAAATGCTCGACTTGCTGCACCAATGCCTGGTTCTCAAAGACGAGGTCTACGCAAGTATTTCGCGAGGTTGTCACAGCCGTGGGAGGCGCTACGAGCGAGAGGAACGGGATATTCTCCCGCATAAGTGGAAAGAAATTGCTCTTTGTCTTCATATGTACATCAAAGTCCTCACCCAGCCTGCCACCTTGGCAGGCGGTTGTTAATGGTTGACCGCGAGAGTTCTTTCACCGCTATCAGCGCTAACGCATGCAGCCCACATCTCTCTCTCATCACCCCACATACCTGTAAGCGCGATTCAGGCACCCCCTAACCCAGGGGGCCAGTTGTGCGCCCATTTCTTTCCTTAAAATGATCGAAGTGTAAAACGTTCTCGACGCCAATGAACACAATAAACGCCGACGGCCTATGGCTTCAGCGCTGCGTTTCTGGCACAACGTTGTCAGTGCCTGCAGCCCACACCTCTCTCCCAACACCCCACGTACCTATAAGCGAGGTTCAGGCGTCCACTGACCCAGGGAGCCAGTTATGCGCACTTCCTTTCCTTAAAATGACACGACGCTGTCAATATCAACGCATGCCGCGCACACCTGTCACTTCCACCACGTAGCTTAACGCACGATTGACGCGTCCACTGTTACAAGAGGGTAGTTATACGCTTTCCTTTGCTTTCCAAACACCCGCTCCATTGGCTTCGCAGCTTAAAGAGCGACTAAGGTGTCCACTGCTGGTTACAACGGCGACAACGACGCCGCGAAACGCAGAAACGGGCGCCAAAGAGCTGCTCTCTGGAAAACAGCACTTAGCGAAGAAAACAGCTGACAGCCATCAATCCAAAGCATTGTTGTGCCATAACACATTATTAGTTTACGCATGATAAACGCAAAATTCACCATCTAGTAGTTAACTACAGTCCAGATAGGCATGCAGTTAATGCCAGAGCCAGCAATGTATTGCTTCAAAAGCTCGAATGCCCAGCCTCTATGAAAAGCAGGGAAACCATGGCTCCTCAGGCGCATACCGGTCACCTCAAAGAGCGAACGCTGATGCAGGAACAGTTCGCGACGTGCCTCAATGAATGGCATTCCTCGGGCCCAGTCGAGAAAGGAGCAGTGCCTCCACTTTCACACTCCCTAACCCAGCTAGGAAACGATGCAGCCCTGTAATTTGGCTCCCCTGGACGCCACAACTCTTGACGTACTCCGACTTCTTCCCTTCTTCCTCAAACAGCGTGCGAGTTGTGGGGCATCGAAAGTACCAAAGGGAAGTAGAGAGACAGAGTGAGACAATTTAGGAGATAGAGAGAAAAAGGGACCAAGAAGCAATCGGATGCAGAATCACTGCTGACTGGAGCGCCGTCGAAAACAGAAACCCAGTCACTTTCACCGAAATCGAATGGCAAGCCTACGCCTTCCAGGGACGAGGTAGGAGAACCGCGCTCGTATGAGTGTGGCTGACCCTGTGAACTAAACTTTCAGGAGCCTCGGGAGCCGTTTGAAAAGAAAGTAATTGTGCAAAAAACGTGCGTTGCACAAGTGCTCTCCCGTCCGGCGGTGCGCACCCTCGGTCTGGGGATGACCAACACGTTTGGGGAGCTACGAGAAGCTCATCTTAGCAATCAATCAATACTTGCACCTGAGCAAAACACCTGCGGGGAGCCGCCTTCTGACCCGCTTACACATATCCTACGCAACACAGACAGAAGAACGGGTCCGCATCCCTGAAGCCTGGCGCTTTGCACTCCAGGTGCGACCCCTTCCGAAGAACATGGCTGCAGACACCCATGATGGCCGCTGTCTCGTGCGGGCGGAGGCTATTTCTCAACAATATGGCCATAAGCCAGGTGTCTTCTATGTGGATGCGGCCGGCCCACACCATGGGAGTTGTTACACGACGGCCGTCATCCATCAAAACACTACAGTTCAGGGCCTTACTTTCCGTGCCCCAAACATTACATTTGCGGAATTGATCGCCATTGCACTGGCTGCGGCAGATGCAGAGTCCCGAGTCATTATCACGGACTCCAAGGGCGCCTGCCGCAATATTGAGTAAGGATATATTCCAGACCGTGCTTTCAAAATACTGTGCGCATGCCAGTATACAGGGTTTCCGACCCGTCGTACCATCTTGTTGGTTCCGGCTCATGCGGGTCTTGAGGGGAACGAGGCAGCCGACGCTGCCGCCCTCGGGCTTACTCACCAGGCATCGCCTCAACAGCACCCAGATCCGGAATTCAATTTCAATCCGGCCACCACCTTTAGGGAGAGAACTTCTCTTTATCAAAACTTCCAATCCTGCTTACCCACCACACCTCCACTCCACTCGAGAGGACTGGGAAGCTGCCCTGCGCGGCTGCTCCGAACTCCATGCCCAATAGGCATTGGTAGCTAGAGCCCGGGCCGCTGCGGAAGCTACAGGGATCCCGGACTAGAGATCCCTCCTAGTGTTTGTAAGGGGCGTGCCCTTCCAGCTCGCCCCATCGACCTCTCACTGTAAATAGAAATAAAAGGTTTCCTCCTCTTCTTCCCCCGCTGCATCCGCGCAAGTACCTGTGCATGCAGAGAGGAGGAGCATGTGTCGATACAGGACAAGAGCGGAATTCTGTACGTTGGCAGCACTAAAACTCCCGACTGGAGCTTGCATTCCACAAAACGAGAGCAAGAAACATTACAAGCGAACATCAACAACAAAAGAAACTCCGGAAGCTTGGAGTGAAAACAGCTTTCTGTGATAAACAAACTGAGCTCAAACTTATATTTCCTGCCTTTATCTTTGTTCCCCATCTTTGTGTACTTGGGACTGGAATGGCGGTGTCAGCAGAAAGCAAATTTGACGCGTGATAGGAATTACATTTCCAGTATCTGTGTTTGGTGGAATCACAGTGAAAGACGACGAAATAAGTAAAATTACCGTAAAGTGAAGCACTGCCACGCGAACGTGATATACCATGCAAACAAAACAAACTCTGTGCTTCGTAAGCAAACAATTTGTGTTCCGCATTGCTCTTTACTTCGGCGGAAAAACGGAGTGAGCCAAACTGAAGACCGACCACGAAGACATGTGGAATCGACTTAGTGGTAAGAGCCCAGATCACATCGCGCTGAATGGAAAGTCGGCCGAGGGTTCTCCGAGTTCCATTTCAGCCAAAAAAAAATTAAAAAATTCTGGCTGTTTAGCGCTGCTAGCCACGAAATATTGTGTGAAAGCAGATTTTTGCAGCGGGACACCAAGGCCACGTATCTGAACGCGCAATTGAAAGCGCGTTTCCCTTCCTTTCGTGACTTGCGCCCAGATGGAAGTTGATGAAGAGCATAGCGTGCACTCTCGAGAGTGTGCTGCAGTTTAACACGAGGCGTGATCTGCTACGGCTTGTTTCGTTATTAGCGGCTCTTTCACGCGTCAAGAGGTAAAACTAGTAATATATCCCCTCTCAGAAACTCCTGGTCCTCTGAGATTTCTGGTGAACTTTATGGGCATATCAGCCCATTCTAATTCCCGAGCCACACGCGCAAAAGAAATTGCAGTTAATGCTTAGGGCCTGAAGTTTGTTAATGCCAATATTTTCGAAGTTGGTGCTACACGTCCACATTTAAAGTCATTATACGAAAATCACGATGACGATAAGGCTTGCAAGGCGGTAAAAACTTCATCTTAATATAAGCAGTGGTAATGAGCACAATATATTGAGACCAACGTTCAAATATAACATCAAATTATTTTGCAGAAAATGCCGCTCTTCTCGATTGACAAGTCGAAAAATTAGCCATATACTCGCATGTCGGCACGCCAGCCGAGGTTATCTGTCAGAAGTGCTGGTAAAAATGGCCTTTCATTAATAGGCTTCCTTGGTGGTCTGGATTTTTTGTTTTTTTCAAGCGCATGTGTACAGTTCGACGGAGCCGAATTCATCACGAAAAAAAAAAAGTTTAAATTTTGTTTGACCTTTTAAGCTTTCTCCTTCAGTGAACTGCTCACATTAGTTCTCGAAGCAATTTTCAGTTCTAATGTAGTTTTTTTTTAAACGTTGAAGGACACCAGCAGGATACGTGCGCATTTATGTCCAGCATTCTTGGAGAAAAATTTTGAACATTGGAATATTCTAAGGTAATATTGAAGATAATGGTTGCAAATTCCGATGGGGAACAAAATCTTATAGCTTTTCCATCGCTTTCAATTAAAGACTGCCATATAGAACCAATGCGGAACGATTTTGACGATAGAAAAGACGTTAATAAATAGCAAACAAAAATGCAAGCCTGCAGACTGGAGATCAGAGGATATATTGATTGCACAAGTATGCTCAACTGGGCGAGTTGGAGCATTTACATAGCGCGAAAAACAAGGATAAGAAAAAACGAGTGTCTCTGTTTTCTTTTGTGCACTCGTTTTTTTTCGCGCTACGTTTCGGAAAACGCGATATATTGATTGTTATAGTGAAATCTCATAAAATCGGAAAAAATTGCCTTCATAGACCCTTTACTGTTGAAAAATGTTTTTTTTTTTTTTCTAGCATTGCTGTGTGTGACAGCTCTCAGTGCCAAGTCAGTGGCACAAATACGTACCACGTACCACGTATCTACACGTAGCCGCCGCGGTGGCTCAGTAGTTATGGTGCTCGGCTGCTGACCCGAAAGACGCGGGTTCGATCCCGGCCGCGGCGGACGAATTTCGATGAAAGCGAAATTCTAGAGGCCCGTGTGCTGTGCGATTTCAGTGCACGTTAAAGAACCCTAGGTGGTCAAAATTTCTGGAGCCCTTCACTACGGCGTCCCTCATAGCCTGAGTTGTTTGGGACTTTACACCCCAATAAACCAAACCAAACCTTCTCTAAGTCTTTATTCTATTGTTTTCTTCGTCGTTATTTCTTTCAATTACTTTGCAACGAATTATCCCTTAAAAAGTGTTTTTGTCGCTATAAAGCTTTTTAATCCAGAAGCACATTATGTGCCTCCAATCCCCGCTTTCCCGCGTTCCCGTCCAGCAGCTTAACTCACCCAACCAGGTTGCGGCCAACGTTACTAGATTACCTCTCTAGTAACGTTGGTTGCGGCTGTATGCACTTGGCGCCATCTGTCCAGGAAGAGCAAAACTGGCGATCTTATGCTTTTAATTTAGACGAGAGGTGGCAGCACCATGCAGAACACAGCAAATTGTGCCGTGTTCGGCCGTTCACAACGAACACACGTGTTCAGTATCGTTAAGGTTAACGGGCCTCTGGTACCGACCATGAGTTCGGGTATATGTGTAGACTACGGCTTCGCAGCGAAGGGGTAATGCTCTACGGTTCATACTTGTTAGCTTACGCCTCTGCACAATGCAGGTTTGATTGCGATGGAAAAGCAGCATAAAAGGTAAACCATCAATTAAAAAATTCCCACCAACACAATAACCCTCTATTGCCGTATTTTCCACTTGATGCTGCTGCGCAAGAAGTCTGACCAGAAAACTCCGCCTTTAGCATGCCGTCTGCGGCGCTGGGCATACGTAGTGAGCGCTGGTAGAAGAACAGTTGCGCAATAATTAAAACATAATTAGAAAAGTACAACAGACCATTCGTACAAGTGCATATATCAGCATCTCTATGAACACATTTTTTACACTGTATAAAGTTGCAGCCTTTTCTGTGAAAAATGCTCTTTCGTTATGTGTTTCATGTTCTGTTATCTGTATTTTTTCCCCATACTCATGTAATTATTTGCAACCAACAGTGTTTTTAATGTATTCCATTCCATTTGTATTCGATTTGTACCTTCTTATTATGTGCCCATCCTGTAAAAATCCCAATGGGATTGACAGTATCTGAAATAAATAAAATAAATAAGGTGGCGCAAGTTGGTCTAATGTTCACTCAAAGCGCGCCCTTTCGCGACACAAAAAGAAAGTATCACGCAAAATGTCGCCACACTGTGTTTCAGCATGAGTAGGCTTCAAAGGAGCGAAAACCTATTGTCTTTTCTTATAACTGGTTCGCGCTCATTGCGGCTAAGAAGCATTTTTTTGTTTCTTACCTTTTCTTGCCATATGACTATCAGCACAGATATTCTTCGTATATTCACTTGAACTTTCACAATAAAGATAATGTTTAGTTTGATCTGATATCGCACGATGAAGCAGCCGAAAAGAGTCGTCAGTGTGCTAGTGGCGCCGCCTAAGAGCGCGCAACTGTTGTAGCACCACATGGCACTGTAATTGAACATTATTGGCGCATGTATGCGGTCACTTTGCAGCTCCTTAATCGCCTAGAACCGTGATCCTCGGCCGCATTAAAGTATGCACCACTTCCATGGATGATGAAATGCAGAATTAGTTTTGCTAGAAACTGCTAAGTGCTTTCCCACAAGTCTGACATCACTAACTACGGCTTCGGTTAGCAGTTGTATTCTTGTGCGCAATCAGAGAATACGCATTTTGTTTTTTATCTGTATAGAATGTCAGGCATCGTTTTAGCATCGTTCTGAACACCAATCTCTATCTATTGCTTCAATTCGCTCAAGAAATCGATATCCAGCATTAATGGGGGGACTCTGCGAAGCCTTTAGCAGTATATATCATCATGGTTTACTGCGTGTATCTACACAACACCGCAAACGACGAGACAAAAAAAAAACAAGATTTCGCTTTATCGAATGAATCAAACTGCCCAGCCTTACGCAGTACTATCATCGGTGCGCCAAGCTGAACTCTGCAGGCCCTCTTGGCAGCCAGGAATGATTCCGTTGTAGTCGCAGCGTTGTGTGTCGGGAGTTGGCGGCACTGACAAAGGATCTTCGCTGCGTGGCTAGCGGTGGTTGGACTTTGCGACGTCGCGAAGGTCGTGAACTATCGGCTGCAGATGAAATGCGGACAGAGGATCGCGTGAGCAAAGGTCCAGTGTACTCCGTCGGCTTCTCACCACCGGAGATAGGCGCGTTGATCCAGATTGCGATAGTTCTGCTTCAGTTTTCTTTGGCGTTCATTTTCTCGCTTTGCCCCTGCAGCGCTAGATTCACACTTTCCACCGATGACAACTTGCGCGACGTGGTTTCGCTTTGCCATCAGGTGCGGCCCGTGTGGTTTAAACGAGCACCCTTTAACGCCTGGGCCTGCAGAGCTTTGATTTAGCTTCCATCATCGTCGTGTTATCAGTGTCTGGTTTTCATGCCAACGGTGAAAAGGACCTATCGGGTTGAGGTTCACATCCAACACGACCGTTCCTGAATCGCTTGTTTCTGGCATTGAGCGCTACTTCATCGCCGCCAGGGACGCCCAAATATAGTGGAATCGTGCACTAACACGCCGCTGTACGGCCCTAAAAGAGAGCGCAAATCGTTTCTTTTTACCGTCACTGTGTGCAGCAGCGTGTCATTCCGAAAGAAGCACATCATGCACTGTCGAAAATTAACAATTTCCCAGGCATTGCCGCGTTACTGACAAGGGTCACGCCCTTCTCAATGTGACCGCTGCAGCAAACACACCTTACGTAAGGGCTTGTAAGGTAGAGGACATTTTTCAATTGTGTCAGAGCGTATGTCAACCGTTGGACGTCGTCTACACGAGAGTGTCCTGTGAAGCCGTGTACCGTCGCAGAAGCCAGTGACCTCAGAAGCAAATAGGAAAGCTAGGCTTGTGCATACAGAAGACCATGCATCATTGACTGCGGAGAACTGGCGCAGTGGGATGTTCTCTAGAGTCAGCGTTTCCAACAAACTGGGACCATGCGTCAGCGAATTTGGAGAGCCGACAACGCGAGGTGTGCTTTTCCTGCCATATGTCCGTGTCAACGCTACCATATTTGAGGTAGGTTTGCTTTATTAGTGCGTAAGCACTAATCCGATAGGTACCAACCTCGAGAAAAATCGCTCGTTTTCTCTTCCGTTGTCAGTTTTGTTGTCAATTCGCCTAGCGCAAGCGCTTTGCCCCGCGGCACTTCTACGCGGCACTACTTAGGTGTTTCTGACCAGGCCAAAATCGTCTCTTGAGTGTCCGCACCTCGCCTAGCTCGCCTTCTACGTAGCACAAGCCCGCGCTTTCGCGTTGATTCCAATGCATTAAAGCTCCTCTGTACTTTTAGTGTGAAAGCACTAATCTGAAGGTTCAGAGCCTGGCAAAATCGTCGCCTTCTTGTCCGGCAGGGAACGTGAGTATAGCGCCTAGCCTGGCCTACAGCGTGAGCGCTTCACCCGCGGCACTGCCCGCTAATCAGTCATGAAATCAGTCATAAAGTGGGTGCCTCGTTGAGTCAGGTATAGTAAACAGCAGTAAATAGGCTTAAACACTAGTAAGCGCAAAGAGTTCAATCGCAGTAAAAAAGGTGAAGTACGCCGTGCTTTCGCACTCTTAACAAACGTTGTCAACATTTCATTTCTTCATTTTTATTTTTTTATTTTTTTTTTGCCGTGGTCATCATATTTAGTACCGCGACGTCACAAGTGCCCTTCGATCTTGTCTTCATTCCCACAAACCGGCTGGCCTTTATTTATTCGCAAACCGACATAGCACGACAGACGACAGTAATGGAAGCAAAATCAAAGCGCTGCAGGCAGGGAGCCAAAAGCGCGCGCTTCAACCGCGCGGACCAGAGCCACTGCCGCCGGCGAAACGGCGCTGAGCAAGTTGTGATCGGTGGAAAGAATGCCCGTGGCGCTCCAGTGGCAAAACGAGAAAGCGAACGTCACACATATAAAAGAAGCAAAACTATCACGAACCGGATGACCGTGCTCATCTCTGACGACGACAAGAGACGGCGTGAACTGGACCTTTGGCCACGCGCTCCGTTTCTCGCATTCCATTAGAGACCGATAGTAGTATACATGCACTGATAGAAGGGAGCCTTGGGAGCAGTTTACATTTCCGGGTGTGTTTTTTACGTGCCAGGATCATATAAGCTGTTGCTGAACGAACTGGGCTCGGTGTCAGCAACCCTGGCATGCTGACACCACGTTTTTGAGACATACATCAACATTTAGCGCCTCGCAGCTAAGAAACTAATGGTGTCTTCGACTGGTCGCTCCCACGATCCGGTTCGGATTTGGCAAAGTGAGAGCCGCTCTAGCTCCGGGCGCATAGCGAGACCGGTCAAGCCGAATGGTCAGCAAGTTTTCAGAGCGAAAGCGCAGGAAGCAGAAAAAGGACGTAACTTCCGGAACCGCCACACCGCAGTGGCGCCGCCGCTGCCGCTGGTGTCAACGACAGCAATCACACAGTCTGCACCGCCCACGCCGCCGTCGCCGCTGAACCTGTATCGCTGCCCGGCGGAAGTGGCTCTGTCAAGTGAACACATCTCGGGGCCCATGGAGGAAGGAAAGAACTATCGGGGCCGCTCCGACTTTTTTCTCGGAGCGCTTCAGAGCGCTCTGAGCTGGAGGCGGGCGCTCTGAAAGAACCAGCCGAATGTAGTCAGAGCGCTTGATTTCGACCAGCCGAACGTGCGGCTTCATCTCAGAGCGCTCTAAAGCGATCTGAAACGACCAGTCGAAGACACCATAAGTATGTCTATAGCGACAGCCTACTGTTTACACTATGTAACCTTCTTAAGTATGCTATAGTGTTTCGCGAAATTTGTTTCCGGCGGAATCCAGCACAAAGCAAGAAGCAAGCTAATAATCATGCACATTCTTCACGTGAAACGGTCATCGTACGTCCTGAACACACACAAAAATGGCTTCTGAAGTAAGTTTAAGGGTGCTCCAAAGATCTACAGCGGCCGGATAATCTCCCCGGTTAAGCTCCCGCTAGAAATCACAGCACTCTCCTTCTCAAAAGGGACATTTGCCAGACGCACTCGTGGTCTAATGAGTTGTACACGGCGTTAGAAACTCGCTAGGACGTTGCAAAGTTTAATTATTAGTCGTGTGTTACTGGTCACCCATGACATGGCAGTGGTAGGGTCGGTAAGAAAATACTTATTCGCATCCAGAAAAACAACACGAAATCAACTCTATTAACGTCTGTGTTTTTATGCAGTAGGAACACTGAGAACAGCGAAAGCTTTCGTAGAACGCACAATGACAAGAAAACGAATAGCGTATCTGGACTACTCACTCATAATCATATTAGCATGTCAGAAACAACTATTATGTTGCAAAATGCCCTCGATTGGTTGCACGCAGACGGAAAAAAATCGTCGCACCGGCTGGGGACTGCATTGTGATGGGACGTGTGCCGCCATCTAGGCAGGCATTTTAGTACTACGGAACTGGTAGCATTCAGTTTTCCGCTGCAGATGGCGACACCAGCCAAACTTCGGTCCAAAAAAATTTGACGCGTTTACTTTTGCTTTATATATTTGGCAGTGGTCAGAAGTTCCCGAAAGGACAGGGCCAGGGAGAAGGATGACGGGGTCGCTCTTTCACCGCCAATATCGGCAGAGTTGAGCAGAGCATTGGATTAGAGCACCTTCCTTCGCGCCCACAACTTTGCTCCCGCTCACCCTGTTTCAAATGGATTAGCGAAGTTGATGATGCTGGTGGAAGTCTTTTCTTCGAAACGGCCTTAGCCCGCAGGTGTAAAAGGAAGAAATAAAAAATGGCAGACTCAGCTCTTTAAGTCACGTATACGTAGTAAGGACAACGGGAGCTCCAATTACCGCTTTGATGGCCCTGAAATCCATCAGACACTCCGGGATAGTAGCACAGTGCGTGGAAGCTCCACCTTAAGGATATGACACGATAGCGTTAATGGGTTAATGCCCTTATATGCGTAATCCGTTATTTTCTATTTTACATTCTAAGACCCCTGGTAGTCCCCATACTACTCTTGGCGCAGTGGTGGAGCGATTTAACGATGCGCCACTGCCTTACGATAGTTCGCAGGTGCTCCCACTGGTGGGACTTGTGAGACCCAGGTTGCTCTTGCCGAGCAACCACTCGCGACCAATCATTTTTTAAACTGCTATCTTGCAGCGGGCAGTTTGCTCACAAACCGCTCGGCATGTTGGGATGACGTCACGTGACAGGCGCGTCGCAGAATGCCACAGAATGTCAAAGAACGCCTCAGAATGTGACGTGACACGCGCGTCAGAGAGTGTCCCAATTTGATCTACGGCGCCTTACGCTAGCGAGCTTACGCAGCTTACGAGCTTACGCAGGCGAGCGGTTTTCGAATGGGGCGACAAATGGACCAAATTTGTTCAGCCACAGCGGCGAGAGTAATACCGTTTTCGAAATCTTAAAAACTGATTTGGTTTGATGCTCAGCTTTGAGGACCCGTTCTTCATTCAGAATTCTATAAGAGCTCATCATATTTCTTAGTGACCCAGAAAGCACAAGTGGATCGTTGTTTCCTTTTTCAGTTGACGTTGTAGACCTTTTTTATTCCATACCACAAGACAAACTGCTTTTATGCTCTTAAGGATACCATAGATGACTACGGCTCAGTGGCTTTTCAGAACGCATGTGGCATGAGTGTGGATGACTTTGTAGAAATGCTCTGCTTTTATCTTGCTTCGATCATAGTTAATTTTGAGCAAAAGAATTTCGTTCAGAAGCATGGTGAGTGTGTCGGTTCATGTATTGCCCCATTGTTAAGCGACATGTTTTTATCATATTGTGACAAGCGAATCGCTGCAAGCTTTGACACAGCCCACTAGGCTAAGATTTCTAGATAAGTAGACGATTATTCCATTTTCTTTAAAGGGGTATCTCCAGAAGGGGCTATTACAGAAGTGAACCGAATTCTTAAAATCTTCAGTGAGTGTGCCTTTGGGTTGGGCTTCACCTATGAGTTGCTTTCGCAGGGATGCTTGCAGTTTTTGGACATCTGTATTTTTACTAGTGCTAGTGGAACCCAGGTGTGCTGGAGTTACCAGCCTCGCTAAAAAAAAAAAGGATATTCTAAACCACCAGTCAGCTCATTCAAAGCTTATAAAAAGGGGAATAGCAAGAAGCTGCATGCGCGCCACTCTTGATAAGTCTTGCGCCATGAAATGCAGGATAGCGTGCAATTTCAGTTACAAAGACTGAACAGTGCTGGTTTTCCTTGTGAGATGGTCACCTCGGTGATAGAAGCCCTTGCCAAGTTGTTCGATGCCCACTGAAGCACTGCCCAAGTGAAGAACCGCAACGCCGGAGATCCGTGGCTATGCCGTACTTCTATCAGATTTCCCATCGCCTCAAAAAAGTGGCCATGAAATGTGATGTCCCGGTGGTCTTCACGGCGCCCAAAAAGCTTTCGGGCATGTGCAATATGGTGCAGTGAAAAGTAAAAAAGAATGAGTGCCGCACTAAGCACGTAGAGAGCTTCGTCCCCTGCAAAACTGGGGTGGCTGAAGCAAATGCCCCTCACATGTGGGAATTATTACATAAAGCAAACTGGACGTTGCGTGAACGTTAAACTTCAGGAGCACCGCGCCGCCGTTGAATCATTGGCGGTGGGCGGTGAACTGGCAAAACATTGCCGCCATTGTCGTCACTGCACGCCCAGGTTTCGCGACAAAATTGTCCTGAAAAAATTAACGACCTAGCTGAGCAGGGAAATTATTGAAGCCTGGTGCATAAAAAAAAGAATGACCGTTGCATAAACACCCCTTCAGTGTCCTTATCCAGGAAGGAATTCAACTATCTACATGCTAACTTGTGCCACGCGCGTCCACGTGCGTGTATAATGTGATGGTGTCTGCTGTTTTTCGGGTAAGATTACGAATATTGCATAAATGTGGTTTTCCTTCTTGTGAATCTTAGTTGAAGTTCCGCGTCTTGTCCTGTGTTTCCTCTCTTCGTCCCCCGTCGTTTTGCGTGATTGCAATATGCAGTCCTTTGTCGACCACTAACTAGCCCGCCTTTGCCTGTTACACTTGCTTTGTGAGTGGGTGTCCGATGGGCTCTAAAGAGAGCAAGGGTGTCGGTAAAATAGAGCGTACGCCATCTTTGCGGCTATAGAGCTACACACCGGTGAAGGGGGCCACGCCCCGTCTAACCTAAAGTAGGGTTTGACTGTGCACTGCACATGCTGGTCCTCTACACCTATCTTCTGAATTTCTTTTTTCAACCTTTAGCAGGTCCTGTCAAGGAAATGCTCTTTTTATCAATATAATTTCCTATACGTTTGAGCTATAAAAATTATACGTCCTGTTATCATTTTTTCGCTCTGCTTCCGTGCTTTTCGGCAATCAGTCCAGCTACCGTTTTGACAAAATTTTGCCGCAGATGTGTAACCATTACCTTCGTTGTAACCGTGAACCCTATGACTTCAGGGATGCTACTTGTGCCGGCATCCACGCCTTGATTCTAAGCGGTGCTTAGTGTGTACAATGCCATATGAACAGGTACACTTTAACAAATACTTTTCTCTGTTCCTTAACCTGGTCCGGTTGTGCCGAAATGGTGTCAGTGCAACTAAGTGCTTGCGCCGAACAGTTGCCTGGTCCTTGGTGCATGGCGCACTACCACATTACCACAATGCCGCACTACCCACTGGATAGGATACTTACTTGACCGTGACGCTGTTGCTAGCAGAGGGAGCTGACGCATCGGATCCAGAGCTCTGGTACCTACCCGTACAGAGCTATTCGATTTCTCTAGACCGGAAGACTAAGAGGAATATGAGGAACTGTTTGCCTTCTTCGTGAATGCGCGCAGCTTTAGAGCCGCTGGTAATTAACAGTTCTTATTCCATAGCTGTTGCGTTCTCGCGAGTTTCCAGATGGCCGAGGCGCCAGTTGCGCTGGCTGATCTTTAGGATACGACGTCTGAACGGATCCTCACTGTGCCTAGGAGGCAGTCAGCCTGGAAAGCAACAGAGGTCGCGAGGTGCGACAGAAGCGACTGCGCGGAAAGACGTCGATATCACAGCGTTAGCTGTTAAGGAGAACGTTCCTGGCTTAACCTAGTAGTAGTAGTTGTGACCACCGAGATTTCGCGCAGACGTGCGTGGCTATCGAGTGGGAGGCAGCCCATTCCACTAAGGTGTGATCACGTCATCACACTGTGCACATAGCCCGTGCCTTGCGCTCCCGCTCACACTCACAAAGCAGAAACTTCATTGCCAGACGCTCATAAGTCGCAAATACCACAATTGCTAAAGGACAAAGCGGAGGATATAGTGCTGATAATCCTAATTAACACGTGTGAAATTGTTAAATTCATAAGGTTTGTCGGTGTAAGAGGCATCCGGCCAGGTGATGAAACTCGGTAAATCGACTAAACGATACCAAGCACCAAAGGCACGCCTCGCAGGAACCTGTCTTACTGCGAGCTGCAGGGCCTGCCCAGAATATCAGCGTGGTTGTGCGACTTCAAGGTGCACTAAGCCGAATAAAGGCCGTATCCGCATGAACTTTTTCGATTTTTTCCAAAGCCGCTGGCGGACGGATTTTCCCAATCGAGAGTGTCTCTAGCCTGAAACTGCTCGATATAATAAATAGACTATAAGTCATTCACATCGCAGTGCCCGAAATTTGCACTTTCATAGTGCATTTCCGGCAGTGGCCGGAATGCTATGCATTCCGATGGCCGACTACTTCTCGCTAGAATGTCCCAACCCCCTCGGACTAGAATGTTTCCAAGCACTTGTATCAGTATCACAGGAGTCCACAATGCCAACAATACTCTCATGAGATTGTCATCAATATTCAGATGACAAGAATATTCCAGAGTTTGTCTTTGAATTCAACACAGCAATGGGATATCGCAAAAGCCTCCTATGCAGCTTGCACTGAGCCGAGATCAATCCAATGTGGCCGAAAGTCAAAAGTGGTCCTGTTATATTTCGTTCAAACCAAAGCTGATAAAGAGCGAATCCCGGAACCGGTTGGCCATGCTCAGTGAGAAACATGTACCGGTACTCCACTCAAGATAGATGGGCATGATAGCGTCTATGCGAGCTACAAGTGCGCGATTAACATGGCCATGAAGCAACGCCCATATACACTACAAATGGCCAGCCATCTGCTTGCATTTCCCTGTGATGGAGCTGTACTAACAAAGTTCCGCTGGACCGCGATAACCGCTGCTGTATGGCCGATAAAGCAGTGAAATCACGTCTCATTATAATCGCCACCAAGATATCCGAGTTCACAGGCCGCATGTCGGGTCCAGCGTTGCACT